>NC_091942.1:13207500-13807500 GCF_041260155.1 Ptychodera flava | reverse complement strand
AAATTTGACACAGTAAATGTTGTACCAATGTTATGCACACAGAATAAGATGGTTAATTTCAAGAGGTAGATGACAAATTTGCATATTAACAAAATATAGATAGGCATGTTTTTGTGTTGATTTAACAAGGTGTTTCACAGTGTGTTTGGATTGAAATATTACACCGTAAACATCAATGTGGCCCAATGGGATAGATCAATATTTGTCGCATGTTTGACATTAAAATTACTGCTTCCGGCAACCTTCATATGGGATTGTAATCAAATATTGAACAGGGCATAAGAACACGAACAGTGACACTGCCCTGTGATCTCGGGCGATCTGTAGTGCGGCAAACGAACGGGAACATATCTTTGCGTTGCCATCGATGTGTATCTGCGGACGTGGCTCGTAGCCTTGACGGTGGGGCAACATCGCAATGCTGAGGACGCTCCGACGGAAGCTCGGTAAGCTTTGCCTGTGGGCCGTGACTGCTACAGCCGTTACAGTCCTCTGGCTGCACTCAGAGATAGAGAGTCAAGGCGAACAGGGGAGCCTTCACACGGGTAGACTGGAGAGGAGGGTGCAGCAACTGCCGGGAGACGAACCCAACCTGGCGACGAGGACGTTAGCCTCTCAAATCAGGGACGACAGATACAAAGATGGCAGGAGCTTGAATGGAACCGATACAGACAGCAGACTGAAAACATTTTCACAATATGGTTTTCGTGTAGTTGAAGACGGCATTTTTTGGTCCGAAGAACTTGAAGTGCTTGTACCTGCAGGTATAGTAGCTTCATCTGTTGTCAAATAAGTACATCAGTTTTGACAAAGCCTTAAAATGCATACAATCGAAAAAAAAAATGACAAACGTAAATGTCATTTGGATTTCAATAGACATACAGGCAGAATTTCACAATGTTTGCATTCAATATTTACCCAATGTTAACGCTTTACTCTAAAATTCGACCATTCTAAAAAGGAACAACGGGTTCAGGAACAAATTTTGAACAATCAAAAATGTTTCACAAAAATTCAATAATAAATATTACTGAAAGTGAATAATTCTTTTCAACACTGGAGGCTCTTGTTTTCCCTTAAAAATCAAAATGTCAACCAGTCTCTTGCACGTATGCATATATACTGTTGTGAAAACGCCACAATTCTGTGCTAGAGGTAGCTCCAAATGTCATAAGACCGAGTTTTATATATATATATATATATATATATATATATATATATATATATATATATATATATATATATATATATATATATATATATATATATATATAATATATATACATACATACATACATACATACATACATACATACATACATACATACATACATACATACGCTAATAATATTCTAGATTTATCCGGCGCGAGATCCTTAAAGAGTCATTATTTACTAATAATGTTCTAAAGCATTACTGAAAATGGGAAACATATTTTTCAACTTCCACGATAACTCAGGTGAAAGTGACAACGATTGGCGGAGGACGTTGACCTCGATAAGAAACGCCACTGTGCTTGAGATGTACGACGACGCCCCCTGCGGTGATAGAACATCCAAGAAGAATGCGCTCATACGCCTATCAGACGGTAATCTGATGTGTGTCCGTTACAAGAGCTCCTGTTGGCTATATGGTGAGCACTTTTCAGACATATCGTAATATTGGAACATTTTCGGTTAATATTTCCTTCACAATATTTCCCTAGAGGGCGATGGCATCCGTTCATTAAAAAGTTGCTGGTATATACTTATGTTTGCCATGACAATGTCATTTGCGAATTGGTCAACAGGTCAAGGAGAATACACATACCGTAAATGAAGGCGATCATTTTGTTTATTAATTGATTAATAAGTTGATTAAATAATTAATTTATTCATTTATTCATTTATTTATTTTTCTGATGACAAGGCCCTTAAAAATGTGATTGGTTGGTCTGTCAGTCGTGAAAAAATGGAAATAGTTTTAGAAAAAATCCAACAAACAGTTTTTCATGTTAATAAGTTATATCTTTTTGGTGTGAAAAATATATTGCTCTTGTACTTCGAAATCATCTCTCCGTTGAGGTTTTAGAATCTCTACCCTTCCAATGGAGAGAACAAAATGTCCTTCCACTCACGCCGTTTTGAAAATGTTTGTTGAAAAATAACTGACTTGTATCGAGTGAGGCTGTGAAAGGTCTAGGCGGAGGCTAAGATAATACGACCAGTTCACGCAAAACGTGTTGAGTAAATGATACCGTGATGGCGAAATAAATACTTTTCAAAGCAAAGGCATTTGTCGACATGAATAGTTTGCACCCGTACAAGAGGACAGAGCTTAAACCACCGCAGTTTTATCCAACATTGTTCCGACAGGGGCGCATGCGCATATTTCCTTAAAAAATGCGACCATGCTTATGGATTGGATAAATCTTGGACTCCAGCAGTGGGAGATATACACATGCATATATACTTCATATGACTACAATTTTCATCAGTATACATGTATATTCTATATTTTATTTTTGTAAAACAAACTCATTTCCTTGCCAATTCAATACACTGTGCAGAATATGAACTGCAATTACTAACAAATGAATTCTAGTCACAAAGGACTAAAATTCCACGGTCAACAATAACATAGCACATTACACACATACGGGGTGTTGTATTGACAAGTTGGACACCCCGCATCTCGACAACATTGTGGAGAAGAAGAGAATTTTATAGCACAGAGAGAACAAAAATTATGGAAAGTATTACAAAAGTTAGCGTTTGAGCTACAAAGACAGTTCGCATCTTAAACTTTTGTATCGATTCTCAGGTGAAGTGCTTTCATTCCATTTGAGTCGCTTTCTTGGTTTCCACAACGTCCCGCTGGTGACATTGAGTCATCTGAACCAGGAGCACCCAAACTGGAGGAATCCCAGCGTCCAATGGACAATGAAAGAAAGTGGCTGGGACGAGGATGGAACTGTCTCGCTGATGCAATGGCTCGATGACGCCACAGAAGAGTAAGTCAGATCTTAGTCTACTGTGCTGCTCGAACATTTCCTGTGACATCGGTTAAATCCTTTCATGTTGGTACCCCAAAAGAGGTCAACCATTGTTTAAAGCTTGCCCATGCAGTAATTTTAAATGCAGTCTCGCATATATTTTTTAGCTTTTAAAATACCGTGTTTCTATCTTGTTTACTTAAAAAGCCATGCCGTTCAGAAATGCCGTCGCTGAATTTATTAGAACATCGTATAATTGTGTACTGGAGGGGAATACTGCCCAACTGAACATTCAAATGTTATACACAGTGTGCCTTTAATAGCTAATATTTCGTATTCAACATAGTTTAGGGATAAGAAAAGGAATGTACTTTTTCAACCAAAATAATGGCGCAAAACAAACAAAATGTCAACATGTCACAGATACGGTCTCCTTAATGACTCCGATATAATGAAAAATCGTAAAACATGAACAAGAAATATTTCACGCGCTTTTTTGTCAAAGAAAACATTATATGGGTAAATTACAGTCTATAAAAGTTGGATGGTGACGCAATTGACCTAGCAATATCAGTACTGAATAAGTAAGGTGCTTGAGAACATAATTGAATGTAGGCCTAATAGTAGATTCTCTGTTGTTGTTTTTTTTTCTCGAAGCGTACCCGTTCCACCATTTGTAAAAGGAGACATAAAACAGTTGAATTCAAGCGATCCAACTTTACAGCAACTAACTCGTGACGAGCTGACCATATTAATACAGTATACAGACATGGTAATATTCGACTATTTAATTGGCCATTATGACAGGTACGTCAATCGATCTTATCCCTCCTATGATTGGTCAGTCCACAGTCCCTCCGTGCGGACTGTGGTCAGTCTTTCTGAGTCGTTCGTGGTCGTACTGCAATGTGTCTTTTCTTCTCTTGCGACATCGTCCGAGTGACAGAGTACTCAAGAATTTTCAATGTCCAAATGGCCGTTCTGTAGATGACAGTCTGATATTATGCATGCATCCCTTGCTCCGCTGATCTGCCACTCACAAGGACGTTTGTAGTACTTTAACTTTTTAACCACCAAGTTACTATACCCAGATTATTCCGTTGAAGAAAATTGACAAACCTGTAAGATGAATGAGTTTCAATGTAAATTTTCACACACATGCACTCGAAGTTAAACTTCCGGCATCAGCTGTAACATTTGATGGCTCTCCATTATTTTTGTTCGGGGTCAGTTGAAAAATATAGTCACTTCTTTTCCGCCCCAAGTCATGTCAAAAGGCCTAGAGTTCAGCCTGTGAACAATACAGACTAGTGTAGTGCTTCTAATGACCCATTCTTAAATCCATTGTTGTTGACATCTGAATTTTCACACGGACTAGAATCCGTTGTCAACAATAACACTGTATGTAATACACAATGCATGGTGTTTCACAACGCCCGCATCCTTTAGGCATAATGATCGGAACTGCACTCAAATGTTATATGGGACACATACGACCAATGTAAACACTGTATGCAAGATGCGATGGTGATTGATGAAAGTTAAAATATATCTGTCACAATCCATATCGCATAATTTAAATGTTGCAGCTATGATGATGAGGTGCATCTAGATATCGTGCACGAAATACATTGTTTGTAAACAAGAAACTCGCACAGGTGCAGTTCAGACAACTCTTTCCCCTTAATATCAAGAGGAGTCGATTTGCGAGATTGTATAACAAGCTATATGTATTCTAATTTCAGGCTGATGTTCCATGAATTTCACAGCGACCTGAATCAGCCAACCCACAATGCACTTCGGCAAGGCAACAAACTCTGGCTGATCGACAATGAAACTGCGTTTTTCTTCGCTCTGAAGTTATCGCCAGCCCACCGCCTCGTGACGATGAGACGCTTCCTGGAGTCTGTCTGCATCTTTCGACGCAAAACCGTTGAACGAATGAGGACGCTGGCTTCTGACGTGGACTCGGCTGTAGAAATGTTCACGAACACCCTTTCGGATTGGGAGCCGACGTTCTCTGCTATGAGAGACACGATGTCTTGCAGGATACTTAAAAACTGGCCGTTACTTTACATTGATTACAAACAGACCTTGCGAGACAGGATAAAAGACGTGTATGCTCACATTAACAATTGTGAAAAAGCCGTTGGAAGCTAGACGAGATTGCCAAGATTTTTGAATTCTAAAGGTCTACAAGTCAATTCACTCTTCAAAATAATCCAGATAAGAGGTGGAGAAAGTCAAATAGCATACGCTATGGATTTCGCTTATCGCCATCAAGATGATACGTGCCTCAAAACAGACATTTTACTTTTTGCTCAGACGTTCCTCAGGGAAACTTTAAACAATACTCTTTGATAATCTAGAATAAAAGTCAGGGGTCGGGGGACAAAGTTCGGGAAGATAAAAGACAAAGCGGCTAAAATTCAACTCAGGATGGCTGCTATACCCTTTATTTATTCTAAGGGGAAAATAATCAATTTTCACAAAAACAAGATTTGAAAACTTCGTTCACTCCACAGGTTTCAGTATGAGTCAAGGACAGAGGTAGACTAGAGCATTATTGGATTAAATTTGAGTGTCGGGTACAGTGTCCACGAGGTGCATTCTAAATCAAGCGCATCACTGAACATTGTTGAATGCAGGATTGGCACTGTTTTCTCTCTGTCACGATTCAGTCGAACGCGTCTATTCAGCCAACATGAAGCACCGTAGTTTACTCATATTATTCAGCACCACCACAGATAAATTGATACCTATTTTGTGCATATCAGAGAGAGAGAGAGAGAGAGAGAGAGAGAGAGAGAGACAGACAGACAGACAGACAGAGAGACAGACAGACAGACAGACAGACAGAGGCAGAGCCAAAGACAGAGAGATATACAGACAGGTAGACAAATAGACAGAATTACCATGTTATTCTGGCACGAGGGAGTTTTCTCAGGGTTTTAAAGTGTAAGCAGTACCCGAGTTGATTTTGTGTTGCATATACTGATTTGTGCACCATTTTTCGTGTTGACGTGTGAATAAGATACCTCTATAGATGTAATGTTAAATGTTACGGATGTATATTCTTATATCTGATATCTTTTAAACATCCAGTAAAAATACAACAAATCTTTATTATCGCCTGTATTGCAATTCAGTGGTATTCGTTGGGTTTCATAGCATCTAAGAAACACATTAGAAACAGTAGACTAAGTACGGGTAAAATCTGCTTGATATACGAGGTTTCAAAAAATCTTTGTAAATTCACCTGATATTGCCATTCTTGTCAAAGTACAATCCGACATGATGAAAGTTGTGACAATCTTCTATGGGTTGGCAAAATGTAGTGTACACTGCATGTGCTGCCATATTCTAGAGTTCTCTGTGAACCCATGTGGCAAAAAGTGATACAGATATGTTGTCAATTAAATTTACGTCAATATCAACAGCTATATATTTTGTTAGGTCTTCCAGTCGGAGATTACAACAGAATTTCTGCGAGATTTCGACGAGATTTCGCGTGTGTGCGAGCGATTGCATTCACGAGATTCTGTTCAGTCAATCACAGCGACTAGCATCTCCGCGCTAATTATGCAAAATTCAAGTGGAATGAATTCAGTAATAATTTTATTTCACAACAAATTCAAATATATGACATATTCAAATAGCATCATGACACAATTTGCCCTATCGAATGGTAAAAAATCACGTATGATAGAATGTTCCGATACCGCGCCGAATATGGGTTAGTTATTAACAATTATAGCGCCTTGCGTGTTACATACACACTGGCTTGCAAGATGTTTGATAATTGATCATGGAGTCAATCTCGCTGAAAGATCAGATTGAAGAACATCTTATATCATCGTCAAACAACAGCACATGGCTTCGCTCCTCTAACATCGTGACCGTTGAGTAACTTGTGTCTATCGACGTGCAGCCGACATCCAGACGCATCACAACCTCGCGAGAATGAAGGTATGTTTCCTTTGAAGAGAATCTCAGTGTAATTTCTCGTCTTTCTGTGGACTTGATCAGAGACGAACATAGCGCCAAGCATTGCACGAATCACCAATCTGGACAGGTAATACCTCTCATACACGTGTATCAAGGATCATAGACCTTAGGTCTACGATATGATGTCCACACCTGTTATCCAAGTGCAAGAAGAGGGCACAGGAATTTTTGAGTTGAAAGCCTTTTGTAAGTCTCTCATTCTTTCCTAATTTATACTCTGTAAAGTTCTACTCTAGATACCGTACTGTCGAATTGATTAGAATGTTGTGACTTGAATCGAAAGCTAAATAAGGCAATTATTTTCTTTCAGAGAAAATGAACTTCCTACTCTAGTCGGCGCGCTGAATACTCAACATCGACATAACTGTACTTGAAGCAATCTGCCGGAAGTCTGACTTCAAAATACATGTAAAACCGGATTCTACTGCACCCTTGGAAAGTTGGTAAAATGGGGCAGAAAATCAACAGGTTGTTTCTCCCCGCGGTCCATACGTTCGTGTGCTTGTTCGGTATGGCTTCGTGGTTGGACATAAACGGACTGTGGATACAGCTGCCGATATTGGTGAATTACTTGCCAGAAGGCTGGGCGTTGGCCTCCTATCTCATCCTGATCATTCAAATAGCCAACATCGGGCCCATCGTTTTTTCGGTTGCCAACAAGTTCACGACGAGGAAGATAGAAATTCCGACCAATTACATCATCATCGTCGTCGGAGTGATAGCGTGTCTTCTGCTGGTACCGTTTTGGGACAGGACTTCTTATGTGAACGGACGAGAGCACAGCACGGCTTTCCTGATACTCAGCGGACTCCTGGCGCTGGTGGACTGCACGTCTTCCCTGTCGTTCCTGGCATTCATGTCTTCGTTCCCGCGGGAATTCATGAGCTCATACTTTGTCGGGGAAGGGTTCAGTGCGTTGGTACCCAGTGTTCTGGGATTAATTCAGGGTGTGGGCGGCAACCCAGAATGCCTCGACCACACTTACATCAACACAACTATCATTGGAAACAGAACTGTGAACACAACAAGCTACGTAACCGAATATTATTATCCCCCGCCGAGATATTCAGTGGAGCTGTACTTCACCCTCCTTGCTATTTTGCTGTGCCTGAGCCTAGCCTCTTTCGCACTCTTGGTCCATGTACCAAAAATATCAGGAATACAAGAAAATGAAAAGCGTGGAAGAAATGCATCTGACGAAAAATCTGTCGATAATTCCTTCGAACTCTACGACGTTGACAAGTTAACGGCAACTGAGCTGTACGATAAAGGCCATGGGAAATCCAACCCTAGTGACGGCAAACACGCACATATGCAAGACGAGTTTGCGAGAAAAGAAAGCAACGTGTCGATATACCTTGGCAAAGAAACAAGCCATGACAGTGAAAAAATTCTAACAGGTACGAACACTGCATTTCTGTCACGCGGTGATTGGATATACCTGTTGGCGCTGCAGGCATGGTCGTGCTGCCTGACCAATGGCGTGATGCCGTCGATCCAGTCATATTCCACCCTGCCTTACGGGAATCAAGCCTACCACCTGGCGGTGACGCTCGGCCTGACGATGATTCCGACTGCCAGTCTATGCGTGCACTGGTTGCCCGCCAAGTCAAATCTGTCGGTTGGGGTACTTTCCGGTCTCGCTACACTGGTATCTGCATACATTCTCTACTTGTCTCTGATGAGTCCGTACCCTCCACTATGCGGTAATGTTTGGGGACCGACACTATCTGTAAGTACTCAAAGTGATCTTTATTTTTGAAATATTATAAATTTCAATAAATTCATAATGTATTTCTGTAGGCTACAGTTGAAATTGTGCGTGTGAAAACATTAGGAGGCTCTGTTTTACTATTAGCCTCAGAAGCTAAACTTTCATAATTCATCTACCTGTCATCAATATCATTTTCATGATTCGAGTTCTACTTAAACATATGCCTTGTTATGGCCATGGTATACTCACTTTCAGACATGTATCATAATTACGTAGATGGAGTCGAGTCGAAAAATAACTTCTTTTTGAGCATGGTCGCCAGGGTCCAGCTCTTTTTTTTAAGCGGACATTCTTGTATATATCAATAGCTGTGAAAATAACACAAATATGTAAATATGCGGATTTCCAATAAGGAAAGAAAAAGTCTTTTTAATAATCATAAAATGATGGCAACATGTTATGTTAAATTCTTATGACATGTAATGTGACTTAGCTATTTCGGTGCACATGACCATGCTATTTGATTCCTTCTTAGCTCATTATTTGAAAATCGTCTTATCCAGCAATTTCATTGATTTACACATATAATGAACCCCTGGAGTGGTACGTAATCAATGTTTGGGCTATAATTTAGCCATGACATGTAGGAATCTTAGATTTAGTTCATCGTTTTCTTTTGAAAGGAAAGTTAGATTTATTCACAGATAACAATTTGATAGTAGATATTCCTACCGTCAACTTGAATCGTCATATCTATATAACTATAAACAAGAGAAGTAAACAAATGTACAAAGAAATGTTCTGAAAAACAGACAGACATTAGAAGTAAAATAAAATGTCAATATAGTGCAAATTAAGCGGAAGAATGAGTTCAAGGTACATCCTTTACCATCAAGTCTAACCAAGCTTCAAAATTTGACCATAAAATTAAGTTTGTTCATCATCTTACAAATGATATACGAAATCCCCATCCACGAAAAAAATGGCGTTTCAGTTTCACTCAAGGTTTAGATTAACTTTTGGGTTTGTCGTTGGCTAGCACGCCATCAATCGACGGAATGCAAAGTTCCCATATGCTGTACCAGGGTAAATCACAGACGCTCGACTCGCAAGCTCGTGAACAAGATGCTTTAGCTTCTTTTTATCTATCTTTGGAGGGGCCTTTACGCGAGTGAGCGCCTCCATCAAAAACTACAGAACTAAACGTTTTCGCGACTAATAACAGCATGATATTTTTGAATTTTGGCATGGGACACATCATCCGACTATTTTTCAGAAGCCTGAACTATATCAATATCGTGACCTAGAAACTTCGCATATTATTTAACCGAACTTTTGTCTTTCTATTAAAACTAGAATAAACTATACGCACCCAAATTCTGTTATTGGCGATACTGACCTCAGAGCATTCAAATGACAATTATTATAAAATAAATAAATAATCAATCGATAAGAAAGTAACAATAACTCTTTTGGTGATAAGCTTTATACAGTGTATTCTCAACTCTGTATGCCTCTAGAATTCTCAATCATTAAATATTGTTTTATTTTTTTTTTATCGAAGGTTATTTCATGGTTGATGTTTTACTTCATCTTCACCTACGTCAAGGTCTCCATCGGAGGTCGGTTTCGTGAGCTCGGCCGGTCAGCTTTGATTTGGTACGGTGGCGTGACGCAGATCGGTTCATTTCTCGGCGCTATCGTCATCTTCCCGCTGGTCAACGTTTTGTATCTTTTTGAGTCCAACGACCCCTGTCAGTTCACGTGTTATTGAGAGTCGGTGACTACAGAAATTTGCAATATTGTGGCTTTCTGTTGGTCCAGCTGACAGCATGCTTTTGGGAACAACTCTGAATCATTCGTAAGACAAGTTCTTGCAAACTAAAAAGTTTGTCCTAACCTCCTGCGGCCAAAACGAGTTTTAAAATCTCGTTGATCATAAATTGAAACTGCCAAACATTTCTACTTGGTAAGTTATAGTGGTATAGTACTGACACCCACATGTAGCAAATTCTGCTCTTCTTGCACGTTAAGTTTACTTGAATTTCAGTCGTACAGGCGACAAAGTAATATTACATCCGGGTATTGCATGCATCGTATAATGTGTCGGATGCGAATCACGAGAGATAATCATTTAATTTACAATATTAAGATCCAATTTATACTTACCCTTTAAAGGAACCCAAGAGCGACATTACTATGCACCTTACTACTGGTTGGTACTCAATCTGTCTGAATTCCATTTTTAAAAGATATTCACAAAATCTAGCCAGCTACTTTTTATATGAAAATGAGTTTACATGTTTCTTATTGAGCACGTTTGCCCGGCTTATTCGAGAATTCATAAAAAGTTAAACATGCGACAGACTTTGAATGGTGGTGGCGCTGTTTGCGCCACATACGACCCCTGAACACTTCTTGTACACTGTTGTGAAGAGGAACTTTACATGAAAAGCGTCATCTCTCTTTGAGTTAGTTGTACAGATGTTTGATCTACTTTGGATGTCATTTATAAGTGTTGAGCATCTAGACAGTGGCCAGCAAAACAAACTTTATCATCTATGGCGCAATCTAGGAGTCAAATTTCAATAACCAACTACATGTTTACATGTCGTGTTTCAACACCAAAGGTTTTTCTTACCTGATCAAACGGTGATAGATAATGCTAACGCATGTTCATCATTACCACTACAAATGTGAGGAATGAAAAATGGTAATATTGTACCTTAAAACAGAGATATTTGATGGCCGAATTCCGAAAATAAAATTGCATTAGTAAAAATGCAATACATATCAAGACAATGCTGTAGTTTTTGACTGCCCCTAGTCACTGGGGAAAATAATCATGAAGGTGCACAGTACTACAAGTTATTTGTACATTCTGTGTTTCTGTGTATGTTATATTTTTGACGCAGTCTATCTTTTCGGTTTGCGAGGATGTACTTTAATTGGAGGGCCAGCACTGAGTAATAGGCGATTCTTGGGGATAGGATAATTGCCACGAACTGAAAATTTCAGGAAGGAAGCGATGCGAGATATAAGGACTGTCCAACGATCTAAGCTTTGGTGATCCCGGTCAAAAGTTATGGTTTTGGCTGGTTTTTGGAAGACTTCACATATTTTCATATATTACGCCGATGAGTACCAAGCAACTGAGGAGTAATGGCAGCCATTTATGTCGACCGCTTTCACAGTAAAACATTTCAGAGTACCTAAACATACAACAACGAGGTCAATGGAGCAGGTTTAGGGATCACAGCAAACTCGCTTGCGTCAGCCCCCCCTGGCAACGAACCAAATCAAAGTACTGCGACTAAACCTAAGCCTCTTGAGAGAGTTACTGCCCATTGCTACTGCTACTGTTCTCCGCAGTTGAAATCTTGAAGACGGAAAATTTTCATAATCGCCCTTCTTGCGGGTCAGAATCTGCAGAGTCTGTTTCCAAGGAGACGTGGCTGCGCATGTCAAAACGTGGGGCATGCCTGTTGAACCGCACAGTCGGGAACTTTTCATTTTTGGTTGACGTATCGCTTTCTGTGAACAATAAGTAGCGCTCTGGACGGTTTGTTTTGTATGTTGACATAATTACAGCATGTACTGGATGACCACATCAAGTGGGAGTAAAGTAATTATTTACAAGTGAACGTAAACATGCCATTCCAGGGTACGATTTCGACATGGTCACCCGAGCGTAAAATATCTGTGTGACTATGAACATTGGGACAGTCACGCGCTTATAACAATATCCGATGCCTCGCGTTTTCGATAAAAACAACATTTTTCTGTGTATTGTCTACAACGACCTCTCGATTTCAGTAATTTTAGTCTCTCGGAGTACACAAACTCGATTTCCTCTCTTTTGCTTTGGACGTAATTTATAAATAAGTTTTAATTGGTACAAGTCATCGACGACTCCCACAGCTACCTTTCCACTGACCCGTAGCAAATGCATTAATGGGAAACTATAGTACGGTTAAAATCGACACAATAGGCCTGCCCAGGAATGGGAGTGTGAAAAAGCCGGAAACATGCATATTAAAGGGGACAACTGTAGTTGTTCATATTTTTTATCTTCTTTTGGTCCTTTGGTATGTGGAAATACATTTAGCCTTTTGGCCTTGAAAAAACAGTGCGCTATATGCAGTGTTATTGTTGAAAAAACGAATTTTAGTCCGGACCGGAATTTAGATGTCAGCAAGAGACATTGAACACAAAGACAGAGTTGATAAGTTGAATACCAGCATATGTTTCGTGATTTGGAGCTATAAAACATAAAACAGAAAAGGGTTACAGCTTATACCAGTGAAAAGAAATGTTTGCAAATCTCTCCTCCCTGCACACACGTCTGCCTGTCATGTATGTATGTATGTATGTATGTATGTATGTATGTATGTATGTATGTATGTATGTATGTATGTATGTATGTATGTATGTATGTATGTATGTATGTATGTATGTATGTATGTATGTATGTATGTATGTATGTGTTTATGAATGTGTTTGTACGGATGGATGGATGTACGTGTGCATGTATGTGTGTATGTTTGTGTGTGTATATATATATATATATATATATATAAGATAGATAGATATATACATATATATATATATATATATATATATATAGAGAGAGAGAGAGAGAGAGAGAGAGAGAGAGAGAGATGGGGACAGTGGCCTTACTCGTAACTTTTGCTTTTTGTGATATTGATGTACTATAAAACAAGCACGACAGATACATTTTTCATTCTTCTTCCCAAAAAATGTTGAGATAATAAGTATCAGCCTTAGCAACACAATTTACCGTGAAAAATATGCAATGGTATTGTTGACAACCGACTTCCAGTCCCGACTTGAAATTCAGTCGTCAATAATACCTTTGTACAATTCAGTTCCTCCATCACTGTGGAGGGACTGTGGTACATTACAAACAAACAAACAAGCTGGGTTGACGAGTTTGGCATGGGGCATATTCACATAATGTTCGGAGTAGAATAAGGAACTATTCTATAAACAGATATTAATAACGGAATATACATCAAACGCTATAGCTGTTGGAGCTGTAACGTTGAAAGTTCGTAGTGCAAATGTAAAGGGCCATACTTTCACCTTGTTTCTCGTGTAATTTGACTTTTGTTTTGATAAAGAACTGTCCACGCATCGTAATAAATTTAATAATAAATGAGCTTTCATATAGTCAATATCATAAATGTGAGAATATCGGGACCAAAATATCAAAAGCGACGATATTTATGAGGACACAATATTTTGCATTTCAGTGTTGCTAAGTACACACTTTGTCCTGTTCAAAATTTAATTCAAATTGTTGACTTTTCACGCCCGCTCCAACCCTTTGCCACTGGAATTACAGCAGAGTAATAGGTGCACACAATGACACGAATCAGAATGTCGAAATTTTCAGGTCTTGTGACATAAAATAATTTGTTAAAATCAAGGAGATACGTTCCGTGCATTTGGAAGATCATGGGGAGTAGGCCTACAGTGTGTTTTGGAAACTTAATCGATCTGGCTTAGCAAAGCAATTCCGCGCTCTTAATCCGCATACAAATCAATAAAACTAGTTTTCCTCCAGTAAACCACAGAGACGGAAGCGTTAATTGTTTCTGAGCAGCTGCCCTTAATTTGAAATACTTCAGGGAAATGACTCGTGGTGATTGGCAATAATGTGAAATATGCCTTTGGCGGCAGTTTATTGGTTGGTGTAACAAAACGACAATTTTTTACATGTAAAAGTTAAAACTCAAAAAGGAAAGGAAAAATTTATGCTGCACCACCTCGGCCGCAAATGACCCGACCAGAAATTATTCAAAAGCACTGTGCAACAAAGTCAAGAACATTTTTTCTCTAAAAATGACTAGTTTCCTCTTTTAAATAGTACGCTACAGCTCTATTCAACCAGCTGTTTGCATTTTGCGTTGCGTTCGTAGACAGTGGAAACCTCTGATTGCATGGATTCTCTATTACATGCCTCGTATATCGAACGTCAAGCGCTCCATAGGATTCAATGGTAACTCGCCGATGACGTCGCGGGCCGCGTAGTCATCACTGGACTGAAAGTGAACCGGAACTATTTTCAACTTGAAAACCTTTGGATGTAAAAGTCTTGAATTTCATGTTTTGCACAGAAAATCCGGTTTTTGGAAAAATTTCGCATAAAAATATTGATAAACTGCATAACAGTAGTTTAAATATATCAAAGCGCCATTCGATGATAAAAGTCGTTCTATTTTTAACCGTTTTCCGTCTAAAATGAAAATAAAGCATTTGACTATAATATGCCAATAAATGTAAATACTTTTGGTGCAAACTGAGTAAGAGAGACATGTAATAAAAATATTATAGCCCAAACAAGGGACTATGTACCCTCGGGGCAGGAGACCATTTGCCCTCCTTACGTCGGGCAAATGGTCACCTGCCCTCGGGCACATAGTCCCATGTTTGGGCTATAATATATACTATAAAGCATTCGAAACATGAAAGATTTCTAATAAACAGATAACCTTTGACCTTCGGTGTTTGAGAAATTGACTTAAAATTGGACACGATACATGGTGTGTACATGTATGAATGTCGGTAGGTAGGTACTAGGTAGGTTAGGTAGTGTGTGTCTGTGTCTGTCTGCATGTTATGTGTGTGTATGTCTGACAGTGTGCCTTTCTATCTGTCTGTCTGTATGTATGTATATATGTTATCGTGTGTGTGTCTGTCTGCCTGTCCGTCTGTACAGCGAAGTTAAATTCCGTTCTCAGTACGCTGTATTGAATAAAAGAATACTGCCACCAAAATTACATTCCCCTTTCATAAACTTCATGTATTTCAGTAACAATTTTTGGACTTTTTCAGCTTACAACATTTTTTTTTCACACAGTAGCTACATCTGTCACAGTTTCTCGCTCAGTCACTTGTTCAAACGTTGTTAAGACGTTTTCCAACCATCAAAGACAAATAGTCAGCATAGAGATTACCTTACGATCTACAAGGCACCGTAGCATATTTGCATAGATAAAATACATTCCTGCAGATGGAATTGAATTAAGGATGATATCACTGTATAAGTGATCGATGATAAAGAATCTATATTGGATGATTGCACATTGTAAAAGTCTCTAATCCACCATATCAACGATATTGTGTAAACAAAATCGCCAATATTACTTGTCCCACCTTGGGACAGACCTTGGGAAAAAGCGGATCTATGGATTTGGTTTTCGCCTCAAAGTGGCTATGATGTCAACTGTATATGCTATGGAAATGGTTTGCTGAAGTCAATGTATGTTACCACAGCTACTTTAAAGTAACTGCGGTATTTTTCACCCAACTCAACTCTGTGTTTCTTTTGTCCTCAGGTGTAGGGGGACCTCGGGTTCTTCAACCTGTCCTAGGGTGGCTCTCCCAGACGTTTTATAAGCGGTCACCTCCCTATCGATGTTCTCTTCATCCCCAAACGATTTGTCCGTGTAGAGTTGGGCAAAAGTTTTCAGCAGTTTCTGATCGTCTTTCTCCGACTTCACGGCTCCGGTGACCTCGTTCACCTTCGCCCAGTCTATCGTCGACTTCGGTTTCTTCACATCCGCATCACCGTTGTCGGTCGACTCAACTTCGAACTTGACGCGTGCCGTCGACTTCTTTCTCTCTCTGGACCTGGCACCTGAAACTTGCTCACCGTTCGTCGTCGATTTTTTGTCGGTCTTGGAAGAGTCTTTCTGATCGGGTCGGATCGACTTTCTTCTCGTCGGCTTTTTTTCGCTGACGAACGAGTCGTCAACGAATTCGTACCCATCAGCGTTCGGTAGATTGGAGTATGCGTGCATTTTCCTGTCATTTGTTGTCTGTTTGTCGCCCATTTGTCTCCTCTTATCAACGATGTCACTTATTTCCTTTTCGAGAATCTTGCTGGATCTTTTGGTGTCACTAACATTGGCTTTGCTTTTCCTGAAGTCTTCAACGTACGCAGGTCTCGGGAAGCCCGCGTCGTTGTAAATGAACTCTTTAATCGTTGTGACCGTCGTTCGCGAATCCGACTTGTAGGAAAAGTTTGTCTTTGAGTTCCTTGGCTCGCTGTCGCTGTCAGCGGTCGAGTGAATTCGTCTGCGCCGTGGTGGAGTCGTCGTTGCGGATGTAGGCACCTTCTGCATCTCGCCGAAACAGCCCCTCCTTCCCCTGCCCTCTGGTCTGTACATGGGTTCCTTGTGACTCGTTAGCGCCTCGATGGCCCTGTCCAGCACCGAATTAGAGTTCAGGTGGTCGTACAACCGACCGCGTTCACAGAGTCGAGACTTCGTCCTCATCGTCTCGACCTTGTCCCGCCACGATTCGATGTCGTAGTTTTCGGAGTCCTGGGAATGTGTGCGGGAACGCCGTAGCTTCCGCGGGTCGATGTAACGGCTACTGGACGGCTCAACCCTGCCTGTACCCGTAGATTGTTTCCGTGGCATGTTCACTAATACAGGTATACACTCAAGCTTCAAAGGTTCTCCGTTGAGTACCAATGCATGGATTTGTCTTCGCAAAATATCAGCGGTTAAATTAACTCGAGACGAATTCAAGCTGATAAACGCAACATTTTCAGAAAAATTAACCACACTCATCAACCTCCTTAGTAATGTTCACATTCTTCAACGAGCCACTTAATTGCTTCAACTGATCTCCCAACACTGTTTTTCACGAAGCAGGGACAGTTGTCAGGGGCAACAGGCCATCGAACGGTCGGTAAGGACCGAATTAAAGTGGCTATATCGAAAATAAAATCAGATTAATAAGATTGGGGTCACTGCTTTCCCGTAATGTCAGATCACAGGGGAGAAGACGTTAAAGTCGTGTTTGTTCGGTGATTCAAAAGTTCCTAGAGGTATTATTTGAAACACTCACAAACTTTTGTAAAAGCCAAGTCTCTCCTCATCGGTATCTTCCTTTTCAATAGTAGGGAACCATGGGAGAAAAGTCCACAAAATCAGCTTGACTCTAGCATTGGTAGAGGTTACTTCTGATGTGTATGCTATCATACACATTGTTTGACTGGTCGTCGTTTTGTTACCGTTGTCATGCACCGATGATAAGTTCCTCGCTGTGTGTACAAACGTAGATGCGGGTCTTGACTGCCGCGCCGTTCAAGTACTCGCGGACAGTGGTATCCTAGCCGAATTAGCTCCGCTCCTCGCTGTGAAACAACCGCATTGACATTTCACTCATACTGTTTTGTGTCCGGTATATGGCTTCCTATGGAAGCTAGCTGCAAACGTCTTCTTGACAAATGGCACCTGTTCACGCGCTTAGGCCGCCGACTCATCGTGGCCTCAGCATTGCGTGACGAGCGATCTCTGTGGACCGGCAAATCAGGCTCTGACACAGTCAGTGGGGTGTCCGCACCGGCGATGGATGGCACGCTGCCAGTGACCTGACAACCCCGTTTCCATACAACCTGGCCAAAACAGTTGTATTCGCTGCGTTGTCAGTTTTATTTATAAGCCCCTGACTACCAAAGAATGGCCCATTCACAAGAGGACCCACTTCTAAATAACTCTTGCAAACACAAAGTGTCACTCGTCGGCACATAAGCGCAATCGAATCCGCTAAAAGGGAAAATACATGAAAAGAAGGGGGCCACCTTTATTTATCGTTCCGTCAAAAGGAATTTTAGGTCTGAGTCAATAATGACTTTAGGCTTCAACACGCCCTAATCTCACAAATATAATTCATGCAAAAATTTGTTGTCTTATCAATAATTGCTTTATCGTGGGAACAGTTTATAAGAAGGCAATGAGAGAGAGAGAGAGAGAGAGAGAGAGAGAGAGAGAGAGAGAGAGAGAGTTTTTAACCATTCGCCAAACCTGTGTGTTTTCATCTTGCATAGCTCTTTTTATGGGTTTTCACCTTCACATCCTCAATATTGAAATCACGTTCAAAACGTGACTGACGCTGTGTCTAGTGTATACCCGACGATTAGCTCGATGTAGATCACGAAAACAAAAGAAAACAATCCCCAAAACGAACTTTTCCTTGACCCTATTACGGATTAGACAAATCATAGTGAAAAGGTTAGGCTGTACATATTTTTACCATAGTGCAAGAAAGCAATTTTCCGGTTGCACGGTTGAATTCGTTCGCGTGAGTTACGTTTCCCGGAGTCTGCCCGTCGGTGGTCGCTAGTATGCTTCGACTCCGATTGTCTCCACTGCAAAAAATATTAGTTGTTATTTTTTTCTTGCCTCGTTGAAGAAGAAAGGAGATTACAGAAGAGCCCCGGGTTGTAGCCGACTTAACCTGGCGAGACCTTCGAGATCAACGCGATCAAAGTTATTATGGTGATTTGCTTGGACAAACAATTGCTTTTCGTTTATGAAAGCCAGGCACTCCGTCTCGCATCGCAATACACAGTGTAAATTTAACAACAAAACCGTGTCCACAACACTTGGACTGCTGGTGCAAACACGGGGCACCGATCGGTATTCGATCAATTTGAAGAAGGTTCTGCTTTTTGCCACAGGTGTACATGGACACACACTGGGGTCACCAATGGCTTATTATACGCCTGTGCCCCAGTCACTTGATAAATCACCCTGCACGGTATACACGGCAAATGTTGCCAGGTTACAACGATCTAAGTGCAAATGGGGCGAACGCTGTCCGTGGCACAAAGTCGATCTGTATCTGTGGAGTGTATTCTAGCAACAGTTTCAAAAACACCAAGTAACATTGAAATTTCTCCGTGTACGTGCACGTGGTGTCTTACTGGTTTCCCGGTAATATAACGTTGCGTGCGTGTAAAATATACAACATCTCGCGAGCTTATCTCACACTGGAACAAAACTCAAGGTACCTGACAATTTGGGCGCGACCTTTTAGACAGATACTTCGGACTCTCAAACTTTGCTATATTTTTTTTGGCGAACCGCTTAAATTGGGGGGGGGGGGCTCTTATTTTGAAGTTCATTGGGTCAAACAAAGTTTTCATAGGGTTATTTTGAGAAAATTGAATATTTTATTTTTCTTCAAAGAGCTAGAGGCCATTTGTAATTTCAAAAGTCAGTAAATATTATGTCATTTGTTTCTCTAGTACCGGTAACAGATTTTGCACGTTGACCCCTGATTTTCATTCCTGATTTCGAAAGAGTAGTTTAATTTTTCCTCAAGGAAAATTTGAGCAAAAGTTTAAGACTTTCAATTACGAGGTGCGTACTACCTTAAACAAATGTTTGTTCGAAAAGCCACAGAGTTCTTTTTCTAGGGTCCAGGTACATGTCCAAAACTCGCACAGCAGGAAACAATTGAGGAAAGAAAATTTACATGGAATTTCCTCTTTTTTCTGATATGCTAATGTTTTGTTTGAGCCAAGATGTTTCTCATATCGTGTCATACAGGCAAAAAAGTCAGGAAAAATGTTTGGAGAATATGAATTTCACAAAGGTCCCACACCGAGACATGCCCTCGAGGCATTCAGACGTTTGGATTTTTAAAATACTTTTTAGTCTACTGCTTGTGTGGATCCGTTTTGACTTGGTTTTAAACTTTTCAGTAGCCTAATATAGTTTTCACCGTCTTCGTTTTTGGAAATGAAAAAAATTGTTTTCTCTTTAGAGTTAAGACGGGTATAGCGGCCATATTAAATTAGTTTCACGTGTCAAAACTTGAGCAATTTGTCTCTCTAATATCAATTCGAAAATTAGCAAGGTGACCTTATTTTATTCTCAATTTTGAATGACGCAAAAGAGCAGATATATAATAATAGCTAGAACTGCTCCCCGCTAAAAGGCGACAGTTGCCAGTCTGTGCATGAGCGCCTTTCAAATTACTGTATTACTTCAACAAATTTGATTTTTGAAGCAAAACAAAATAGCTACATAAAATTTTATAAAATGGGCAACAATATAATGCGATCGTCTGCACTGAAAGTTTGGGACCTATACAACTTTTGAGCAAAGTTTCGACGACCGCGGCCCTTTAATCGGTGGCCAATACTATATGCGTCATTGTCTTCGACCACCCAGCACTCAGTAGCCATCTCATCTCCAAAAGTCTGAAAAGTGCAGTATCAATGCTACTCTTTGGACAATGAGGTCAGCAAGGCGTGATGAACCCTGGTCCAAATGTATCACCGTCCCGAAGAAGCTACCTTTAATCGACACAAAATACATGTTTCAGAGTCCAACATGATATCAAAAATGATAACAGCAATTGCATATACAACTGTAACACAGTCCAAAAGGTTGACGACGGTGATTTATTGCTGAACAGCATGACGTCATCTGCTATTAGCCTAACGTCACGGGATCGTACTTGCAACTGGTCAGTGTTGTTATCTAGAACACGTTCCAGGCCATGACCTTTTGAGTGACAGGCTATAGTGAAGACATTCAATAAGTACACATTTCTATACATATAATTGCATTATGACCCATCATTAAAGAACGCTTCTACGACTATTGTACAGTCTGTTTGCACAGTCTATTACTTAGTCCTTACTTACCACCCCCTCCCCAAAGTGTGACAAAATATATGACCTTACAAGATTTTGACTAAAATTTCCCAGTAGACCCTGAAACAAACTTAGATGATAAGATACAGTGTTTAAATGGCTTCTCAGTATTATTAATACATTTCTTTTACCAAATTAACTTTTTCAACGACACTTTTTTACTAATTTTCGTTCAACGACTCTGCCCATAACCGATGCATGGTCAGCTCAACCTGTATGCATGTATGGTCACGGCGGTATTTGCTATTTTACCGCAAACAACTTACTGTTTTCCACCTCGTACCCAGGCCTCATGATTCAAAAATTTACCAAAGCCCCGTTGATCTTATGCCATTAAAGAGTAGATGTTAAAACCCTCAAAGTCACGCAATTCTTTGTTCTTCATATCTTTCAGAAAAAGAAGACAAAACAAAAAAAACAGAAAAGAAAAACAAACAAAGAAAAAACAAAAAACCAGACAGTGCTTCGGTTTAAAATCTCAAAATTCTATTGGCAAAATAGACTTAATTTTGACCATTTTTCATCTTTTTTCATCTTAATCAAAGAAACTTAATTTATGTTTATGTTTTTCTACTGTTATTCTTTCTTGTACCCATATTGTAAATTGTCGAATCTTTGGTATTCTGTGCAATCTTCTGCAATCATATATGTATTTCTTACCTAAAATTACTAAAACATTAACAGTGAATGTATCATCTTTCGTTATAATTCCCAAGATAACATTCTCTGGAATCAGTGTTATTGGAATATTACAATTTTTCAGCAAAAGCGATTCTACATCACTCCAAAATTGAAGAATATATTTGCACTCAAAGAAAAGATGGACTATGTCTTCCACCCAGTTATTACAAGAAGTACATTTGTCATTTGTGATTACATTTCTTATTTTTTAAAATTTATTGGTAGCTTTTGTAATTGTAAGAATCTTGTACTGAAAGCTTTGCAGGGCAGTATCGTCTGTAATTTTGAAGGTCAATGGAAAGATTTTTTTTAGGTCACCGACATGAAATCTTTCTATCCACTTGGTCGTACTGACTTGTGTTTTAACTTTGTTCATAACCGTACTTTGAAATTCTTTGTTCTTCATATCTTTTAGAGAGAGGGTGAAATTTTCAACCCTATGTTATTTTTGTAGAGACTCGAGTTTCCCCTCATAGAGTTTACATAGAGAATGGAAGTCAGTTTGATTTGAATGTATATATGCAGTTGAACTGATTTGCTTAGTATACCAAATTAGAAAGTTTGAAAGCGATCCCTGATTTTTATTATTTTCAAACAAAATAACGCTTCTTACCCCATGTGAGATTGTTCAAATCGTGTCAGTTATGTAAACATTGCCTAAACTTTCCTCGAGGAATCTTTCAACCATTCTCTTTCAAATTTTGGTACAAGAGAAACAAATAACTCAAGATTTACAGATATTTGAAATTCAAGAAAATTGCCGCCATTCCCGTGTGAACTCTATAGAGAAAAATAAAATTTTCGAATTTCGATAAACTAAGACAGTACAAAGTTTTCTTTCGCCAAGAGCTTTAAGATGAACCCCCGCAAGTGGTAGATAAGAAGATGAGAGTCTGAATATTTGTCCCCGAGGGGCGTTCTTCTGTCCATTTTATTTTGAAAGCAAGAATCGCGACACCGTTTTTGAATGTCGTTTTCCACATCAACGGTTTCGAATACTTAGTTTCAAAGAAATGACAATATCACAACTTGAACAGCGCTCGAATTAGCCTACACTACACGTAACTCAGACTGCTACCCTAAATTCGTTTGGAAAGAAGAGAGACGCGTCGCCTGCAGCCATATAAGTCAATAAATTACCAGTAAATTTAACAAGGGGACAACCATTAGAGACTTATCGAAAAAACGGTGAACTGTTCTGTTGTAACTGTAACTTCCTATATATCTATTCTGATATCTTCCGTGAACGTGACAGGTACAATGTCATTGGTGATCAACGCCATTTTTTTTCTTCCCGACTGTTTGCGACAATTGAACAAAACAGAGAAAGGGAACAAAAAAAACAACATCTTCTCCGTTTGGTGGTAAAAGTATGACCAGACAACTATAGACAACGACTATCATCAGACTGTAAATATCTTGAAGCAACGAAAGAGCTGTGAAAGAGCGATTAATGTCATATGTGTTAACGGTGTGTAGCCTGGTCGGCGATTCTTTTCTCTTGTCCAAGGTACAAAAATGCATCCCGCAAACAATTCAATGCATCCACCACCTTTGTCCAGTAATGTCCAGTGTCTGTTCAGGAATATGTGTCACTTTGAATGACACAGAATTTGAGAATGTCAATATCTCCGGGCATTTTTGTTACGTTGACTGATGGAAAAGAACACTTAAAATATTTTCTTCGGAAGCGGTTAAACACGCTGTAAGTTGCCGTCCATTGTGACTCGGACCAAACAAAATTGAGCTTCGGTAAAGACGCTGTTATTCTTTTGCCAAACCAAATGTTTGAATAGTGAGTTTGGTAATCGCACGCACACATTATGCCGAAACAATCGATGTGGCGAAAACAGTGGGTTACAGTAGCTGCTACTCTAAAGTAAACTGAAAAGATGCAAACTCGGCAAGGAACGATTCAAACAGGCAGCTGTTGTCGAAAGTAAAGTCATGTAGGGCGCAAAATGATGGCAAACCTTGTCATTAAGGTGTTAAAGGGAGGCAGTCGTCGGAACTGCGCGTGTGCGACTTTCTTGTTGACAAACAATGTATTTCGTGCATGATTTCTAGATGCATCAAGTCAACATGGCTGCAATATTTAAATATTACGATAGTAATTGTTAACAAACATGGTTTAACTTTCATCAGTCGCCAATGTATCCTAGATACAGTGTTTGCATCGGTCGTCCGGGTCCCTGGCAACCTTTGAGCAGAGTTCCGACAACTGCTTCCCTTTAAAGTTGTGAAACATTTACATCACTGAGAACAGCTAAAGACGCGAGAACAAAACTGTTGAAACGCGTTTTCGATAGAAATCGCTACGACGAGTGGTAGGCATTGCGTCAGCGACAGTTTCTTTGAACTTTCACAGTTTCGATGAATGCTCTTAACGAGAGAGAAGTGCGTCATCGTTATTCAGTTTGCGAGAACTTTGACAAATAGTTCAGTAAATTGACTGGCAACTTCCATTACGAAACAGCGAACACTTAAAACAGTTTTGCTTTATCACTTCCAGCAATATTCGACTACTCCGCAACTGACGTCATTATGTTTGCTAATCTCTCAAATCTCCAGCTCCTCATTATTTTCCATCTTTTGTTGAAGTGCTAGCCTTTGCCCACTTTTTTTGTCTTCTTCGAAACCTTTGTTTAACCCACCACTTCGATTATCACTCTTTCATGAACATAGCTCACTGATAATATTCACCTTTGAAATTAATCTCCTTCAGCGTGCATGAGCAGATGGCTCCATATTTCTGTTCATGTGCGTATGCATGTTGCAATGACGTATGTATGAATGTACGTACATTACATACACAATACATACGTATCTACGTTTCGCAATGTGTTATCTCCACTGGTCCCGATATACGCATGTTTGTAGCAATACATTCTTTATACGCTAGGGCTTAGTTTTTGCGTCTGCCTTAGGCTCCCTATCTCATTTTGCCAGTCACTTGTTTCTAAGTCTGGTTTTCGAGGTGACCCAATCGGGTGTCTGAAGTGCAAATTATTCACAAGATTGTTGCTCAGAATACATAAAGAAGTGCAGTCTACCCACATCCCATCAATATCCTATTTCACCGTTTCTGAAGTTTACTAATGTTCGTGGGGTGAGGGCGCTTACACCTTTATACACTGCATCAGAGCCCGAGAACAGCTATGCGCCTCGAACCACAGACCCTAAAAAAGACGTCTATGCTGGCACTCAGTCGTGTAGTTTATTTCCTGTCACAGTCCGTTTCCAGTCTGTTCCTTTGTACATTTTTCATCTGCTTTCTTTTTAAGTTATGTAGACATGACGATTCATGTTAACAGTGACTGCAGTGAGCATATCTGCAGCTGTATCAGTTTAATTTCATGACTAAAACTTCTCTGAGTGTTGCCACTCAAGTTTATGTGGACTCCACTTTCGCTCTCGATCCTCCTGAGAGAAAAAATTGCTGTTGTACAACTCCCAAACTTCGCATCACTGGTTGAAAAAAAGGATAAACACAGTGTCACTCATGGAATTGTCATTTCTTTCTTGTCTGTTTATTCAGGTTTACGAAGAAAGTCATCAAATGACACAAGGTAATAAATAGATACAACCAAAAGATGTGAAACAAATTATTACAGTGAAATAAAATAATTACAGTGAAATCTGCAGCCAATATAAACCGCCCTTACATATCTCCTTCCTTTAACCCATTCACAGCCATAACCCTGGATATGAGGTCAGTCCACCGTACAGGTTACAATGGGGATTTACCAAAGTCCGGCGGTGATGGGTGGGACAGATGCCTTGGCAACAAACGTGGGACAGTCACATTCTCCATGGGCATTGGGATCATGTGTTGTAACGGTGTCATCATCAAGGGTTGGGGACTGTGACCCCCTAGCTGTCCTTAAAATGAATAATTTTCATATGCATAACCTTTCCCTGTGTAAAATGTGCTCAACACAGACTCTCCACTATGTATTGGATTATCGGCAGGTCAACAGGTTTAAACAGTATGCATGCATATGCATATCATAGCACTGGAGTTGTCTGAAGACTAAATATACCAGTTTGTGTTTCTCACAGAACAGACATATACATACACATACATGTTTACACGCAGATCCAGTGTTTGAAATACCGACGGCATAAAGATATGAATTAAATTTCTATGTACAGATTAACCTCATAAAAAACAAAAAAAATATTTTGGTTCAAACCAGGAAGGTTTACATATTCTGTCGACATCATGTCTACAACATTGTATGATATTGCCCTGCAAGTGCTTGGAAGCATAACCAGTTGGTGAAACAGAAGTATAAATTTTCAAACTTGTCAGCCATACAAGACAATCCATGACAGTTGTCTGCACATAAAATTACATACACCAGAAGGATTAGTTGCTGAACTTTTTAACATTTTTTGCATTGCTGTTTTTTTTCATCATTTACATCATGGCACAGATGCAAATAACTAATAACAGAGACAACAGCTGGTCATTCTTAGAAGAATACAAAGCAAATCAAGTTGGTTGAGGTCAGAACCATCAAATTTTTAGCCAAATCTGTGAAGTTGCCATTCTGATGGTCTGACAGACAGTACTCATGGAGGTTTACAATAAAGTGGATATGGGAATACAATGAAGCTAGAATGGAGAATAACTGAAAATACCTAGATATTGCAGGGTTCTCCACAAACTTGATTTTGGGAAGTGGGCCACCCCTCTGCTTTTGGAGCAATCTATTCATTTGTTAATAACCACACATAAGAATACCTTCCTCAAAACAAAGGAATATTCAAATTACACATTATGCAAATTGACTGCCCCTCTGGTTTTCCAAGCTATGGAGAACACATTATGAGTACTTGGATGATAAAAAAATCAATGCATTTGTTCAGCTCTGTTCTAACAATCTGACACAAGGGATACCAAGGAGCACTGTTGCAAGCTTCTCTGTGATTTGTTCTATTGAGCCACATTTCTCTTTGTTTGACCAATCAGATGAGTTGTATTACATGCGTGCGATTTCTACACCAGATGAAATTTTATCTTCAAACTCATGCTGCAGAGTATCCAAACATGTCCTTCACGGCCAGCATTAATGAACTTAAACAAAATAATTATTTAGAAAAAATAATGATTGTGACATAAAGTTAATCAGAAAATTTGGGAAAAATTACATCTATTACTTGAAAGACACAGTCAGCATTGCTACGAAATGCCCCAAAACAAAACTTTTGTCTTGCTATAAATGAAATAAGCAAACAATCTTGAACGATATAAACAACATAACATACAAACAGTGAGTTTAATAAACATTCATTGTTCGTGAAAACATGATCAAAATTACCTGCATAGTTTTATCAACAGGAGAGCAATAATTTAGCATACAATTAGCATACAATTAGCATACAATTAGCAGCAACACAGTGTTGTCATTCTCCTTTCAATGAAACTTCCCTCAAATTTACACTATCTGACTTTCATCTTTGAAGACTGAACAATATTCCATAACAATTTCCTCATTATTCATAATATTAATTTCTCAGTGGAGTTGTTAAAGGTTTGAAAGGAATTTTGATCCATCTCTTCTTCAACATTTACTTTTTGGATGATTTGGGGTTAAAATAGGAAAGATTTCAATTTGAGGTAAGCTGATTTGAAATACCCTATTAAATGTGACCTCATGACCATTTGACCCTTGACCTGGTTGAGGAGGGAGATTCTTGGGGAACTTCTAGTGCCACACTGTTGTACATCTGTACATTCTGTGTGTATTTCGCTCCCGAAAAATACAAGTAAAGCTTCAGAGTTCCGAAAGTGTCATGGTTTAGGACACATTGGATTTTCAACTTGGGTCTTCTGGTTCAAGCTTGACTGTTAGTGGAGTGTCGATGTCTTCATCGTCTTCATCTGTTATCTCCCCATCCAGCTCTTCAGCAGGAACAGGTTCACCTGATTGTCCGAGTTCAGCCTCCTCCTCATCAAGCCTCGTAATAACGGAGCCAGTAACCTGATACCTGCATGCATACACAAACACACGAGAAAGAAAAGATATGTAAGTGTAGATCTTTCTTCCTGTAACACGGCATCTAACGCCATTGATCTCAGAATGTTACTAGGGCAGCTGAAAGTCCCCATGCCTATTTTGCTAGTATCATCACAACAGCGAACAGTGCTTTATATGCAAGTGCTGCTAATGTCAGAGTATTAAAGCTGTGGTGTCTGAATTTTGGAGCCATGAAGGTTGTGCCTGGTCTGGATGTTGCATTGCTCCTAAATCACATCAAAAAGGCTAAAAGCGGCATATGTGACTGTCCAGTCTATAGGGCATTTCACGCCTATGAGTGACCAAGCATCATGTGCTGTTATGCAGAATGACCGACATACTAACTGTGAATAGATCGTGTAGGATCCGATGAGTAACACATTTACTGGTATTATTTCATATATAATGCTAATTTCCTGTACAATCAATCGCTTTTTAAAAGACCAAAGTCAATGCTGCCTGCAGTGACAGCAAATACAGTAGGAAGAAATTTCTCTCAACAACAAATAAAATGTTGGCACAGAATGCCCAGTTATTTGATATATCAGGCTGTGGTTAATTCTCATGAGTCATATTCCTCTATTTAAGGTCTTTTACACAGCTTGAGTACTCCCAGCATCCTTTGCGATGGTTTTGATGAATGAATTAGAAACACACCTTTTGACTCCGTCATTGTTTTCAGAAGACGAAGACGACTCTTCTGAATCAAGTGAATGCCCACCAGTACTCGTCTCTCTAGACAGAGGAAAGGAAAATCACCAGATCAATCAGTGGCGACAAACATTTGCTACATGTAACTTAAATGTTCAACACTTCAATTAGGCCATAGTAATTAAATTGTTTAATGTCCACTCGTACTTTTGAAAGGTAAGCATGTAAGTGGTTCAGAAACTGAAAATTTAATATGCATTATTTTTTATTTACTTGATTGTTTCCACGTAATACGAGTGTCCATTCAAGAGTCAAAGCAGAAACCTCTGTTTTCACTGTCCTCATTTACAACACAATTTGACATTCTGCAAAAATGTAGGTGTTTTAAGTACATTTTATAAAATTTGTAAACAAAGCATTGTTGGTAGAAAAGCTATGTGGTAAAGTCCTATTCAAATGGAAAGTCATTTTCTTCATAAAAACCTAAAAACCTACATGTGCAGGGATGCAAATCCAAAGATTTGAATTACTTTGGCCTTACATCAGAAAACTCAACACCTGCTTTGTGAAATGTTGTGCTGCGAGCCTCAGCAGCCATAACTTTTGAAATTTGGGGGGCATTTTCATTCTGTTTCGTCAATTACAATTTACCGGTGTACTCCCAAATCTAGGCGAATTTAAATATCACAAATTTGAATTTGAAAAAACGAATAGTCAGTATACATAAGTTACAGTCATTGTTATTGCTGGCATATCCAGTCATGTCTTGACATGCATTAATCTGTTTATTAATACCAATGCTGGCTATGCATCTGTCGGCTGAGTCAACACATTGAATATCATATATTTAAACATGCTGTATTGTAAAGAGAAAGAACCTCTTACAAAGATTGATATGTAAAATATCCCAGATTTCTAGGGATTCAAGACAGTTCAAAAAACAGAGTAATGTATAATGGATATGCTCTCTGGGGAACACTGGTTTCACTGCAGACAGAAGACTTTTGCATGCATGGTCACTCTGCCTGTGATACAACAGGTATTCACCAGTAATTATCTCCTCATATTTATATGATCACACAGTTGTACTGTAAAAGGAAGGTCAGAGTCAGTAAATGACTTGGAGTCGACTCACTGCATTTCTTTTTCCTTTTCTGTAAAGCTTGTTAAAATGAAGTATCGGCAATAACGATGCCATATAAAACTAGCACCAACAACACTACATGAATACAACATGTACATTTGAGTCTCAAAAATTTGAACAGAAGTTCACTTCTTACAACTAAATAATAGCAGAATATTTCTTCAGCATGACTTCAAATGATTCAAAATAATTACCCAGATTTCGGTTCTGTAAACGGTATTCCATTGACATCTGGAGCATACTGCACGTGAGTTACGCCGCCGTTGCCTGAAGTGAAAATAACTGGGAGTGGCCGTAGAGGGTGTACTCTGGGTTGGTTTGCATAGAACCTGTATTTCGGGGGAAAGTGGAAAGACAGCAACACCTTATGCATGACTTGTAATAACATCTGATGAAACTTTGAACATCATTTCATTTGAGCATCATCAATATGTGTATTCCTTGGAAAATCAGCCGAAATACGTAAACAAACCAAAGACTTTCTTCGCAAAAGGAGTTTAGGGAATGAGCAAAAATCAGAGGTCAAGCAGGTATAGTTCATTTTATTGAATTACCCTCACTATGGATTATTTTGGCGTTCAAAGTCCCGACACAAGTAAGGTCGTAGTAATTCACCCATTTTCCCTATGAGGTGGCCCACAGCTGTACGTGGCGGGGGTCACCTTTTGATGATCTGCATAGACGCAGCCTACCCCAGCCACAGACAGCTGTGTTTCAACAGCTAGGTACTTCCGCTCACTCCACTACATCTGCTGAACATAATTGGCAAACTCATGGATTTGTCGACTGTGATTATGAAGAAATTACTTCTTGTGAACAACTTTTACTGTACCATAGTTATGAATCACAGTAAAACTATGGTTGACACATTGTGCCAAATTTGGAATACACTGGAAACATAAGTGTTGCAGTAAAAATAACCAAAATCCTGGAATCCACAGAGGTAAACTCTGCTAATGTGCAGTGTGCTTGTAAGGTTATATGTATCTGATTGGTCGATTGTCACTATTCACAGCAACTTAGGGAGTCCATTTATATTTTTTAATTATAATGGTAAGATTCAGTCACCCAATTGGATAACAGCTTCCGAGACACTGCACATCAGCCCATAAGATAGACCAATGGAGCATCATGTAGAACTACAAGTGAGGCCTCTGTGGTAAGACTATAATACAACCTTCAGTATTGTAATATAATTGATAACAAAGATGAATGATTATTGTTTGAGCTCGACATCTTTGAGCCTCTGGCCGGTGTCAAAAACTCCAACTATAGCAAATTGTGCATCTGTCCATAATGTGTGCATTTCTAATTTATATACGCGTGTGTATAGAAATTAAAAAATGCAATTCTACTTTTGATAGAAAATTGGCATTAACTTTCATTTTCTGATTCACACCAGTAATTGCCACACAATAAAAAGGCTGATATATACTTTTTCAAAACATTAAATTACCTCCTTCCGCTTAAGAAGACTTCCGATTTTGTATCAATACCTGTTGTCTCAATAATCATTGAAATTGAATATACGTGAGTGTAAATCGTAAACACAGCGTTGTTATTTAATATTCAGTACGCTTACCAGTCAATCAGGAACCTGGCTGTATTAGAGTTGGTTTTAAGCGAGTGGGCTCTTTTGATTTCGTTCCAACGACCTATTTGTTTGAATATATTGATATTACTGGCCCTCTTTCTAACACGCGATCGCTTCCGCTCCGCCTCACTGAGAGGAGGACGACCACGACCTCGCGGCTTGTTGCTCTCGCGTATCTCGGAGTTCGCCATTTTGATACACTCCTTTTCGTTGACGCATGCGCAAACTGTATTTTTTTTACGGTATGATTTTCAGGTACCCATTAAAAAAGATGTGGCGAACAAAAAGTTGGGTAGTGAAAAAAAAAGTTATCTCATTTCTCATCAATACATATTTGGATTACAATTCTCTCGTCATACACAAGCTAAGTTTGAATAGATAAAAGACAAATCCCCTACATGTTGAATGATTGCATGCTTTGTTTTATGATGATTCTTGCAGATTCGCATCAATATTCCCAAAAATCTAGTTCGAGATGAATTCACCTTTGAATTAATTAAAATACTGTTGTACGATTGTCAGATGACAGTCTTTGCTCTCAGTCGTCCATACAGAATTCAGTCGTCCATACAAAATATGCAGAAAGAGGGGCACGATATTATCAAAGTTCTGTTTGTCGGATCGTCATACACACACAGTGGGGGTATAGAATCAAACAGAGTTGGTCATTGGTATACTGGAAGAAATTAAGGCAAACAATTTTCCAAATGGAAGAACTAGTAGGCGTAGCAGTCGTAGAGTACAATCACGGTTTGTGGCGAAACCCTGGTAGAACGACTGCACATTGCACTGTCGTTGTCTGAGTCCCTCTTGTATTTTGATTTTACTGCAAGCACTAACAAATAGTCGTCAGGTGTGACCTGATTGATTTAGCGCAAGCTCTCAACAGTGCTCTGGTGTTTATCGTAGCATGTGCCTGAAATACAGGAGAAAAATTGATCTCAACATTTCAAGAATGGATTTACTGATGTATAAATATGCGACCCCTCCATAGAACCACTTTGAAAACTTCCTGAAACAAGCGAGAAAAAGCGACGAAGTCACATTGCGACAATGCACTCGCTGCCGAACCATGGACGTGCACCGAACCGTACGTCGAATGCAGGTTTTGGTCCTGTATTTATCATAAAAGGAATTAACAAATGGAAACCAATTGGAAAAGAACGCCATCGGGAAATGATAGGGAGAAAGATTTAGTCTAGTCGGCTTCATAAATTGCCGACGAGTAACTTACCAGTCGATTAGAAATTGAGCCACGGCAGTGTTCGATGGAAGCAACAAATCGTTTTTTATTCGATTCCACCTGTCGATTTGGTGCCAAATGTTAATCTTTCCCGCGTTCTTCTTAGCTCTCGCCAGTTTCTTTGCAAGTTCGCTAGACCGCGGGCGACCAACTGGCCGCTTGAGCGGACGATCGTTGGGCGACGCCATGTTGGTGCGTTTAGCAGCGAGCAAGCCGCTTGCGTTGTTTGTGACAATGTATTGCACGACTCTCTCAGATCGGACCTAGGGGGCCTACCACAACGCTGACGATCGCCAGAAAAATGTCCCGTTGTTTGAACTACAGCATGTCCGTACATGCTTCCCATATTAGTTGTATTGACATATTCATTGAAACACCACAGTTATAATATTTTGTTTTGTTTCCACACCCTGAAAATGTCTCCCCAGTTCAATAAGAAAACTACAGATTGTCGGCATTCACTGTGTGACAAGTTGTTTATTGATGCCAAATACACGGACACGCGATGCATCAGGACAGGAGGATACATCATAGGTCGCGCATGTTTTTCAAATAATTTATACATCTAGTTTGCCATGCTACTCAAGTAATGTTAGTGCAGTTTGTAGAAGTATACGACCTATTTCTCCTCGCAGCTCACCAACAACTACAGTTAAACATTATGCTATGACCGGAAGTAAATACAAAGCTGGGTAAGTCCCACAATGCTTCTTGAACGGAAGTACAGTGAAGGTCATTGCTGGGTCAGTCATCATCGGTTCAACTCGAAGGGGAAACGACAGACGAACGACAACGTGTAACGTCAAAAAACAAAGCCTGCAACAATGCCGAAAGTTAAAAGGAGTAGAAAACCACCTCCAGACGGATGGGAACTGATAGAACCAACACTTGACGAACTAGATCAAAAAATGAGAGAAGGTAAACAATAGCTCACACAGTCCTGTTTTTAGTTCCGTGCTCCAGCGTGATCGTGAGCACGGTGGTCACCCATTATTGCATGAGTGTGCGACATGAGCGGGTGTTGAAAATATTGATACCAGTCTGAAAATTGCATTTCAGCCGCTTGTCAAATTTTCTGTTTCTCTTTTGGTACCCTATTAACGTTCAAACATACCTTGCCTGACAAGTCTCTTCAATTCAAGGAAGCCCTGTAGTACTGTAGTGGTGTACATTCTCAGTACAGTATGGTCTCTGAACTGAACAGGTTTCTCAAGATTTTAATTAATGTTTATCTTGAGAAAGATAGCATTCCTTCGTTTAACCATGGACTTAACAAAAGACTTTGGTAACTTTGGTACCTCCATGGTTTAACTATAGATATTGGATCCATTATCTATGAGTTAACAATATGTGTACTGTAGAGTAGGAATCCAGCTAGAAAGATATGTGTACGTCCAGGGGCATATTCCCAATCCCAACAGGACTGAGCCTGAAAATGGGAGGGCATAACCTATTTCATGCTGGCTTTCATTTGTTGACCTTTTAAAGGTTCTCTTCAATACACTGCCATTGTGGGGAAACAAAGCGCTAGCATTTTCCTAGCCCTGTGTACAATGCTTGTGTGTTCCCGGCATTACATGGCCTCCCACCACAGCCCTGCTAAGGTCCACAGACAAAACCAGTGACATGCGGTCCAAATTTGGGCCAAGCACGAAAAACCTCTTTTGGCTGTAATCAACTCAATTCTGATCTATACCTACCCAAAGAACTCAACCGCTTACAGACTACAAAAAATTTGCTCTTGTTACGTCCAAAACCATTAGTTTGCCGGTGATGCACGGTCAAGGGGCCAGTGGCTGGCCATTTAGATACTTCATGGGAGATAAGGCCAGCCACTTGGCCTTTGACTGTGCATTGCCAGCAAACTAACAGTTTGGACGTAACGAGAGCAATTTTTTGGCAGTCTGTGAGTGGTTGAGTTATTCTGGTAGGCGTAGATTAGAATCGTGTTGATTTTGGCCAAAGTAGTTGGAAAAGAGATTTTTCATCTACGGTCCAAATTGGGACTGCATGTCACTGTTTTTGTCTATGAACCTTAGCAGTGCTGTGGTGGGAGGCCGTGTAACGCCGGGAACACACAGGGCTAGTACTTTCCCAGCTCCAGTTTACAGTTTTCATAGACTCTTTCACACTTTTTTCCCAGTTTTTATTCAGAAAATGACATGTAAAACAGTGTCACATCTCATTATGTGGATGTACAGCTGGGATGTGGTACAATAGCTTTGTTTGTCTGTCTGTGTGATGATACCAAAAGCCTTCAATTATTAGCAGTGCCTCCTAAAAAACGCAGACCTGTTCAGAGAGCTAGATGCACTATACCTTTTTACAACCCCCTCCCAAGTATCATCCAGTTCTTATATTTCCTGTTAATTACTCCTTCAAAACATAAAGCATATGTCGGTAGTTTTATAACATTTGCAAGACATGTATTACTATTAGCATACCATGGTAAAAAATTATTGGGTAGTATTAATTAATCTGAAATTCAAAAATTTCCCTGTTTGCAGCCTTCAAACTTACAGGTTGTGAATCACACTCAATAGTCCATGCTGTAGTTTATCACTAAATTTTCCTGCAGTAAATGTTGTTGAATGTAAAAAGATTATTTTAACACTACTTAAGTGTTGTTTTCACCAGTCATACAATCACTGAGTGTATACATTTTTTATGAAGATGTAGTTGCCGTTCTGATGGCCATATTTTGGGATGCATTCTTAAACTCACTGAAGTAATTATCATAATTGCACAGTGACTGTATTGATGGGTTTCAACAACAAGAGGAAATCTATTCCAGGGAATAAAATCATACAACTTGTGTCAAGGTATGACTCCTGACACCAATGAAGAAAGTATAAGTATTTTTCCTAATGTTTACATGTTGACATCGTAAAGGAACTGATAAACAGGACTTTTCCCCCAGGATTTCATGATTGATACATTAAAGCTCCATAAGCTGTGTCTTTTGGGTATTTTTTCAGAAATTTTGTTTTGTGGTTTCCTTACACTTTCTGCATTTAATCCCTAACTGTAATTTAATGCCAAGTATTAAGCATATCAACACAACCTATAATATAGGTTGTGTTGATATTATGAGTATAATCTCCATTGTTATTGTTGAAAATTTTATTCAAGTCCGGACTAGAATTCATTTGTAAACAATAAACAATGATCACTACACACATACAAGATGTGTTGACAAAAAGAATACTCGAAATTTCAGCATGACAAACGGATTAGGGTCAGACACGGTAGTTGATATACAGAAGCAGAATACTGAAAAACTTGCCACGAGTTACAGCTTATGTCCCTTTAATGAAGAGAATCAGAATGGCAGGAGCTCATAAGAATGCGTCTCTGTGTTCAGAGTGTAACTAATGGCAAGAACCACACTTTTTTATGAATTAATCATGCATAACCTGATTATACATCTCATTTTTCATGTTCCAGCTGAAACAGAACCCCATGAAGGTAAAAGGAAAGTGGAAGCCCTTTGGCCAATCTTCAAGCTCCATCATCAGCGATCCAGATACATCTTTGATTTGTTTTACAAACGCAGAGCCATCAGCAGAGGTAAGGCCAGCTCAGTTTGTCTATAAATTACAAAATTTCCTAGTGTCATTACTAATGCTTTTTACTGTTACTAACTCAATGGTGGAACTCAGACCTCCTTGGTGTTTCCCAAAGATGAACCTCAAGAGATATGGCACAAAGGGTTCCCAGACACTTCACACCAAAACCAGTTCGCACCTCTCCACCTCGTCCCATACCATTTCGCACCAACACCACTTCGCACCAAAACCACCTCGTACCAAAACCATTTATTCCCAAGAGTCACTTCACCCCAAAACCACCTCGTCCCAAGAGTCACTTCACCCCAAAACCACTTCGTCCCAAAAATCACTTCGTCCCTTATACCATTTCATCCAAATTACGATTCACTGCTTTCCTTACTCTACCGCTGGGCACCAACCTGTAGAACTGCATAAATAATGCTCACGAATATTTTCCCCAATAAGTGTGATAGTCTTCTCTACACAAGTGATCATCAATTTGGTTTTAAAGAAAGTCACTCAACTGATATGTGTGTATTTTTAGTAAAAGAAATAATTGATTTTTATAAGCGTCATAATACCCCTGTTTTCCTTTGTTTTCCTGATGCGACAAAAGCCTTCGATAAAGTGAACCATTGGACACTATTTCGCAAATTGATTGATAGAAATATTCCGAATTTTATAGTTCGTATGTTGGTTTATTGGTATAGGCATCAAGAATTTGCTGTAAGATGGGGTTCAGTTTTATCTAAACAGTTTAAAACATGTAATGGTGTGAGACAAGGAGGTATACTTTCTCCACGTCTTTTTTCAGTTTATGTTGATAAACTTAGTCAGTTACTTGTAAAGAAAAATATCGGCTGCTTCCTTAGTGGAAAGTGCATGAATCACCTGTTATATGCTGATGACATAGTACTGATTTGTCCAAGTGTAAAGGGTATCAACAACCTCTTGAATATTTGTACTCAATATGCACATGACCATGATATCGTCTGTAATACTTTGAAATCTAAGTGTCTTGCCATTTTGCCTAATATGTTAAATATTTGTAAGATTCCGCATGTGTACTTGTATGACCGGGAGCTTTCTTTTGTAGATAAGCATTCTTATCTTTGTGTTATTTTCAACTGCAACGGCGATGATAATGATGATATTAAGCGTCAAATGAGGTTGTTTTATGCCAGAGCTAACATGTTAATTCGTGAGTTTTGGAACTGTTCGTACTCTGTCAAAACGAGACTTTTTATAACATATTGTACTTCTATGTATTGCTCACATCTTTGGAGTAAGTTCACAAATCAGTGTATCAGTAATGTTCGTGTTGCTTATAACAACGGTTTTAGAATTTTGTTTGGTATTGACAGAAGATTAAGTATCTCGAACACTTTTGTTCAGAGCAACATTTTGACTTTTGAAAGTAAACAGCGCACTTTACGCTCGAAATTTTATATGAGGTTTATGAATAGTGAAAATTATCTTATTAGTGCTGCTATCAATACATATATTATGCGTGGTAGCCTATTCTGGAAAAGACTGTTTTCTGATTGCTTTTAAATTTTTCTCTGTCTTATAATTAATTTCCATCATGAATTAGTTTTTTTTAATAGTTTGTGTCCCATCTTTTTTCTCTACATTTTTGGTGTATGAGCTGGCTCTCGAAATAAATAAATAAATAAATAAATAATCGAGCTGGCGGCCATATTTGAGAAACCGACGCGCTGTGGCTCTGTTGTGTTGCGTTGATATCTGAGTTTAGCGAACGAATTGAAAAACGATAGGTAAAGACCATGGAAACTACAAATGTCAACAAGGACTAATCAGCTTAAGAGAACCAGGGATTGAGGACTGTCCCTTTATTTAAGTTATTCACGTAAGACAAATTCACACATACCCGTACACAATACATAATCTATACTAAACTTCGAGAAATGATAATAATGATACACAATAGAGATAATATGCGGTATGCGGTGGTCGTCACACCCCACGAGCGTACTGCGTACCCTCGAAAAACCACACCACGTTTATTATGCAATTCCCCCCTTACATCGAATTATCAAAAAGACACTGAAATACAAGTACTATGAAACTGTATTACAACAATTACAATCATTTGGGAAAAAAGTTGAAAAACACACCACGTTTATTATGGAAATTCCCCCTTACATCGAATTATCAAAAAAGACTGAAATACAAGTACTATGAAACTGCATAACAATTACAAACAAAAATTGCTTGTGTTGACATCGTGGAGTTTCGACCGAGACTGAAGACAAAAGAGCTTCACACCAATATATAGGCATGCAACACCTGGTGACACAAACCTCAATCAAAGGAATTCTCTTATGTAACGAATAGATAGTAATTATATGCTAATCTTCGAAACGCATATAATTATTCAATCTATACTAAACTTCGAGAAATGATAATAATGATACACAATAGAGATAATATGCGGTATGCGGTGGTCGTCACACCCCACGAGAGTGAAAAAGCTAGGCTCGTAGTGATGTATTGGAAAGAAACAATGAAAAATCTATGATGAACCACCAAGCTTTCTATTCTCTTCTAACATTTATACACCAAGTGATCTTGCTACATCTAATTTCATGCTAAGAGAATCAACGATATATCTGTCTTTAGAGCTAGTGGATTTCCATCCGCCGTGTCTGGCCAAGCATCTTTCGTTCACATTGCTATTAGCTGCTGCCGTGGCGCCCCCTGCCCTGAAACTGTGAGTGCCAAAATCAGAAATATTGCCAACAAATTGCTTTATGCCTCCCAACATTAGATCTTTGGCTGTAGTATACGAAATACCAAGATGCTTATGAGGTATCAACCCTTCCTTAGTGTGCTGTAAACGCCGAATTAATACATTTTCCGAATAACAAGGCTCACCTAAATACAAAATGTATCGCTCTGTTGCTGCTACTGGACAAGTTATTTTGCCTGATCTTGCAATTACCACTGAGTGACCCTCCCGGAATTGGTCGTTTTTTCGCTTGTGAATTTTGATTTCCATATGGGTGTCCGTAAAACTAATGTCATTTATCTTCACGTTTAGTAATTCGCTGATACGCAAAAAACCTGCAAAGGAGACAAGGCACATGCACAAAAGACGCAAGTCTGACAAATTGTTAGATTGTCCTATACTGGATGCAAGCTTGGATAGAATTTCGAAGTTTACAGGGTCTTTGGGAGACTTCGGCTTGGCCAAGATCCGTCTGCAGCCCTCCAAGGTTGACTGAACCAAAGGGTGCGCCGTAGGAGACTCCGTTCCCGATAGAGTATGAGCCCATCTGATGCTATAAACCGCAGTTTCCAATGGTGCTGTTGTCTTGGCGCCATCTAATAAACTTCGAAGATACACTGCAATGTGGATCGGATTGGCTGGGAATGCAGCATCCATCGTAAGGTTCGCTGAACACCAATTTTTCCAGCGAATCCATCCATTCAAGTACTTTGATACTGTGGAACCTACTTTTGATGCCAGCATCACGTCGGGAAGGGTTTCACATAGGTTTTTCAGGGCTAGGCTATTAAACTGTGTTTTCCATTGCTCCACCTGAAAAATATCTTAACGCAAAAAACAGCGAGTATAGATCAACGCCATAATAGTTCAATTACAAATAGTATGCGAAGCTAAAATGTTCAGAATAAACCTATCTTGTAAATTTGCCACACATTACTTTATATTTCACGAAATCGTATAGCCACCAAGGTGTGCTGCCTCGCCTGATAAGATGTGAATAGCCTAAATGAGGAAATGAGGAAAATACAAAAAGAAATTGGCGAAAGCCATAATGAACTGGCCCTGGAAACTGGCAAGATCGAAAATAGTCAATCACCCTCGAAAAAGGGTCAAGCTAACATGACTTATGATGCAAAAGTAAACTTATTACATTCCAACAATACTGTACAACTGACAGACATCAAAATGTGAAAGCAAATCAATTCGCTGCGAAAGCAGTCGCTATAACAGACTAGAAAGATGTTAACTTAAAGATTACTTTACATATACGTTCGCTACAAATACAATGTAAAAATTAAAGTGTGTAGTACTAGCGTACAACCATGAAGCGACCGAAAGGATGTAAATATGGTCCGTTCAAGGAAACTCCAATCTCATCGCTAACATTTTGGAACTCGGGCACCCTATGAAAGGTGATGGTTTAAAACAGACGGGCAATTGCTGTGTCCTTCCTGGAGTGATCTGGTCGTCAATTTTGGGAAGTACGCGCAGAGCTTTGATAAAATCAGGAAAACGACCTGGCTGAGGGCGCAAAACTGGCCAAAAATAGGCTGACTGCCACTCTGGAACTATCAACGTAGCCTTACCGGAGCAAAATTTAAGATGGCGAATAGCCGGCAATACAAGCTTGACTGGCGGGCATATCCAGTTGTTTTCGCCCGCCCAATTTTGGCAGAATGCGTCGACAGCTTCTGCGCCGGGATTCCAACATGCCGAATTAAAGCGGGGAAGTTGAGTATTGTAGTACGTAGCAAAACGGTCTACGGTATGTGGACCCCAAAGCCTATCAAGCATAGCAAACAAGGAAGGATTTACCGACCAATCGTCTGTATCAATGTACCTGCTCAATGCATCTGCTCTCTCATTTTCGGAACGGGGAATCCATGTTGCCTCTAAATGAATGTCGTTTCGACAGCAGATATCGAAAATATCAACAGCGACGCTCTGGAGAAGCAAATTTGAACTGCCAACCGAAATAATTCTGCACGCACCTTGATTATCGGAAAACCAGCGTACTTTATTGTGTTGCAGAATTGGGAGCAGAGAAGCCAAAACATAAAGCACTGCTTTTAATTCGCGAAAAGTGGAACTCTGCACACGCTCGTTGTTGTCCCATAATCCGCGGAATAGAAGTACTGGTCGTTGTAATGGTAATAACCACCGAAACTGGAATTACTTGCGTCGGAATAAACAATGGCCGTGGCGGAGAATTTTGGTTTTATTCGAAAACCGTTCAGAGCATCCAGATTAATATGCCAAAAACGAAGTTCTTGCACTACTGGGTCAGTTAAATACAGGACCTGCGACCATGAACCGCGTGACTCTACTAAAGCATAAATTTGCCTGGTGAATAAACGGGTGACTCGCCCTACAGCAATAGACAGAGAAATTAGAAAGCCAGCGATACGCGCGAGTTCGCGTGCCGAACACCTACCGAGTGTTAAAACACCTGAGATAACGGATTTAATGACGTGCACTTTCTTTTGGGGAATAGAAAATTCCATGCGTAACGTATTAATAATGAAACCTAACCATTCACCAATCTGGACGGGCTCCCAATGGCATTTACGCTCGTTGGCTTTAAGACCAGCTTTATGCAAATCACTTCGTTGAATCAGACTAGCAGCGCTAGCGGAAACAAAGGAATCATGGCCAGAAATACCATCGTCTAAATAGACAATTGAAGCATGTGACATGCTCCGCCAATGTTTGACCAATGGTCTCAACAACTTGGTGAAGCAATAGCAAGCAGTACTAAAACCAAACGGTAATACATTGAATGTAAAATATCTCAAATGCCCATCAAATTCCCAAGAAAACCCCAAAAATTTACAGTGCTCATGAAAAATATCAACATGGTGATAACCGGACTCCAAATCCCAAGTAAAAAAGTAATAGTTATCGCTAAACATTTGAGCAAGAGTTTTGAGATCGTCATAACGAAAAGATGGTTTTTCTAAATATTTATTGACATGCCTGAGATCTAGTACTAATCTAAGCTTTTTGCCCTCTGCAACAGAAAGAGGGTTGACACAGAAAGGGGGAGACGAATGCTCTGATATACAACCATTTTCAAGTAATTGCAAAATAGCCTTGCTCACAAAAGTAGGATGCTTCCTGCATGACGAATTATTACGGAGGAAAATTGGAGGAGGTGATTGAACGAATGGCAAGCGGTAACCCGAAGAAATAATGGACTGAATAAAGGGCGGACAATTTAGCTGAGTTTTCCAAAATTCCAAAGAGCGACGTAAGTTACCCACTACAGAAATACTCGAAAACACTGGTTCACAAGTCTTAGAAAATTGCAACGATAAACCGGAGTCAGAGTCAAAATCAAGTTCATGAGACTGTTCAGGACTAGATGGTCGAGTCTTGAGATGGGCGGGAAGAATTTTGTACTGGTTGTTGCCTACTGGAGGTTGGTAAATTGCATCTGTTCTGCAAATGCCCCCACTGCCCGCATCGAAAGCATGGACCGATTCGAAAGCTGGAAGGTGAAGAACTGGATGATGGACGCATGTGGACAGGTACCGGTTGGAAGCAACTTTGTGACTGACTCTGACGCTGAGGCTGAGACTGCTCAAGAGAAGAAGAATACCTAGTTGAACGGGAACGCAGTTTCTTCTTCTTAATTTTCTGTTCTGCTCTCCTCTCGGAGCGTTGCATTCGTTTCTCATCATCTGTATCAGATGCTAACTCGTCAGACAAATACTCGTTGACAGTGCCCCAACCAAATTCACTTTTGTCCGCTAATTTAATCAATTTAATACGATGAGTAACGATACCAATACCTTGTTTCAGAGACTTCTTTGCTTTTTCTATGGACCCTTTCGAGAGTGCATCCAAAGAGACTTCTAAATGGTCTAACACTTTCTCTTCGTGCTCAAACTGTTGCTTGTTACCTGGTTTACGGAATTCGTAAGTGTCACCTCTAGCCTTCTTGGCAGCGTTATCAATGGCCTCGGAGTTGTCCAAGCTGAGCTCCCGCTTGAATTGTGCAAGTTTGCTTTCTACAACTGTTGAGATGGAACCAGTAATGTTGGTCAGTAACGATGCTACACCAGGTGGCATAGGAGTCGGCTCGCCAGTATCTCTGTTCTCTGCAGTGCTTGCTTGTGTTGACATCGTGGAGTTTCGACCTAGACTGAAGACAAAAGAGCTTCACACCAATATATAGGCATGCAACACCTGGTGACACAAACCTCAATCAAAGGAATTCTCTTATGTAACGAATAGATAGTAATTATATGCTAATCTTCGAAACGCATATAATTATTCATTCTTTCTACGTGGAATGAAAATCTAGTAAAACATTCGTTTTCTCCACTATTTGCATATTTACAATATATTTGTCGTTTTCTCTTCAAATCCATATTCCGTCGAAACTAGCATAAACGAGTTTCAAACCATTGATGGGAAAACATGGAAAAATCTATCTATATGATACAAAGGTGACAAACTAATTCCTTTGTTTATCGAGCATAGATGTAAAAAGGAAAAGGATACAGGACAGCTCGATTAGCCCTTTCACACATGCATTGTTCTTTTCGTCTACATACGCTGGACTTTCCAGTTGTAGCACGGTTGTTTTTTCGTCTGTTCAGTCAGATGCCCCAGATAAAACACGCTGCCATGATCACATTCTAAGATGTCGGACTAAGCTTATTTCTGATCTTTATCTTATCTCGTTTGTTCTTATGTCATATAAATTAAGCATAAACGTTTTCAGAGTCAGTTCATGCGTGTGAATAGTACGTAACGGAAATGCGAAGAATGACAGTGAAAAGGTATATAAAGTCATTCAATTCAAAATTATAGAGATACTAGAAGAGGCTTTCTGATCCTTGATACATGTTTTATTGCCCAAGTTACCTTCTCATACAAATACAAAGCCAGTATAAGTTGTGCTCTGTCTGTGTATACGGATGTCAGAAGGTTACCCACGCACGAAAGAACTCTGCGAAAATGAATCTTGACTGGTATTTAACGCAAAGCTATAGACGTAACTGACTGATCAGCACCACGGCTAACTTAGTACTTGGGAGAAGTGGTTTGGGGACGGGTGGTAAATTGGGGCGAAGTGTAGCCCTACGTACAAGTCTGTGTGTTCCCGGCGTTGGAGGCCGTATATCGCCGGGAAGTGGTATTTGGGGCGAAGTGGTTTTGGGACGAGGTGGTACTTGGGACAACGTGGTTTTGGGACGAGGTGGTCTTTGGGGCGAAGTGTCATGGGATGAAGTGGTGCTTGGGACGAGGTGGTTTTGGTGCGAAGTGGTTTTGGTACGAGGTGGCGTGGGGCGAAGTGGTTTTGGTGCGAAGTGTCTGGACCCCGGCACAAAGCTAGGCTTACGTGACTTACACAAAAGAGATTCACCACCTGTGGATATGGCTATACATATATTTCCCATTTTTCCAAATTCAAAGTGTTACGCTGATGTGGTCAGATTAGGGCTGATGCCAGACACTGCACGTTGACGGTTAGATAATGGCGTCACTGAAATTTCAATGTTCAGAACCCCACATCATCCATTGGAAACAACTGGATTAGACGTAGCCATTGGTGGTGAAATATTTTATATATACAGCCATAAAAATCATGCACCATAGACAACTATTGTGCTAATCAATTATGCACATTTTGTTTATTGTGCTACTCAATTATGCACATTTTGTTTATTCATCATGCAGTTAATATATATATAAATGACAAAAATTAAAAAAATAAACAGCTGTGAACTGAAAAACCGTCATAAAATTTCTTTGAGAAGTTTAAGGCTTGCCAAAACCTTGATCAGTGTGGCATGACTTCAGAGGCTGGGTAAATGCTACTGTTTATTTCATCAAGTCCGTAATTGTGTTGCATAAAAGGAATGAAGAAAATATGAGTATTTAGCTGAAGTTCATATTCTTCCTGTCTGATCAAGTGGGCTACCGGTGGATGAATGCTGTGGGTGGGGTGGGGGGGGGGGGGTTTTACTCTCCTGTGAAAAGAGAAAAGCAGGAAGCAGAATTTGAGGTTGACATTGTCAAAGGGAGGTAGCATGGGGATGCATAATCTATAAAGTTGAATTTTCATTTCCTTTGAAGAGGATTTGTATATTCCTTTTGTAAGAGTTTGTCAAATCCATCGCAAAGTTTGATAGTCATCATGTTTGTTAATATGCAAGTTAATTTCGCTGATGGTATATATTAAGAGTACAGTGACAATAAAGATTTGTCAGATCACTTGTGACTGTGCAAGGTGCAACATTTAAGTGAAAAGGGCTAAGTTGACTTTTCAGCAGTTCTTGGCAGCATAATAGTGTGCGCATATACAAGTAGTTAAGAAAATAACAAAATTTTCAGGATAGCATAAAGCGTACTGATGTAGGTTTTCTCCATGCAGAGACATTGGATGAGACAAAATTTAATGTTTCAATATCCTCAGATGATCTTTTACTTTTACATATACATGCAGCCATATCAACTGATGAAATCTCGATACCTTAAATAGCTTTTGTATTGTGCTTGGAGGGGGGGGGGCACTACATGATGTTGACAGACATAAAGACATTGTGGATAAAAAATAAATTTCTCACTGCAGCAAGAGTTTGAGATAGTGATCTCATAATACTTTCAATACAAACGTAATCCCTGTTGTGGCAAAAAGTTCTGTTTGTTCGTAAAAAAGACACTCATTCATCTTTTTAGGCATTTCTGGCTTTAAATTCCTGTACAGCCTAAAATTTTACTTTTTCTTCTGTGATCTTATGTGTTTAACCTGTAGAAATCCACCATATTGAAAGTATGATCAATCCCCTGAGAGTTTCATGACTCACAATAGGTGGCACAATTGTATTTAAGGTACCAAGAACTTTCACTTAATTTCTTTTTTTTATTTCTCCTGGCAGAACTGTATGATTACTGCCTCAAAGAAGGCTATGCAGACAAAAATTTGATCGCAAAGTGGAAGAAGCAGGGATATGAAAATCTGTGCTGTCTACGTTGCATACAAATCAGAGATACCAACTTTGGGACAAATTGCATATGCCGGGTACCGAAGAGCAAACTTGAAGAGGTGAGTTGGTACGGAGGTGACTTTTGGTCATTATGCCAGAGAGGGCGGTATTTGGGGTCAGTGTGAAAAGAACACCACATGAACCGGTCTATAATGCAATGAATTCTGAAATTCTCAGATCATGTGGCTAGTCTGTGTCCCATGTTTCTAGGCCACTGTGTCTGAATGCAGCATCAATTTCCTAGACAAACGCTTTCGTTTATGCATATGTTCTGAAGAGCATTTTTGGGAATTGGATCAAAAGTACTAAGTATTATGGTGGACGTTTTCTTGATTATTTTGTCTTCTACCTTCACAGGGAAAAGTTGTAGAGTGTGTCCACTGTGGCTGCAGAGGTGAGGAAATGATATATATTTTTTTCCACAAGTAACTCAAATTCAGACGATATTTTGGTATAAACAGCGCCCCCAGGCGGTTAAAATTGATTTCTGCTGTTGGCAAAATGAGTTTCTGTCAATAAGCATGATTTGCCGAGTTTTTCCGCTTTAAGATCATTGCTTTGCAAATTGTTCAAAATATTTGTTGATTGTTATAATAATGCAGTATCAGGATGTCTATCTTGTAGAGTAACTTCTGAACTACATTTTTTTATCAATTTTAAATTGCAGGTTGTTCTGGTTGATACGTTGAGGCAATGAAGAGGCTGGGATTTCTTTAATGTACTTTTGTGGACAAAATATCACCTACATGGGTTTGACGTGTGAGGGAGGGGGGTTGTTAATGTAAAGAACTGTAAACTGCTTACTATGTATGTACCTTCAAGTATATTCGTATGAACACAATATTTTTGTTACTTTTACATCAGAGTTGATGGGAATCTGAATATTTTAGTGAATTATTGTTGTGTAAGAATGATCAGAAGTCAATAAAATGTGAGTTTATCTTGACAACTTCACAGAAATTCACAGCAATTCTTGCACAGCAGTTCGAAGTTCTGTCCATACACACATTCATGCACACACACTCAAACATGCTAAAATTGTTAGATTCTTGGAACATTGGACATTACCTTGAGAAAACTCCAGTTCAGCACCGGCTTCTTTCAAATATTCACCATAGTACACGATGGTGAATATTGGCAATTGTATCATACCAGTATATTGATGGTGCAAAAACTGCGACCTGATTGGTCGAGACGCGAAAAGGACTGTGGCACATTGGCAATATACCATGGCTGGCATACAAATGAGCTCTCAGCTTGAGCAATAATCCGTTTATGACATTCCACCCCAGAATTTCAATATACTGCTATCATATAATAGCAATAAATCACACCCAGCGACAGTATACCACTCTATTTTGACCAGTTCACTTCATATATGCACTCGCTATAGCTTGTGCATATATGTCGTGAACTGGTCAAAATCTCGTGGTATACTGTCGCTGGGTGTCCTGTGAAGGGCGCCCTCAACAGATGTTTGGAAAGCATGTTTCCCACAAAGCGTGTAATGGGATCAACACCTTTGCTTCCAGTGTTCATTTGTAGGTTGTTTACATTATGTTATCACTTTAACAAGGAGTGAGACAAACCTGATCCGCACATGGTGCAGATCAAAGATTCCTTTTGCCCCATAATTTTCGGAATACAACTCTGCCATTTCAGAATCTTTATACTTGTGCGATATTGCAAAATGTGGTATTTTGGCTTTTTTGGCATGTAACTAAATCAAATGGAATAGGGCATGTCCTGCATTTTGTCATCAGTTTACACCAAAATAAATCCAAACGGTGGTAAGTGAGGTCACAATTTGGCCACCATGAAATTATTTTCTATTAAAAAGGGGACTGCCTTCGTAAAGGTTTCCTCCCTTTAAAGAGATCAGAACAAAATGCTACCAAAATGTCCTTGGGACTGAAAAAGCTGAAGAACACACTTCGAGTATATGGCAACCTTTGAACATCACATCAGGATACACACCATAGCAGAGTCCAAACTGCATTGCCCTTTGGGCAGGCCTGAAAAATGGAGCAAATTGAAACCCCATGAATTTGACCAAGGGCAATTCAACCTAGACTCGAATTGATTTCACCAGACAAGCTTCTGAGCCAAATGCGAATGCTACACTTAATATTTGGAAGTTCATGTTTTGGAAAATGTGTGAAACATCTGACAAACATGGACAAAAGTGTATTCTTCTCGCAGAGCAACTGGTTACTCCATTGTGATACTGGTCAATTACAATTCAAGGAACTTTTCAGTGATTTTCAAGGACTTTTCGAGCTTTAAAACACCATTTTCCAGGTACCACTTTTACAATGCAACATTTTTCTGGTATCATGACCAAAGATCATCACTTTCAAAAATCTTGGGCAAATTGGGCTGCTCATCAATTTTCAAGGACTTTCCAAGAGGCTTTGAAATTCAATGACTTTGGTGGAGCACAAGGACACTGTGATATAACAAGTGGTTTGTTGCCTTGGCAACATGCCAACATAGAAGTTGACAGAATTTTACATCTCCAAAACAACATGAGAGGGGGTGGGGAGCAAAAAACTAATTCTAGGTATGAATCAGCAGAGCTCATGAAAATTTTGACATTCTGGTGTTTCAATCCAGTTCTGAACAACAGCAAACAACCACCCCTTTCATTTTGAGTGACACATCAGACTTTACAGCAAATTTTGTATATGAAAGGGTAGAAGTTATATTTAGAAACCCTCAATTCACCCCTCTCCTTTCGCCAAATATCTTAACCAAGTTCATTGAATGATTAATGCCACAGTGCACTTGCCTTACTTGTTATGAGTACTTTCAGGTAGTATGCTTCTAGTGCCTTAAAATTGAAAGCCTTGAACTTTTGCTCAAACTTTCCTCAATGAGGCCAAGATTCCCTTTCAAAATCAAGAATAAAAATCAGGGGTCACAATACAAAATTTGATCCTAGAGAAATAAATTTCCTGATATTAACTGACACATGAAATTCAAAATGGCAGCTATCCCTGTGCTAACTCTGTGGGAAAAATTAAAACTTGATTTTCACAAATGGGTAGACTAAACACGGTATTGGGAAAGTTTGAATGAATATCTATCCCAGAAGGGCATTCTCCCTTAACCCTTTGAGCAACAAAGTCAAGTTTGCAGCTTTATAAACTATACCCCTGTCATTTTTTTTGTCAGAATTTTGTCGACATTTTGATAAGAAACTGTCATCAATGACATGTGATGTCCATTTGGTCAAAAATTATGGAAAAAATTACAGAAAAATTCATGAAAATTGGTAAAATGCTGCACTAAAGTTTTGGTGGGAAAAATTACAGCACTCATAGAGTTAAACATCTTCACTCTTGAGGACCTTTATAAATCCATCTTGATATGCAACACTCTGTGCATAAACTAAAACTGAATGTGGTACACCTGATGCCTATTCCTACCATAACTGGTATCTTTCTTTTTTTCAAAATTCAACCACTCCTTCACATATTTCGTACAAGGAAGACAAAACCACAATTACACACAGCTTTGTTTTATGGAAATGCTGTACAGTTGAAATCTTTATTGGAGGAACTAGGATGAAGAAATGAAAACGAGTAAACAAAAAGTACTGTCGGAAGAATCACCACAAATGAAAAAGGACATCATCAGAGATCTACAAGAATGCTGAGAAAGAAACTGTGATTAAAAAAAAAATATCGATGCAAGGATGATTTCTGTATCTATATTACTACACACACATAATTATGAACATTGGTGGTAGAACCGCTGTGTTGTAATGACAAGATTTCAAGACTCGGATAACCTGCACATGCACAAACAGAACAACAAAAAAAAGCTCACAAAACTTTACACTTCGACAAAGTCTTTGTGAATATGCACTATTTAAAAAGTCACGGTGTCTCCAACTTGCTTTGTGAACCCTGAATTATTGTGAATAACTGGAAAAAAAAATAAACAAATTAAAAAAATTATACAACTTGTGTTAGGAATAAAACCTGGATTCCTGACACACAAGCTGAGATAATTTGCATTTTTGAAACCTCTGCTGTGATATGATTGGATGTGGAGACACGGGACATATGGAGATCAAATAATGCATTGAATAACATCTGAGTGGGCATTGCTGCTACACTGCGCTGTCTACCATTCAACATCTGTAAATAAACACGCACACATGCACACACCATAACAAGGTACTTTGTGTGACTTGTTGCAACAGCTTGGCTTGTGGTGCTACATAACAAATTTACCGGAGATAAGATCAATATGGATCTTTCTATGCGATCCAAAATTATCATCAGTACAATTAATTTGCCTTTTTTTTTAGGCTAGGAGTGGAAAACATAAACACATTACATCGGTCTTGATACGAGTGAAAAGAAAAAAAAGTACAAACTTATTTTAAGAATTTTTCATCTCTGAACGCAGTGATCCTACCACAGGTAACATGCAAAGTTCTTCTTATATTTACATTTATCTCACACAAAATGGTACACAAAAAGTTTGGGGGGAGGGGGGACATTTCTGTTTTTAAAAACAGTCTTAATAGTTTTTCTGTTACTATAATCCACATAATAGCACAACGACAGATGTTGGTGTATCAAAATTGTTCTCTCTGAAAGCAGGACTGAAACGAAAAGGAAAAACAAATCATATACTTCAGCGTTGGAAACAACGAAGATTAGTCGCGGATTGAAAAGGGATTTTTTCCAGTCCTGATGAAGTCTTAGTTCCCGTCAAAGTTGGGATGATTGTGAGTCAAAGTCTGTGTGCTCACACTGGCCACAGTTTTTTTTAAGGATCCTCTCTCCCAGAAGAAATCCACACACAGGAGCATTTGGGTTTAAAACACGCTTCGCCAGTCCATGTTATCATGTGTAATGTCCATATAGTCCTCATATTATAGGAATCAAGTTTTGGCGAATGATCCAGTGTTTCACGGAAAATATATATATACGTAAGCTACAAGTACAAGTAGTTTCCAAGCGAGCTCCATGGCTTTATTTCCTGGTTCACGTTTTTTAAGTTTTATATTAATGTAACGTAACCTTCAAAGCCAAAGCACACTCGCACCAATGTAATAATTTATCAAACAGTCTTGGATGGCTTGAGCTTGTCTGCGAAAACCTTCCATGCTCTGCGCAACTTGAGCTTGTCAGTGAAAACCTCTCAATTGTTCGGTGCCATTTGTCTTCTCAAATTAAATATCATTGAAATCTCAGGCATCCCCCGTTGGTAAAAAAAAAGTTTGCTCATTTCTTCAGATATCTTGAGGATGACGACCTGGCTGTTGTGTCAGGCTCCCTGTCTTTGAGAGCAGTGTCTGGTCGGATTGGTCCACTACCCATACCATTCATTGTTGCGTACGACGCCGACATGCGCGTCGGTTCTCTTCTGAGCGGGTCAGCACTTGATATGGGCGGCACTCCTCTGTGTAGTCGGCGGCTGACGTTTCTCTGTGCCTCGGCTCGTGACACTGGACGGGAAGATGGATTGGCTGAGTAATATGCAAAAGCGATAAGATGGACGGTGTACAACACTGCCCTGCATTTTTTTGTTTTGGTCTACAGGTTGGGAAGTTGACAATGGCAGAGACGAGGATGGTGCAGTTGGCACTCAAATTGGGCGAAAAAACGCACTGGACAGAAGTGAACTGACAATATGAACCTTACAGCTATCATACAATACTGTATTACCAACAATGTAATTATTTGATAGAAGAAATTCATATTTTTGAAACTCATATTGCAAATGTGAAATCAGCTGATCATGTGTACTCTTATTGTCTTAGCTGTAAACAGGCAATTGCTATGAAAAACAAAAAAGATTTGTCATATCTCGCGGGGAAATGAAAAAAAATTTGAACACTTGATCTGCGATACACACGAAACTCCTCCCTATGTGGAAGTACGACTGAACTTGTAGAGGGAGGCTGACAAAGTAAATTATGGTACCAACAGGACTGTATGACAACTGTAAGTCTACACAAAAGTGGTAGAGTGAAACTACGGTTTACAGTGGTTGTGACTTTTTTAGTACTAAATGACACATGGAGTGACACATAAAGCTACAAAACTGTCTACTCCTACCATCATAGTCATTATTCATTTTTTTTTATATAATCTCAGTTCTAAGAAACATGAATACTCAAAAGCCTAAAAACATGTAAATACGACAACAAAGAAAACTGATTCAGTTAAAAAGCAGAAAGAGATAAAAAAGAATCTTTTAAAGAAAGAAAGCATAAGTGTAAGACCTGTCTTTTTTTATCCCTAGTTTGTGTTGATTAGTCATGGTGGGGTTCAGGAAGCGTAACTCTATTTCTTCCACTTCGGGATTCATGTGGTTTGTGTCTGTTAGTGGGTTTAGTTCTACTACAGCCTACTGATGGGTCATGACTAGCACCAAGTCCTATGGTGGAACAGACATGCACGAGAAATGAGAAAAAAAAACTCTCTGTGTCATGAATTTTTTTTTTTCTTTGCCCTGAGAGAAGAATAAAAGTCCCTTCTACTGCAATTTGTTCAAGATGCAAGTTCAGCATCTGCTGTGATCAGTTATAGTTTCAGGCTTATTATTGCTGAATTTTTACAATGTTACCAAACATTGACATTTTGAATGTCTTCTCACAACTGCTCTGAGCAGGTACAAACAAAATATTTACTCTTGATTAACATTCAGGGCATATTCTCAAATCATCTGACTGACAGGTAGACCTTGATACCACTCGTTGATGAATCAGTTTTTTGCACATTGGTACTATGATTGCAGTAGCAGGGAAGATACTGACAGACTTTGATCGGATGAAATGACAAGATGTAATGTTACAGAAGGCAAAGATGGAGAACAAGAATTGCTTTATGCTGGCTATACAGAATTAATGTGGTGAAAATGTGTAGTCAAGAAAAACGCAGTCACACATGAAAATGATGGCAAGTCAAGAACTACTGGGCTACTGCGGAATGACACAAAAGTTCTGTTTGATCTCTGAGAACAAGTCCACGTACAAATGAAAGTGAGGTACACCAGCGGCAAGGCGTGAAATGACAGCTACAATGTGGTATGAACTACACCCATCCCCAGTTCTGCTTCTGTTTGGGATGTGATAACTTACCAGGGGCAGGGCTTGGTGCGCCTGCACCCATTGGCATAGGCCCTGAATCCTGTTTTAGCTTGGCTGTGCCTGCTAGCGCCCGGGTGGTAGAACTACGAGGGTGGTGTCTGTCTTCACGGTCCCTCCTGTCATCTTCCGTGTGACCCCTACTGCTGCCTCCCTGCATCCAGGAAAGGGAGTTAAAAGCCATGGTCAGTTTGATTTAAATTGGGTGCAACACATACTACAAGTAGTGCTAAGTGTACCTGCGTCTAAGTGTACCTGCGTAAACAACAACTACGGGACTTTGTAGCTTTGGTAGTTCATAGAGGCATTTCAAAATCTGCCATTTCGGTTTTAGCAACCGTAAGCTACAGCAACATGCAGGTTAGTGTCAGACAAATTGCGAAACAAGTGTCAAGTGTTGGCAAACACAAGTTAGAACTGTCATGCCTTTCCGAAAGGGTTACCTTTCACAAGGCATGGCATTGACAATACAACTACTAACAGAGCAGGGAGTAAGACATTCCGGGGGGAAAAAACTACTGACGCAGACATGTATGAGAGGAAACTAGGTTGCCTACCTGTGGATAGCCTGTTAGATGGACCATTCTCAAACACTATTATTAGCGAGGAGAACTGCCCACTCTAACGTATGAAAGTGGTTAGTGACTGACAGATGGAGTTTGCTACTGTTGTACCCAATCACTTTACACCTCCAAAACCCTTCACCAAGTGTACGTGTTGACACACATAATTTTTCTCTCAGAATTTTGGTTTTAGCACGTCTTTTGCTGGCCGTCGTGAACAAATAGAGTACTTACATTGAGTTTGAGGATGTTCCAATCAAAGACATAGTCATAGGTGAAACCTTTTCTATGGAAGAGATTTCGGAAGAGTTGTCGTAGGTACGAATAATCAGGCTTGTCTTCAAAGCCCAAGGATCGGACATAATTCAGGTACGTTGCAAACTCCGCTGTAGTGGGGACAAACCAAATTACAATTAACCGACATTTGGCAGGGGAAATGAAATACTTACAAACTTAAGCAAGTTCCAATCAAAGACGTAGTCATATGTGAAACCTTGCCTATGGAACAGATTGCGAAAAAGTTGCCGGAGATAGGAGTAGTCGGGCTTCTCGTCAAATCGTAATGACCGAGTGTAATTCAGGTATGTTGCAAACTCGGCTGTTGGACGGAAAACATAAAAAAAGAGAAAAAAAACAGGAGTATTATGTAGTGTGATCAGGCATTAGCATTCACAGTGGCTGAAAGTTAAGTGGTGAGATTAAATGTGATGAGAAGGAAGATGAAGAGACGAGATAAAGATCGGAAAAAAAGGAAAAGGTCGGAAGCTAAGAACCCCGCAGCAAGGTAACACCTACATGGAAAACCTTTACAAAGGACTTCTATCGGCGTCGACATCTTCTTTTCACTTATCCTCTCATATTTTTGTCTCTTTGTGGCTGCTTTTAAACCCTGCCATGGTAGACTGCCAAGATTGTAGTACATGAGCATGTAACCGAGTGATTCTAAATCATCTCGCCGACTTTGTTCTGCGGAAGGAGAAAAAAGGCAATGTTGACATGACTGGTCACACAAGGAATATTCGGTAACTGTAAAACTACATTCTGACAGCTTGAGTAACAACTGACAACATTTTGAAGTAAGAAACAAGCATTACATACCCCCCCCCCCCCCCCCCCCGAAACTTTGTTCTGAATAGAAGGAAAAGAATTATGTTGAACTACCTTGACCATGCGGAGAATTTCCATCAGTGTAAAAATACTATTAAAATGTGGAGAGACTACAGAGAGAACTCAATCATTCCTGAAAACTGCACAAACTCCATATTTATTCAACAGTACATAAGACCTGTGTGCTGCAGGGCAACAGGGAGGGGTTACAATGACATTCTAATTTCCCTTCAAGTAGGATTACAGTTGCCCTCTCCAAGGATATTTTCTTATCTTATAAATCTACCAGAATACCTGTCCGTTGTGTTAATATTTGGCCAGCCTCCTTCAAAGCTATGATTAAGGTATTATGGTAATACGCCAGCCTTGGGGACAGGTATTTGGATTCCAAATTTTTTACAATATTTTCTGATTTACAGTACCACTTGTGTGGGCTCATTTTGAAGCTCTAGGAATGAATAAAATTGTTATGGTCTCATTTTTGCGAAAATGGAAACTTTAATTTTTCCCAATGAATTTAACATAGGCATGGCGCCAATTTTGAATTTCAAATACCACTAAATAAAGTGTAATTTGTTTCTTTGGTAGCAAATTGTCCACTGTGATCCCAGATTTTTATTCTTGATTTCGAAAGGGAATGGTGTAAAGCTTCCTTGCAGAAAGTTTAAGCAAAAGTTTGTATTTCAGTTTTGAGGCGCGTACTGCCTGAATAGAATTTGTGCTGCCTTTTTCCTTATTCCTTTACTTGACCTTGCTTGATGAGCGCAAGTCTAATCAGTGGTGACAAGACAGTATCATTGTGAGAACATCTCATGACAGGGCAACTCTCCTGCAGTGCACCATGGGAAGTCTATTGTCTGCGGGTCAGGACAATGACCCCGGACAAATCCCCGCTCAATGGTGATCATTAGGGAGTGTTCAGCTTAAAATCTAAACATACACAGACTCATTCAAAGTGTATAATAGAACACTTTTGTTGAACACAAAATGGTTTTCTTTTCCCTGGTCTAATAACTGCAATGGGTTTTAACCCAGAATTCAAACCACTGCAGGACAAACAAAAACATATGCAAAAGTGACTGAATTGTTGAGACAGGTATTCCTCTGGGGTGTTCCTCTGCATGTGCCTTTTGAAGCGTGTGTGTTTGTTTGCAGCGCCCGGTCACGTGAAGTCTGCACTGCAGAGGTCAGAGGAACATTGTCATTTGGACTCTGTTCCAGCTCAAACCAGTTGATCGGACTAACCTTTACACAATCAAGGCCATTTTTTTTTACCTCTGACCCAGATGGCAATGAAAAAATGTCCATAACAGCCTGAAGGGTTCAACAAGATGAAAATCCCCTCATTATGTAAAAAATAATTTTCATTCATTCATTATTTATTCAGTGAAGTCACATGTACCGACTGCCACCACTACCACATAAATATTTGTGATAAATATTTCCGAAAGCCCTGTTAATGAGGATGTACGGACATTTCTATTTCCTTCTTTCTCCACTGGATATGTAATGTTTTGCAGGTTGAATATGAACTTACGGCAACTGTGTTTCGTAATAAAGTAGAAATTTTTGAAGTGTAATACCATGTTTAATGCAAGGAAAGTCTACCCAAGGCCATTCCCAAGCGCTTTAAAACACTCAGCATGTACACTGACGTCTAAGCCTGCGACAGACTATTTTATGCATTGTGATATTGAACTATTTTTAGCTCTGGTGATGTAATTAGAGCTCGGCTGGTCAATGTATTATCTTCTGAATGTAAAACAGAAGCAGAGAAACCAAACAACTCACCTATTCCTAAATGTGTATTGATGCTGGCATATCTGGCTGTGCCTGTAAGATTTTTGTTTTCCCTGTAGGGTATGTGTTGATGTGTTCTTGCGTCTCTGTACTTCTTGGCTAACCCAAAGTCTATGATATATACAAGATTGCCTTTTTTACCCAGCCCCATGAGGAAATTGTCTGGTTTCACATCACGGTGGATGAAGTTCTTGGAGTGAATGTATTCGATCCTGCTGATCTGTCGGGTTAGAGTGGAGAACAAAGAAAGAGTCGGTTACGATGAATGGATCAATGAGATTTTCTGAAGCAGATACAAGACGCTGTCTAAGCTATCTAATGCATGAAAAGGACCTTTGTTTGGGTAACTTCACTACGTCCAGGGCCCTACTTTCCGTGACTGAGATTTTTTTGCTCACACACTTCTGGTTGTTACATTGCAATGTCAAGAACATTTGACCGAAAGCTTACTCACAAACATACAATACAAACAGTAAACCCTTCAAACATTAATGGCACAGAGCACGTGTCAGTTTTCCAATCAGATGCCAAAGTGAACAGCTGTATTTGTTGGCAACTCTCACCCTCAGGGAGTTTCTATATATGCAACTTGGCAAATCAGTGAAAAGTTTTGATGGCTAATTTTGACAACAATGACCAGTCTTTAATGTGCACGTTCTGTAAATGCCTCCATAACCAGAAAATGATTTCAGGGCAAAAAATCCTTTCAGAGTGAGAAACACAGAGTTCTTTTAACCTGACAGCAACTAATGGGCAAGACGTAATTTTACCTCTTTCATGATATAACATCAACTGATAGAAACTCCAACCGCGATCAAATTTAAATTTAACTCTTTAATAACACGCTGAAGACATCTTTTCCACAAATGGATTTCCACATTCCTTAAATGGAATGGCTTTTCAGCTCAACTACTGAACTGCACTTGACAGTGAAGAGAATTAATTTTGATTTTCCTGAGGGAAAATGTTACTTGTCTTTACACTGGGTGCATGTAGAGCCAGCTGCAAGCGATGTAGTTAGTTATACCATTGTGCATAGTAAGTGCCAGCTTGTCTGCGGGGCAAGTGAATTATTTTTCCATCGACTTCAAAAAACATTCCACTTGCCAAAGGCATGGGATAAGAGGAAGAGGCCTCCCTTTTGCAACTGTAAATTCCTCACTTACTACAAGCATTCATTTTTTCTATCCTTTTATAAGTCATTTTGCTGCCGTATGTCAAACAAATGAACTTTCTTTACACATGTGTGTAAATTCACCAAAAGCTGCTTGCTTTTTGTTTTGTTTTTGTATGGTTACAGAGGATCGTATACTACTCTCAAAATTTCTCTTATCTGCTGAAACCACTGTTGCTTGTGGAAGAGAAAGCTTCAATGAGACTGAAGAACAGTTTATCAGATGTACTACCAGCTTCCTGTCTTACATCATAAAACCAATCAATCACGTAAACTTCAGGGACAGTTGTCAACAAGCTTTCTTTCAGACCCTTTGGGAAGTTGCTGATAATCACATTTGCACAGAACTGTCATGCAGTCAAAACTAGTATACAATCAAAAGTTTTATTGACGTTTATGAGGTCATCCGCTTCTTTTAAAAGGGCCAGTAAATGTCATTTTTTTATGATCCTTTTTTTTACTTTTAAAAATTTCAACTGCAGTTTTTTCTGAAAGCATATTGAGATGCGCAGTGTTGAGTGTGTCATTTCAGCCTGTAAAACGTACAGACTGCACAGATATTGTTAACAAGGGTATTCTGGTCCAGACTATATTTCAAACGTAAATAACAAAAGTGCATTTAACACATATAGACGATTTGTTGACAAGGTAAATAGTTAGGTTTCGACATGCTTTGGGAAATGAAAAAAGAACTTGTAATTGACATACAAAACAAAATTGTGAAAAAAGTCATCAAAAGTTACAGCTACTGGACCTTTTATGATTATAAGACAATATTAGATTTGTTTTTAAGATAATACTTTTGGTGTCAATATTATTATACAGGCCTGTAAGGACATGAATAAAATAATGGCGGGTAAAATTTAATTTGGTACGATTTATTTTATTATTAATGGTACAAAAGATAAACAAATCATGACAAACATGAAAGTGTTATGTGATAAAAGATGGAATTCTAAGGAATTATATCATGGCCTTTAATACTCACACTGGAAACAGCTTCCATATTTTTTTAGGGAGAAGGAAGTCCTAACCAATGCGGGCACTGTACAACATCATTTGGGCCTCATTTGAAAGACCAATTGTGTGATTTGAATAGAGAGATACACAGCGATAAAGACCACTGAAGCCCAAAACTGAATAACAGGAAAGCCTTTTAGATCCACTGAACAATGCATGACAAACCTAATTAAATTACAAGTACAAACTTAAAAATAGTGTCAATGACACTGTCCTCCCATTTTACAGAGATACTAAGTACTAGTACACACATGACATTGCATTCTTACAGGATGACTAAGAAAATTCCATTGCAAGTCCCAATTAATCTTATACCCCGGCAATATGAAATGCTCCATCTCATAATGACTTTTACACATCTGACAGAAAACAACCCTAGGATCAAGACTATCGTGTTTTACAGCAATCCAACAAATACTTTGGGAGAAAATGATTTTTTGAAAAAAAATGGGAAAAATTACCCCAAAAATACAAATATGAAAATTTCACCACAATTTGAACAAATCTGACAAAGGCCAACCCTAGGATCATACATACAAGTTTTCGAGGCAATTGGATCAGCGCTTTCAGAAAAGAAGATTTTTTGACAAAAAACAGGAAAATCGCCCGAAAAATACAACTTTCGAAAATTTCACCACAATTTGAAGAAATGTAACTTAAGTCACTATAAAGAGCCTGCATACCAAGTTCCAACCAAATCTGACCAGTGGTTACAGGGTTTTAGCAATTTGCAGGATCTTTCCTTTTTTCCCTTCATTTGTATATTTTGGACTTTGACATGTTTATTTCAACAAATTCACATTTCCACCCCTGGGTGAACCTGTCCACAAAATACTAAGATGGTAGCTGCTGCGATTTAGGAGTTTTTAATGTGGATGGACATACATCCGCACATGCTAACTAACATACATACATACATACATACATACATACATACATACAGACAGACATGCATACATTTATTTTTACAGCTTTCAACCTCCAACAGCCGACTAACTTGTCAATATCAACTTGTTCAACTTGATACTGCTGCTTATAACAATACAAACAAGATTAATTACATTCTAAAACAAGACTTGCTTATCAAGATTTATGTCATAAAAACAGCATATCTGTCAGGTTATAAAGAATCTTCAGCTGGATATCTTTATCAGTATTTTCATCCTATTAACCAAGCACATTTTAACTTTCAAATTAACATTGCAAGTAAGTTCTGTTGAATAAGTTGAGCCTGTAGGTACTCAGAGAAAACACAAAGAAGAGACAAATGTTTGCAACTTAAAAAGTTCAAGGTCATCAAAAGCATTATAAGGAATCATGTAACACTTTCATTGCATTGTTTACACAGATTGCATAACTGCTATAAATAGCACATGAGGAATCTTACAGCCCGGCTTTACCATAAAAACCCTATCACTTTACCACTCTTTTAATTGACCACTCTATTTTCTCCCTCAAACAGTAATTTTATTTTATCCTTACCAAGTCAACCATAAATGGAAATTGGAACTTTCTCTATCTCTATTTATTTGACCAACCTATCATGACAAACTATTATGAGCAATTTCTTTTAGATAACATACAGAACACAATATATGACGGTTCAGAATATGTCAAAGTTGGGATTCAGGAAAGTTGCCTTTACATGTTTTAATCCTCCAAGATGGTAAGCATTTCACTATGAACTGTCAAAATAGTTAAACTTTCTAATAATAATTCACTAAAATTATTTTGGCTTTGTTGATTTCCTAATTAATTTAATTATTTAAAATCATATTAATTATTTTTTTCTGGGTGAATTGATAGGGTTTATACAGTACAAGAGTTACATACAATGAATTAGTCAAATTCAGTTAAAACATCAATTACCATCAAACATTGCATCATTCATATAAATAGCACCTCAGCCTGGAACAGCACAATCATAATCTGCTCATTCACACAGGCAGTACTTGACTTTGAATGAATGACCTACTACATTTCACCTGTGTACCAAATTTGAAAGCATGACAAAAAGTACCACAAAATTTGCAAATTTCAGATTGAGTTCACAGAGTCATCTTCAGGTCACTCCTAGGAACCTGCACACCCAATTAGAAAGTAATGGCATACACAGTTTCAAAGAAGATTTTTTTAACCAAAAATGGCAAAAATTGCCAAAAATACAAATATGCAAATTAGTCATTATTTTGATGCATTCTATTTTGAGTTATCACAAATCACCTGCACGCCAAATTTTAAAACGATCCAACCATTGGTTTAAGAGAAAAACATTTTTTTACTAAAATGGCAAAAAAGAAAGAAAAAAATTCATTAAAAATAGAAAGCATCAAATATTGACATCAAATCTATATGTTTAAATGAGTTGGGCCTAAGGTACCTAAAACCCAAATATGACAATGATCAGATGAGTAGTTCCTGAGTTATTGATTTTTGACCATTTTCGCTATTTTTTTCTACCTCATTTGCATATCTATGAGACTAAAAAGTTCATTTTAACAACGGCACATCTACACCATATATGGCATCACTACACCAAAAATCAGCTTAATACGTGCAGCAGTTTCGGAGTTTTTGCATTGGACGGACAGACATCCATACATACATACATACATACATACATACATACATACAGACAGACATCTCACATACAGACTTTTTCCAACCATATAACCTCCCAATTGCCATATATGTATGGCAAATGGGAGGTAAAAATATAAACACCCACTGTGAGACGCATAACCTGCACACCCTGGGAACGTTATGCTCATATTCCAGAAACAAACTGAATACGTGATTAAAATTGGTTGTTCACTGAAGCACTGAACATCACTTCTTTCAACTGGGGGATTTCTGGGGTTCAAATTCTCTGCATGGTGCGTGGCTGCATATTAAATACTTCTGAGAAACATATATTGAATGTCCTGAAAACATCACATACTTGAGTTGCACACTGACCCTACCCACCACAGTAGTTTTCATAACGGGGAGAAAGTGACAAGTTTTCTTGTGAACCATGTGATTAAAGGTTACATTATACGCCTAAATGCAAACATTCAACACCTCAAATCTATCCTTTGATAGTGATATGGGATTAGGACTAGAAAGTGCTCTTTCGTCCCCGCTCTCCCTGACCCGTCACCAGCCATTACTTCTTCAGAATGGTGCACTGTATCGAAATGAGTCATCTGGTATGACTATAACCATTCAGGGAATAACTCTGACAGAGATCTGACACTACACCACTCTTCCTATACTGAAACACTGCAGTTCTAGCAACCAGGCTGTGTTAATTCAACAGTTTTTTAAAAATAAATAGTTTAAAAAAATGAAACCAGGGCAGGGCAAACTAGGCAGTGTAAATTAGTAACACAGAGACTACTGTATTAAATTGGCAAGTTCTGCTGATGCAGGCAACAAACTGAAACGATAGAATGCCTGCACTCAGTCTGGGAAAGACCAACCTCTGGGATACACAGACTCGGAATTTAAGCTTCACTTGGCTCATTATCACAAGAATGTTGACCATTGTATCAGATCCATGGCAAAGTTGATTTGATAGTTGTCTGTCTGGGGTTGAACGTTTTGATCATTTACTATGGACCAGCATTTCACACCTTTTCACACACTATGACAACAATCTGGTCGACGAGAATTTTTTTTGTTTAGAATTCAGAGAAAATGGGTCAAGCTTGTATTCTCCAACCCTCTTACACACTTTTGCTGATTATCAATATCAGCTATCCATATCCCACCCCAAATTTACACACAAGAGATACAATTTCCTGTCTTTCTGTTTTGATGGTTTGACCTGTCATTTACCTCAAAATATCACAAACAATGCAAACTGGAAGATTCCTGAGCCAGCAGTAATTCAATTTTTTATTTTCAAATTTGTTAAGTCTCACATGTTTGAAATCAGCATGCAGAGAAATTTGCCAGCTGCTGTCCCACTTGGTGGAACGAAGTTCAAATGATTGGCCAAGCACTGCCACTGAAATATGGCTGCACTACAAGCCAACTGACACCCATTAAACCCACTCTCCAAATAAAATGGTGTACCTGACATTGTGTTATCTTACGGGATGGGTAAAATGTCCCTATTACTAACAAATGAGATTGAACAGGAAGAGAATTGGACATATTATAGCAGGATGAAACATTGGAATTCACCATTTCCTTTCTCAACATATGGCTCTGAGAAACACGATACCGCATCTAATAGCACATATCTTTGCACACTATCCATAAACAGGGCTCGGTAGGATGCAATATTATGCTTTGACTTGCGAAACTTACCAACTGATCGGCTAGGAGTAAAACTGTTTTAAGGCTAAATTTTCTGGAACAAAAATTGAAGAGGTCTTCGAGGCTGGGACCAAGAAGCTCCATCACCATAACATTGTAATCTCCTTCCGCACCGCACCATTTTATTGTAGGGATGCCAACTGTGGAGAGAGAGGGGAAAAAAATCAAACTGCTGTTCAGAACCTGTGTGTAATTAATATCAAGACTTCCAACACATGACACATGTAGCTAGCCATTCTAAAGGCAAAACAGATGAATTGGAGCTTCTTTGTATGCATGTAATACGATACGACGTCAGAGACAGATTAAGTTTCTCGTCCAAGTGATTGAGGGAGTAAATTCTCGATTGTCAGAGCAAGTGAAGTCAGTTTCAAAATAGATGTTATCGACTGAACAACAGTGTTCGAAATAATCGGTGGCAATGGTGGCATTTGCCACCAAAAACTGTCAATCTGCCACCAAATTATTTTTCTGGTGGTATTTTTCTGCCACTAAATTTTGGGTCATCATGTCATCGATCCTACGGCTTGATTGAAGGAACACTGAAGGAACATGCGTTGTCGGACGGCGGAAAAAACTCATTAGAAAAAAAACCCCAAACTAATTGCGACATTTTGGCATGAATGAAAACATAGCGTGAATCCAAACTTGTGATTGGCTAATCTCCATATCGATGACAGCAGCTTTTGTACACTTGACATGTTGTTGTTCTCTGTGATAAGCCGCATAATGCAGTCATAGGGCACAAGATAAAAGCATGTTGTGACATTTTGAAAACAAAGCCAAACTGCAGCATGCGTGATTTAAATAATAATAAATACTTGCAATTCATTAGCCAGTACAGGCTCAAAAATTCCTATCGCCCGACGCCCGTTGCTATTGAATTTTGCGGTCGGGCAATTAAAATCAATATGCTTCCCGTCCGACGGGCAAGTCCACCAGCGGTTGAATTAACTAAGCTCTGGACAATTCAAGCTTGAAAACGTATTTCATTAGGTCTGTACCCGTCTACAATCATTGTAAGTCCTTCAACACTCAGAAGTGTTTTCTGAAAACCCTTGAAAATCCGCCCGACATCGCAAAATAATCGTTCTTGCTGTTGTAAAACACAAAAAGTCGTAAAAATAGAGTTTTGCGACATGTTCTCTCCTACGACATGGAGTGAACTCACTGTTTTGCATGTGTGCCGTAAAGTGGTATGCTCTTGACAGTGGTTGCCATTCTCTTTGTGCAAGCGTATGAGTTGTATGACAGTCGATCGGCTTCACACGATAGTGTAATTTCACCATGTGCTTTGTAAATGGATGTAAACTTATTCAAAGCCATAGATCTCGGCAAATCACACAATCTTATTACTCTTATGCAAAGATTTTAATTTGGACTAGGTTGTGGAAAAATTCCAAATTCAAAGATGTTTTCTAAATGGCCAAAATCTACAGAAAAGACTAAAGTATTCTCACATTTCTTCTGGGACATTTCAGATTTGGTAATAGTCCTTCATTTTAACAAGATGTAGTTCTTGTTTGAATCTGTTTTTTCCCTCTTTGAATTCACTCCATATGGCCAAACTGTTGCTCTCTGTTACAAATTACTGGTACAGTTATTAGAAATTTAGGGCAAGTACTTTTTCCTCTCGGGCAAGTAAAAATGAAATTCACGTGTCCCACGGTTAGTAAGTTTGAAACTTTTTTTCGAGGCATGCAGTATGGGTTGACTTTTTGTGACGTGTACTCACCATATTTTCAAGAATTAATAAATTAGAATGAGTATGTGGCAATGACAAAATGTTGTATTATACCGATCACATAATGTGTTAAACTGCCACCAGATTTTTCATAATTGCCACCAGATTTCATATCCAGTGGCAAACTTTTGCCACAAGAAATAAAAAAGTATTTCTATCCCTGGAACAAGTATATAATCATTTTGAAAATCATCTGAGATCATATGTGAAGCTCTTGATGGACACAATGCAAGCTGAACATGGCAATATTTCTAAGGACAGGAAATGACAAAAGTAATGATGATAGTGCCACTATTGAACTCATTAAGTTAGCAAACACTTGGCCTCTGTCACATCATATATCATTGTCTCTGACTTTCATAAACAGGACTACACTACATGGGCTAGGGACCACTATCGCGATGTAAACAGCAAAGGTTCTATGGATTTTCTTCCCCTCGCTTTAGATCTTTCTGGCATGGAGAATGGGATCAACGGTGCATGGGTAACAAAGAATTCAATGCCCACCAAGGATTTTCCTTTTGACGGAAGTTACACAATTCATAGACTGGTGACCAAGTGACCTACACGGTTTGCAAAGCCAAGACAGCTTTCTGCAGAAAGATGCTCTCCGGCGTATAATACCTCACCCCCAGTATTTAAATCACTTTCTTTGTTTCCCTCAGCTGTTGACTCGCGTCGAACAGTTATGAACAACATCCACTGGCCTGTCTACCTACAGCAAGACTTGCTAAATATATGCCTATTTCATAAACTGCACATAATTTTTGGCAGTCTGATTTATTTCTTCTAAAAATGCAAATTTTCAATTTATCTTTTTTTTTCAACGTATAAGAGATTACTACCACAGATACAATATATTCAATGATTCATGAAAATACATGAGGATGTAAGGCAAAGGTTACTTAGAATTTATCAACGTATTTGTCTTGCTGTTTGCAAATGTTTAGAGCTGTAATAAGTGTTTGGTCTAACAAAAAGCATAAAATGTAACATTTTCAGGCATAAAAATGTAATGATGAATGACAGTGACTGTCACACACCACAGGCAAGACTTCTATATACCGGTATGTCTATTGATGACTAAGGTGTAGATAGTGTGTTCCACTTAATCTGATGTTTTTGCACAACTGATCGGGATTGTTTTAAACAAACAAGACACATATTGTTCTTTTTCAAAAAACTACCGATTATGGCTGCCCACCAAGTGACAATGACAAATTCAAAAGGATAATTTATTCATCACAGTTTTGCAACGACACAGGGTGTTAGTATGACTAATGAGCCTGGCTGACCTGCACTTCGAGCACTGTCACACAGTTCACTCAATACAGAAATTATTTCATCTACGTATCCAACACAAAAAATAAACTAATTTTCATTTTACGTTAGAAGCAGGTAACCATATTTGTAGCTTCAAAGAAATAATTGTTATACAGACATCATACACTGCTGTTAGTTTTAACAGTGTAATCACGACTGTTTTATGTTAAGAAACTATTTGTACAGAATATTGCTACATTCTTGATGCATTCATCCATTTCATGAGCTTGTGTTTAGAGTGGATTGCCAACATCAAATAATTTATCATCATCTCACAAGTATATTGAAATTGACAATTCAGTCCTCGCCTATGATGTCACTTGGGTATTTTACATTCTGCTATTTCTAGCATATGACAGACATTTGTTTGTCTCTAGGGTACACACTTTAAGGAATGTTGACTGAGTACTGACAGACATTTGAGTGACACTTGACAGTATAAACAGCTCACACTGTTATGTGTCTGTTAGCCAAAATTACACAATTGTCCTTTCAGAAATCTGTTATACACTAAAAAAAATCATAAAATTTAAAAAACAAAAAATATCTCATTCCTCTTTCATTCATGACGATAAGAATTAAGCTCTCTTTACATAAAATACAATAACAGACACCATAAACATGTACACAAACTACTATACACTTGACGCTGAAAGCCGCTTTAAATTTTGATGACATCATGGTGTGCTGATCTACATGTACGTTCTTGTTATGTGCTGAAAGACAGTCCCAGCCACAACCATGGCTTAAACAGACAAATCACTTGCAATGTCAGTGACTTCACAGTGACATCAAGTGTTTAGTGACTTCCTTGTCAGTGTAATAATTTGTCAGGATAGCCTTGAACATACATGATAAAGACAGGAACTGGGAGAGTTGATAGATCCGAGCCTCATCCTCTCCCACAACTGCCAGCTAGACATAAATAATGATCAGCGACAGAGTCATACTATAGGTCTGTAATACATGTAGCTAGTATTACTCATCCACTACACACCCCCTTTATTCTTATTTTTGTGAGATTTGTGCACAATATCACTATCTCATTAGAAACAATAATTGATTACAGATTGAATACTGTTGAAAGTCGCATCAAAACAACTTTTTTTAAGGGGCGAACGGGTACTTGCACTACAGCCTGTACACTGAACCCACACTGTGTAAATAATTAAAATTATTTTTTATTTTTTTGTTTCCACGACAATGACAGTGCAATATAGCTGGGGGCGTTAATACTGGCATAAACAAACTAGACATATAAACATTTTATTTTGAAAAATCACGTTTTTCATCATAATAAACTGGCAAGCCAAACACGACAGGGGGAAAATCAGTGAAATTGAAACCTGACAGGGCAAACTGACATCAATCCCTCCGTTCAGTCATCGATACACAGCCGTACGTACGGGCGCCACTTGTCACTAGGGGCAGCAAGAAAGGTATTGTGATACACCATCACAAACACAGGACAGAAATTGGCCACAACTGCAGTTCAACACACTGGAAAAATTATCACAGAACAAAAGACTTACCTCCGCCCTGCATCATTTTGTAAAATTTGCTTTCTATGTGAAGCTGGGGATGTTTTGTTTTCACACATTCTAGCTTTATTGCCACCTCTTCGCCATTCGTAATATTTGTACCTTTAAAATGGACAGACAAAAATAATCGATCATGCTCTTGTTTTACAAGTCCGCGGTCATAAATTGTGGGCTAGGTACATGGAAATTGCCACGGACAAAAGCGAATGACATCACCTCCAACGCCGCGGTGTTCGGCCATTACAGCTGGCTTCTAAGTCGCTCTGTTTTGAAAACACAAAATTGCCAAAAATCCAGGAAATAGGGTCCATGTACCGGCCCTTACCTAAGTAGATGTCGCCAAAAGAACCACTGCCGATCTTCCGACCAAGACGATACTTGTTCCCGACCCTTAGTTCCATTTTGTGGTCTTCGGCTCGAAAGCGACGGCCCGGTTTTTAGACTCTGGAAATCCACAAGAAAAATATGCATGAGAAATCAATTGAATGACGTTCACCAGCGGAAAGAGACCGACGCCTCCCAGGAAAGGTAGCTGTAATTTTGTGCCCGTCTTTGCTTACCTACGTTTGAAAAAAATAACATAAACCACGTCAGACACAAAGGTGGTTCTTCTACTTAAGTTTCAGCTGTGTGAGAGATGCAAAACTATAAAAGAAGCGGTTGGATGGATGCGATTCTTCATGGTATGTCAGTGGCTCAAGACTACACAGAGCGCCATTATTTACTTCCATCGGCCAGTGGTTGCCGCCGTTAATGCGCATGCCCACAGTGAGTAAAACACACAGAAACTCCCGGATGTTCGGGCAGGGCTTCGCTTTACAGGAAACCCTCGGACCCTCTTCCGAAATTGTGTAGGTTGAGTGCGCAAACTATTAGGACAGTGACGCACTTTATACACGAAAGAAGACACAATAGTGAGCGACATGCCCATTCGTGATTTTGTCAAGCAAAACTTCACAAAACTTTTTATTGTTTTCTATCCATTTTGAGTGTCAGTCTCGTCTTGACTTTGTGTAGCCTGATAACATTTCTCTATATTTTCACTTCACCTTCTTGAATACATTTTGTTAAATTCTACTTCCTTCAGTGAAGAGGTCATCATCATACATAAAAATATGTAAACGAAGTTTTTTTTTCTCTTTTTTTGTTGCTGCTTTTCTAATACTGAAAACTTCATCTTCCATACAGCATATACCCACTTTCTTTACTTGACTCTCAGTCTATTGGTACAGTAGGGTTCAGTGATCTTTTTTGCCCAATTGGACCCCACCCCCAAATAAAAAAAAAAAAAAAAAAAAAAAAAAGAAAAAGAAAAAGAAAAAATCCAATCATTTGCAGTCTGCTGCTCTCTGATATAGATGCCTTCTGCCAAAATAAACAAACAGTGTCCTTGTCTACATACAAAAAGATATTAGGAGTGTATTCCCGCATATACGGTTCTACACATTGATGCAATTTTCTTGTTCTGCTCTCATAGGCACTCATTCAACCTCAGCCACTTTGATTTTGGCAAATATTTATATCACCAGTCCACCAATTGTTTTGATGTTTGGATAACAAAGTAAAAGTGGCATTCAAAAACTATAGTGTGGTTTCACCTCGTACAACATATGGCAGCATTGTCAAAAAAACTATTAATTATGTCAAAGACAACTTTTGACAGGCTGCCAATTCAATTCTTTTGTTCGTCATAAAGTTTCCTGCAAGTTCAATAAACTCTGCCACGTGAATTCTCCCATACACAGCAGTTGCCACTATGTTATGGCCATTGCAGCAAACGTATAGGAAACTGCAGGATCTCATTAGCATTGATTTAGTGATAGAACAAATTGGTAGCTAATCAGTCTAATTAGATTAAGGTGAGAAACCATACACAGAGTAAATCAATGATAGTGCCGAGTGATTTCATTGTTTTTCTGGCAAGGATAGGGGGCTTATAGGTCATATCCAACCATTCATAATTATCCAAGGGATACGTTTCAAGTTATATTTCATGGAGGGCACCCAATGACAAGCAACTACAAAAAAGAAGCCCAGTATTTCTGAGCTGTGCCCTACTTCTTATCCTTATCGACTCATTATCCCACTCAATCTAGCATGTGCATACACACATACAGAAGTGATACAATATAAGATATCAAATTATAATAATAAAAAATGGTATCAATGATGTTGTGGAACCATTGGATCAGAACTTTCAGTCAGTTTGACATGCCCAATATGAAAGCTATTGGACTATTATTGTAGCGCATAAAAAATATTGTTTCTATTAACATGTCTTAAGTAGGGTGGTTGGGGACCTTTTTATTTTTTGTTTGTATTTAGGTGTAACCAATTAAAAACCAGCAAAATTAGGAAAAATAAAGTGATTTTTGAAGATGGTGTAGAGTTTAGAAAAGAAAAGTTTTAAGTAGGGTAGGTCAGGTTAAGGGAAAGACATTTTTATTTGGCCTAATAAGTTCAAAAAATTATGATATTTTCGCCAACTATGAGAAATTTGGTGCAGCATATTTAAATATGCAACTTTCACAATTATATTATCAATTCTGGATGAAATATCTCCAAAATACATGCATATCAAACCTGAAAGCTATCTGACAGGTATTTACAGAGGAAAAGTCGTTTCACCAATATCTGAAGATTAGTCTCAATTTAAATTGCAAATTTAAACTGCAAATTTCCCTGTCATTGAAAATTAAGTAAGTCATCCCCAGACTCAAACAAACCAAATTTGAAAGGTATAACTTCAGGGGTTTTGGAAGAGAAGATAGTTTGACAAAAAAAATTAAGAAATAAAAAATCTGCACATCCAATAATAAAGTGGGACATCTGAGGTTATGTACTAACACACACATATGTAATAGCCTAAAAATTTGTATATGCAAATTTCTTTTTTAAACAAATCTTGATGAGATCATGTCTAGAAATCTAATAAATTTGAATATTATTGGCATTACGCAAACAAGATGTCAGGTCTATATACCCCACAAATTTTTATGATATATGCAATAGGTGTATCAGTTTTCAAATATGCACACGTAAATACATACATACATTTTAATTACATACAGATAATGGACACAACTGATCCCCAAGGCACCCCATGCTATACATTTGTGTAGAAAATTGGAGCTAACAGTGTTCTTCAGATGCTGATATGATGTATACACTTCCTGAAGAAATGAACAAATGTAAACGATTGTTCTGAGAGTAAAAATACATGCTTTATTTTCACCAGCAAAAAAGCTACTGTTGACAAGACACTGTGTTAATTAAGTAAATATGAAAGAAAATGTTCACGGTGAATTGTAAACACAATTTCTACCCTTGTGATCCTGTCTTCACACATTCATAATAATTTTGTAATTCAATGATGAGATCAGGCACGATGCTGTCAATCAATGAAAGACCTCTGGGAGTGGCCTTTAAGAACCTGAAAGCAAAACAATAAAGAATAAATGAAATAGTGCTGTTCGCTGCTGTTTTTCCCTTATTCAACTCAATCATAAATATGTTGAGGTACATAACTTTGAGACTAACAAAGGAATCTATATTTACATCTTACAAATATATATAATATTATTCCTTGATGACTAATATAAGTCTTAAATTCATTGATGATTATTTCATATATGGTGAAGGCTTTACATGCCAGACTCAGAGTTCAACTGCTCAGCAATCACTTTCTTTTGTGAACGAAACTATGATGTTTAAAGCATTTCATGAAATTTATGACCTTCAAACGCATAATTTGTACTATGTCTTATAACTTACCATGCATGACAAAAATGACAATGACAAGGATGGTAATGTTGATAATTATAATAACAAAAATAAATCAGTGTTCAATAGAAATAAAAATTATAGCTTTTGAGAGAGTAAATAATATGAGAAGGATATCATTGTAAGCAAACACAGTAAATTTGCAGCTTAAATCAGAAAGCAATTGACCCTTTATAAAATTAAGGCTTCTCATTTTGAGTAATTTTTTTCACAATTCATTATGTTCCTGGGATGGGGTTATACTCACATAAAGGACATTTAAAGATATACTGTTATTGTTACAAAGAGGAAGTTGACCCACATTCCTCAAGTATAACAGAAAATCGACAAAGTCAGTCCTGCTATTTTCATAACAAATGTGCAGGAAATATAAAGAGCTATTGAGTTGAACACGTCTATTGATTTCTCAGCATGACTACCGTTTATTCATCAAAAATTAACAGACCTATCTGCTGCCGTTGTTTACACATCCAACAACTACAAATAGACACATGCCTGTGTTGGCATAGTCTGTACAAGGTGTTTGTAAAACAGACAAAGTCACCTTGCGGAGACGCCGGAGACGCCCGGGTAAGGAGGGGGAAACTCCAGACTGTTAACTTTAGAGATTTGGTGGTTGGGACAATAAATTGATCGACTGTTCATGTGTGCGGGAACCCAGGGCAGCGACAGAGCAGGGGTGGTATTTTAGCAAATAAATGCTGTCAGGTTCTGAGAACGGTGTGCTTGTTAATACTTGCAAGGCTACGAGTATGTCCTTGCTGGGAGTTTAATTAATTCATAAGAGATGTCAATCAAAAAAGATTAGAGTATAATCTACTCCTGTTTTGAAGTACTACAAAAAAGCTGGGGCGTGGTGAGTATCAAGTGATATTAAATTGTTGGAATTATGATTCCAGAAACTTTTCTGTGAAAATCTGTCTTGCTATGGAATAAACATTGAAATGACTGATCTGCTGTATAGAGTGCCATGGGGATTTTTCTGCTCACACTTCCTGTTGTTGTATGCAAATTTTATGTGTCCAGAAGCCCTGTATTACAGGCAAAAAAAGAGGGATACTTCCCGAAAATTCAAACCCTAGATGTTTGGTCAAATCACTATAATCTCATAATCTACCCTGAGGGTGCTTGCAAGCTGGGTGAGGGAAACACACTTTGTATGAAAGGGAAGTTATTGATAAAAAATACGCCAGATGAAAATGACATTCATAATTCAATAATAACTTGATAATTGCTGTCATGAGCTTATTAACATGTAATTGCATTCATAAATAACAAAGTGCAGTTTCGAAGCTTTTTCTTCATGTTTGGAGAATGTGTGTGCTAAAATTATGGATGATGGTTGATGTGACATATGGCTGTGGTGTATTGGCTTGCAACACTCTTTTACTTCTGTTTCATAGTGTCATGGATGAAAGATGAGTTTTTACATTCTCATCATTATTGAAAACCTTTTGACTTTGGCTGGTATCATTATTTGTATTTTTAAAAAATCATTGAATTTTCTTCATTATTTTAACTTAAAAGGAATGGATCAGAATAATTTTGAAAAATAACAAAAAGGAAAGAAAACAAAATTGTGGCAGAGTTTAAAGAATGATCCTACATTTTGAACCATTTGGCTATTAAATTTTTGAAATCAGTTCCAAATAAAAAAAGAGCATTTTTCAACCTCAGTGGACTTTTGTAAGAGTAGTTTGTTCATAATTTCTCAAACAAGATTTTTGAAGTAATATCCCAAGGAAATAGTAGATTTGCAATATGATGTTTATGTTTATTACTTTTCATCTGCCCTCATAAATGCCATAGCTAAAATGGCACCTATGAACCTTGTATCTTAAATCAATTGATACTTTGGGTTATAAAAACTGTAAAAAGTTAGACATGCTTATTTGTAGTTCGAGCATGATCTCACAAATACTTGAAAAAATATAAAAACTAAGGCTGGATTTCAGATGCTCCTACTGGTAATAATTTATAGATAACTTATAAGGACATGGTAGAATTCACAAGTTTTCACACAATGATATTTGCTTTTTTTTCCAAAGGCTTGGGAAGGAAAATATAACCAACATAAAAGTGAAAAGGGTTACGCTGCAATTTTGTCAGATATGTGACAGAAAATGCCATCATCTTCTGAGATCATTCCATAAGTAGCACCATTTCCTTAGCAACCAAAGGCTTTTCAAAAGAATTTTCATCAGTGAAAGTGTTCCACATTGTATCGTGCACTAGGAGTATTTGGAATTTCCCCAAAGCATATGCAAGTGGTAGCAATTCAGTTTTAAATGCAACCGCCAAATTCCACTCATGAGGGTTTGACAGAATAATGTCAGACAAAGCATATGCATGACCCTGAGGTCATCAGAAGAGTGTGGGTTGTTCCATTATAACAGAAGGGGAGATGCCTTATGAAAAACATATTTCCTGAACACTGCACCATAGGGCAACAATAAATCAGAAATGGGTACATGAAGCATGGGTCAGAGTATATACACCAATTAATTAAAACGATCAACTTTTTTTGATGATTTTCAAAATGTAAGCTAATTCTTAATCCTGTTTATGACTTGAAATTAGTTGTCCTACTTACATAAATTATCTTAATTAACAAATATCATACTTCGTCTTCTGTCTCTAGATACCTACGCAATCTAAACCTTTGCAATAAATGGACCAGTTAATATTCCACAATGAACTTCAAGGAATTCATTGGTTAACCATACTGTGGCCATTAACACACACAGTCGGTAGTAAACTAAATTATATTCCTCATGGGAGACATTACATACTTGCCACTGAACTGCATCAACAACTGGTTTTCCATGAGTCCATTCAGGACTTCTGAATGGCCAAGCACTGACTGCAGGCTAATACCATCGGAGAACTGCCTCCACCTGGCATCACTTATACCGTCCTTTGTCCTGAGCCCCAGCATGAGTAATTCTTCAAGGCTGTGCGGCAAGGAAAGAATGGAAAACAAACAGATCATCCACTACAAAAACAGGAATAATTCAGGATAATTCGTATGAACAAGTAAATCAACATTTATGTTACTCTCATGTCAATCTAAAAATGCATTCATTGCCACTATTTTTTGTGGGGGAGTGGATTTGCATGCTTCTAGCACACTGCAACCATTCACATTCTGAAAATGCAAGTCTACTGACAGCCCATAACTTTTATTTATTATACAGCTTATCGATTCACAGATTCTATCATTAATTTGTGTCTTGTGCGGATTAGCCATTTATTTTGTGTATTGGTGGGAGATTTTCCATTTTAAACAACTTTTCATCAATATTTCTAGTGTCTTCATTGTTCTAGGAATACATGTACTGCTGTTGAAGCTTTTCTAAAAACTATTTCACTCACATTCTGATTTGTGTCTGAGGTGTTGATTTTCGAGTAGCATGTCCATACTTTTCAACTTCTTGCATCCAGATTTCAGGTTCCAGGGTCTGAATCCTAGCCTCTCGTTGGCTCTCTCCATCACCTCTCCTGACAAACCTCCCATGAGCACCTGCAAAGCGAGAGGGACATGGACATCAAACCAAATGGTGATACATGTACTTCAGTGCAGGTGATAATGGTTGTGAATATCAAATAGTGTCAACACGCAAAAAAAAATATTCAAAAATTGTCAAATTGAGCTACTAGGACACATCATGAGTCTACTCATAAACAAATGCTGCAGGAGTGAAAATACATTAGATCAAGTCACTTCTAAGAGTTAAAAGGATTAATTAATTGGGACTTCCAGTGATAAAAACTATTCAAAAAGAGGAGTAACATGAATCATAGCTATGATCCATATTTTGCAATTTTGGCAGAGGTTTATTATCATATATTTTCCAATATCCTTCTATGATTGATTGATTGATTGATTTATTGACAATTGTTTATTATTATAAGTATAATATCTGTTTCATATTAGTATTCAGCTTCAAATTAGTAATCCGCTTCTTTTAGTCTTCTACTTTTATACCTTCTAAGCTGAGTGTTGTAATTTTTCCCCATCAAAATTTGAGTCCAACATCTTACAAATTTTTATGAATTTTTCTGCAATTTTTTAATAATTTTGGACCAAATGGACATAAAATTTCATTGGCTACAGTTTGTTATCAAAATTGTGGTGAAAATCTGAAAAATATTGACTTGGGTACATTTTATAAAGGTGAAAAAAATTGACTTTGGCGCTCAGAGGTAATAATAGATGAATTAAAACATCTCACTTGCAATGTTCAATTAGAGAACCTTCTTATTTTGAATTCCCACAACGTTGAATTGAAGCAATCCCACATAATTTTGATATACACAGAGAAATATTCAAAATATTAAATGAAAAGGCATAAATTTTCAATCCACTGAAACCCTTTCATGAAATAAAAGGAAACAGTTACTTGAAAAGATGCAGGGATTTGGAAAGCTCTGCAAAACCAAGCTTTGTGAACAAAATCATTTGTGATGACTCATGGTGTAATTGTGTCATAAGATTTTATTTTTTGGACAAAAAATGACTCAAATCACAGATTGGCAAAACTGAACTGCAACCTTCACATACAAACACCTGTATGACTAATTGCCTTGATAGGTGTAAGAAATTAAATCTCTGTACCATAATGGCCTGCTATACCTCACCTGGTCCCACTCCAATGTATTGACCACCGTTCCAGTAATTTTTGTTATGAATGCTTTCTGCTCCCTTCAAATTAAACACAGAAAGGAGAATACATCAATCTGTTCAAACACCCCCATTCCATGTGAACAGGTCCACAATCATCTTTGATAACAATGGGTTTGGGCCAAACCATAATGGTGAAAGGGTCAATCAACTTTGGAAGACTGTAACAGTACTCCAAAAATGTCAATGTAGGCTACAATCAATTTCCACAGTGTTTTTTAGGGCAAATAAAAAAAAAAATTGTTTTCCATATTAAACATACCTCTGAAAATTAAGGTAGGTAGATTGGAGGAAATTTTTTTATTTTCATTTTTGTTGTCTGAGACCCATAAAATATGGTAAAATTTAGAGGTATTTGAAATATTTTGAAAATGCAGAAAAAATGTCTAAGGTCAGCGGCTTTTTCAAGGGTAGATCAGGTTATTGGAAACACACATATTTTATTTATAATTTAGCCTTATAGGTTATAGTCTGATCTATGCAGAGATGCAACAACACTCAAATTATAAGCCTACACAAGATATGCATATACAAGTTGTATCTGTTCTTGGCATCAAAAAATCAGATTTATAGATTTTCTGAAAAAAATAGACCAAAATCTACAAATACATTTGATCAACATTGTGCATAGTGCTGTTACTCACTTCCCTGGCAAAGTTAGAAACTTCATATCTAGATAGGCCAGCATCGTCCAGTATCTCAACTGCCACTTCATACATGTCAGCAAGGCAGTCATCACTTGGGAGATTCTGAAATCAGAAAAGTCGAACACAAATTTTGCTGTTCATCTATGAAATGTCTTTCATAGTATTTTATGATCTCCTTCAGGGTGCACATCTATAGTCTTGAGATTTCCCACGCTCATTTCATTTATTTACTACCAACTAAAGAAGAGAATATCATGTTTCACTAAATTGAATTTTATTAATGATACAACTTGGTCATTTGCTCAAAAAATTACTCCTGGCAAATTTTGGTGAAATAGTATTTATCAGGGCATTCACATGGGCATGGTGGAGGATACGACAAGGGTCTGCTAGTCATATGGAAGAACGCATTTGGTAGAAATTTCACTCAATGTGTTGCAGCGAGATTGACATATGACTGTAGTTAACATCACTGCCAAATGCAAACATTTCCCTACATGAATTCTCAACACATGACATAAGCAGTTGCTGCATTAATTTGATCAACTGTGCTAATTGGTTGTTAGTGGTCACCTGGTTCATTTGCATAATGGTTCATCTGCATAATGGCATATATATGAATAACATTATGAGTAACAATGGAATGCATGTAATAATCCTACAAAATTTCCAATACACAAAATAACCATCTCAGCGGAAAAGAATCTTCACAACACATGTTGCCACGATGGAGTCAGTGGGATTTGTTTCTTGGCAGGAAGGTTGAAATAGTTTAAAACTAATTAGACCATCTGGGTTGTAATATTAATATCCACATCTGCCCTGTGCCCTGTCTCTATTTCAGAACCAATATATACAACTATAAATTTGCAATTTCAGCATGTTTAAATGATCCAAATGGTTAATTATATATATATATATATATATATATATATATATATATATATATATATATATATATATATATATATATATATATATATATATATATATATATATATTTATATATGTATATATATAGATATATAGATATATATAGATATATATATATATATAGATAGATAGATAGATAAAATGTGTGTATTTATTCAATTATTATTAATTTATTATTTATATATAATGTGTATGTGTGCAAAAAAGACAATGTGTGTGTGTGTGTGTGTGTGTGTGTGTGCAAAAAAAGATATTTGACATCATTTTACCATTATCCCTTCAGAGCACATTTTGAAAAGTAAAGTTCCTCTTTCTAATGTCAGCTGGTACAGTGATATGTGGTCATCACAAAGGGACACGGCCTTTAATCAAAAAAAGGTAAAGATAGAATTTGATTACGGGTCACAAGTTTTTGTCAAATTGTAAAAGATGAAAGGGTGAATGAATTGACATAATCAATGGAAAGGTAACAGCTGCAATGTATCAACCCATTCTCTTTGCAGGAGACATTCTTCGGAAAAAACCCAACACAAATGTTCTGGATTCCTAAAGCTGACTTGACTGTACATTGTTTTTGAAATTATTCTCAAGGACAACATTCTTGAATAATGTTTTTCGTAGAATGCACTATTTTTGCAACATCGTTCAAATTCTAGGCATAATTCTATTGCACGACAATTTCCATAATAATGAAAGAGAATAAGTTCTTGTATTTCAAATTTCAATTTTTTGACCCAGTTTTTTTATTTGATTTCACACCTAGGGTATCATTAATTGACATAAATACCATTTCTAATTCTTTCTTCCAATTCTCAACTGTTTGTCCCGGTCTCCCAAATATAAGATCGATGGACGTCTTTCCTGGGAATATCTTCCTGGCTTCTCTGAGACACCTACCACAAGAACATGTATGACGAATAGTGATAGAGTGATGGCAAATTCATCCAAATGTTTCATATTACAATAATCTATGTTGTGCATATCGTCTGAATATGTACGGCACATCAGAAATGCGTAATGCTGTAAACTGATTGTGAAAAAAAAAAATTATGTAGTTTAACTCGAATATCAACAATGTATTTATCTAATAACCTAGGAACATAGTTTGTTGATGGTCTAGAAACACTTGGTCCACAACAGCCATAACATAAAGTTATATTTTAGCCTAGATTTTTAGTACCAGCTGGTACCACCACTAAACAGAGGTTCAAATGACCATATTGTTATTGTCATTTTCTATTTGTCCTTTGGACCTGATCAATTATCTATTTACCTTGAATATACATACTGATTATTGGACATGTTTTGATGTCAAATTGTTGACATTTTCTCCACACGGAGGAAAATTTAAAAGTTATACATTTACAGGAATTTAGAGTCACCAGGAGTAACCAATACCTGAGTGATTCTGCAACAGTATGGTCTCTTCCTAAAATTTTTAAATCTTCACCATTGAGGCTTTGAATCCCAAGCGATAATCTATTAATACCCGCAGCTTTGAAGTCTCTTTGAAAAAAAAAGAAAATACCTTTATGATATCACAGGTACAAGTGTTTTTGGCCAAATTTGTGCATAAAAAATATGACCTGAAGCACATTTTTTGCAAGCAAAATAGAATTTTGCTAAGAGTTGTTGTTCTAAGCTCTAGAGCTAGTGGAGATTAGGTGCTTTAGAAATCTTCATCTGTATTACTATCATAATTATTATTATTATTATTATTATTCAAATGAGTTTCAGAACAGCATAAGTGGAAGCATGCGGTATCATATAAAAATGTCTTAAACTATTGTTTCCCTCTATTTCCTTGTAAACAAGTCGGCAATCTCCATTAATAACAATAGGTTTGGACCAAATCATGGTCACGCGTGGTGATATAGGGTCAAAACTTCAAAATCATTAAAACATCTGGTGACCATGACATCAAACAATTATAATCACATAAATTTATTGTATATGTATCTATTCATGCACACTGTTTATTAGGAAGGTATGGTTTGCAAATACAAAAATCAAACGATGGTAATTCATAATCCATTCCAGAATGTTCATTTGTTCAAATCATGCACGGAGTATCTATTCGCTAGGATAGAGATAAAAATTTGTTTATTTTCACAGCTATAGTAAACCTTTTGTAAGGAACACGATTGTATTGGCATCTCAGTTCAAGATCAAAACTTACTTGAGTTTTTGTGTTTCTAAATTGGTGGGATTTGCTTCAAGAGTAACTTCTGCATCAGGTGCCATGTTTGTTACTCTATGTACTGTATTTATTATACTGGCCATGGTAGAAGGAGCAGCTAAACTTGGCGTTCCTGTAAACAAACGGTGACAGATGAAAGCAACAATGAACACAGATAATGATGGCAAGATTGCAATTCTAATATCACTATTCTAAACTTTCACGGTACACTTTTATCAATGCCATCTTATTACCATCTCGTAGGCATTTCTTGTGATATTTCCCCTCAAAGTTATAACTTAATAAGAAAGAAGACGCGCCTAGGAAACTTACACTTTATATGGATAAAATATGAGATTAATACTTTTCCCAAAGGACATTGATAATACCGGTATGAAATATTGGTGTAATTAATCCTCTCTTTCTCAAACAGTGTTCTTTCAATGTTGCCAGGTAAAATTCAGGAGTTTATATAAGAAGTCCGTTGATCTGAGAAAATTTACGATTATTGATAAAACAAGACGTGAGAATGACATCTATCTTAAAAGATTGTTGAGATGTAATATATTCTACATCTCACACACTTTGAATCTGTTGCTGGGCAGTGTTTTAAAGTTCATAAAATAATTGAGGGTGTGCAAAGGAAATTTACAATCATGAGTAAGAAATGAAATTGATACCTCCTCCGAAGAATATTGTCGTAATATACTTCACATCGCTCATTTTTAACAGCGTTTCCGTTTCCGTCACTAGGCAAGATTTCATTCTTTCTTCATTGACATCATTTCTGAAATAGGAATGTCCCCCAAAAGGTAAATGGCAACGAACAAGGTGGAGAGAATTAATATCAGTTGTTGTAAATACACCTAATGGCTCAATAATACAGCATTTACATTTTCGGTAGACAAGGAAATTCCAAAGGATGGCAATTTAGTGGATAAAAATGTTAATTATGATTGCAACAATAAATCATCAGAAAAAGTGTGATACACTTTGAAAATCAAATATCATTTGTATTTAGACACAGTTTAACACTTTCACCGCCATATTTGGCCCATACCCAATGGTGTTTATGGATTTGTTTACAGACTTTGGGATGAATAGGTTAAAGCATGAAACAGCTAGGGAGCATAGTTTTACTTTCATGTTGGTTAACCCTTTAAGCGCAAAAGTCCATTTTTGTCCCCTTTACTAAATATACCCCAGACAATTGTTCTCAGATTTTTGCCAAAATTTTGAGAAGAAACTGTAGCAAATGAAATGAAATGTCCATTTGGTCCAAAATTATCAAAAAAATTGCAGAAAAATTCACAACAATTGGTAAAATGTTGCACCAAAATTTTTGCAGGAAAAAAAATTACAGCGCTCACAGGGTTAAAGTCTATGTTTCACTGTGCTGGTTGACTTGACCTGGTGCAGTATCTGACCCCAACAAGCCCATGAAGGCATCTGTAAACAGATGTCCCGACCTGATTCACTCAGCTTGCAAATTTGTTCACTTAGCTGAATACAATTACAAAAATAAAGGTCAAAGATATGGGTCATGGCTCAAGGTCGACTTATTTACTCAGTAAACAGGGGAAGCAAATGAACTCATTATCGATCCACCATGGACCTTTATCTAATTATGCTCATTATTGGAAGAAAAATGTGTCAGGCCATATTGTTGACAATCTGTGCTGCGATGTTCAACAATGACAAATTTACACACAGATCTGAAAGTACTCCATACTGACAATGAAATGTCTTCATTACAAGGTGTTCTGTTGATTTTTCTTCAAAGTCTTACTACAGTAGTTGAATTGAAACTACAGACCTAATTATTTATACAACTTTTCCAAGCGTTGTTTTGGTCACTCTTTATCATTATCATCATTGTCAAGAGAAAATTAAATTTCTAAAATTATCTATTTATGAAAAAAATCCTCTCAGGTAGGTTGCATGTCAACAATAACAACATTATTTTATATCGAGGGAAGTCATACATTTTACACACAAAGTGTTACTTGCCTTTCTATTCTTGTGTGATATTTTGATTTTTTCTTAATTGTGATTTTTCTTACTGAGTCATTCACAGAGCGCTGAGAACCAACGTAGTGCACTTTTTAAGATTACAAAACAAAATCCAAAACTTGAATTTGAGATGGAAAACATGGATTTCAGTCAGGTGCAGTGCAAAGTTTAATTATGATTGACTTCAACTTTTTGAAAGAGTAACTTTGTTGACGAAGGCTGCACTGAACAAATTCGATTAGCTTACTTGATGTACTTATTGAAGTTGCAGTATGTGCAGCGTCTCTTGCAATACGGCCACTGTTGGAAGAAGGAAATGAAACTAAAGTTGAATGGCAATGTTTGCTAAGATTTCAAGATTACAACAACCTTGCATGCAATATTACAATGGCTGCTTTCACTGGAGAATGTGACTTTTAAGGATGCGCTATCAGATCTCGGGAGAGGAGCGGTCAAAAGTAGAAAGAAAATCTGAGATAGGATAATTGTTTATAATTTGTCTTATATACCACAGATGCTTTTGCAGGATAAAATTGGAACTTGTAAAAAAACACATACTGAATTCGGGTCTGTCTGTGTTACTGTTATACAATAAAAACTAATCAAAATTTTAGGATGTGAAATAAATTTTGCCTATAATCATTTTCCCTAACCCTTTCCAGGGATCTAATCGGTCAGGTTACCATTTGGCATGTTGCCAACTACATGCATTTGGTACTTAGACAAAGGTCTGGCAGGTCAAGTTCATGACAATTTATGGCAAAGTTTGACCATAGGTCAAACCATTTAAGATTGATGTATCTAAAATTACATATTATTTATTCAAAGAATACTTTGATGTCATGTAAGTTGTTGCTGAGACTGACTACAGTGCAACATGATAAAGGTGACTGTTAGCAAGAATAATTCATTTTTTATATCAACAAGAATAATTCATTTTTTATTAATGTAAGGAAATCATCTAACAGCTAGGTTTTTGAATTGACGGCAACCAGACTGTGATCAAAGTTAATTTATTCAGAATTGTTTCTCTTAACCCTTTCACTGCCATGGTTTAGCCCAACCCCATTGTTGTCATTGGCAATTGTGGACCTGTTTACAGAAAATCAGGGATGAACAGGTTAAGGCAGGTTTCAGTATTTCTGCAGACAAGTACAATCTTGGAATTTAATCATGGTTCTAGCAGACTTGTTTCACCACTCATAACATAGAATGGTATATCATTCAAAGTAAAAGTAGAGACCTCTGAGGTAATTCATCATTATATAGTTCAAACACCGTAGGGCTTGTGATATGATTTATTTGGCATATCATAACAGAAATTTTTTCATTCATAATATATTTTGAGTTAAATTTCAAACAAAGTTATCATCAAGGTTTTGTAAGTAACATAAATGCTATTGATTGAGGTCCAACTCCCTCAACCAAGATTGAGCCTCCTAATATTCTTTACTTCAATGCACGCTCTCTCTTTCTGCTCTCTCTCTGAGATCTGTGTATGTGTGTGTGTGTGTGTGTGTGTGTGTGTGTGTGTGTGTGTATATATATATATATATATATATATATATATATATATATATATATATTTTATCTATTGGATATCTTCTTGCATATATAATCTTTATATGTAAATATATTATATATTAAGAATATATTTATATACAAAGATTATATATAAATACCACATATTATATAATCTTCATATATATATATATATATATATATATATATATATATATATATATATATATATATATATATATATATTTTATATATGTATATATCACAAGGAGATATATGAAAGACAAACAAAAAGAACAAAGGCTGCCTAATGACTTCAAATATTGGTGACTTTTATGTTATCTATGAACAAGAATGCCACTGGTACCTCCATTTTTTTTAATGCTTTTTTTACCATACTTAAAATTTGAGAAAGTTCTACCCTGTATCAGACAACAATATTGTTCAATTTTTGATAAATTGAAAGCATCAAAGACAATTTGCGCTTGGATGTCTTACACTGATGACTTTACATGCTTGGACCAAAATGATGATTCATTCAGAATGGCACATCTCAAGGACAATGACTCAGGGGCAGGTTCATTTAAAGTAAATTGCCTTTGATGAACACTCTTGGTGCAACAGGAGGGTTTGTCATAGTGTGCTATGACATTGTACCTCTGCTGACAATGTATATGAACCACTTGTGCTCCCATAAGGATGTTTGCTATATATTAAATGCAAAATTACCCCTGGTGTACGTGGCATTTGCATTGACAAACCTGAAAGGCCTGTCAATAAAATTTTCTTTGAAGGATGAAAGTACAACAGATTACATATTATTGAATAATTTTAGTTTGGTTTACATGAATGTATAAGGCGGCCTCATCTTGCCATGTAGGTGATGATCTTGTGCTCAGTCCTCTTCTTTCAGCTGTTGCTCTGGCAACCAAACTCCTTATTGCGATGACTTTCCAAAACCTGGAATCTCTGAGATGTGACAGAGTTTGATAGTGTCGAAAATAAGTGCCGTTGACCATTGTCCATCTGTCTGTGGTTTAAGACGTTCATTGTCCAAATCTCAGAGAGCTAAAAGGGGTAGTTTCTTACATTTCACATCTTTACATCTTTTAAAAAGACTGTGAAGCATAGCACAGCTGCAAGCACTGGAGAGTTTGTGTTCTGCTATCCTTCACACTAACCCTCTAAGTTAGTGGAAAATATTGACATACTTACAAATTGTTTTTTTGTACTGACTTTTTGGCTTTATTTATTAAAACTGGACGATATCAGTGTTAGGTACTTTTTCATTTTTAAAATCCAAAACAAAACGTGATTTACGACATAAAATTCAATGACGATCTACCCGGCAGCACTTTCGTCTTTTTTTTTTACAGACAGCTAAGGGGCCTTTCCAACATGGCGTTGAACAGGTATATCTGTGCGTGTCGGACGGTTCTCAGTAATTGCCAAGAAAGAGCTGCTTATTCGTTTCCATTGTGAGTAAAATACCTTGCATATATTCATTGATCTCCATGGCCGTTTGAATGAACACAGGAATCCCGGTTATTTTGTGGCATATTTGGTAACGTTTGCATCATCCCCGTAGGCTTCATCACTCACAACATGCAATCTCCTGTGTGTAGTGTATGTGTCCCCTGTTGGCTGTACTGAAGCCACTGTCATGCCGCTGCAGCGATGATTTTATCTTATTCATCTGCGGTTACAGTATCAACAACATTTCAGGTTATTTGTATTTTATGAAAGTACGATATGTCTGGTGACATAAAGGTCAATGTGAAGAGGAAATAGTGCACTGCACTGAAGCTGAAAGTGCTACTTTAGCTGGGTGTGTGGTTGCCACAGTTGGGGTAGGGGCGCTGTTTATAGATATTCTTGCAGTAGATACAAGTGTACTTGTGACCATGGAGGGAGAAGCTGAAACTTGTTGTCACTACTACCCAACGTTATTGGAGACCAACTTCATTGTCCTTGAGTTCTATTTAGTCAATGCGGTAGCATTACAGGTCAACTGCTTGACCTAAACTGAGTATTTTCATATCTGGTCACAACTTTTCAAATGTGTTCACACCATGTAGTGTAACTGTTATGTATTTTATTAGCCTCTATTTACTGAAATTTTAGTATTTTACTGTAGTTGCAAATTCTGACAGCTTTCTGTTTCTGAAGTGACAAATTTTCAATAATTTTTGAAGTTTCCTGTTATTGCAATGTTTATTGCCAGTGCTAAAGGCCTTCGTCCATTCACATTATGAAATTTTATACATTTACTCTGAGAGTAGGTCTAAGTGTCAATAGATAATTAGGGAACAGTCTAACCTTGCAACGTTTCCTCCATAAAATTTTCTAATAAATACTTTACTGTTTTCCAGAGTTCAGCAGGTCAGATTTGCGATGTATCCCAATACATACGTGGATCCAGTCTTTGACAAAGAAGTTTACAAACAGACAGATGGCACCCTGCCGTATGACATTGCCATACCAATCAAAGCAGCCAAGAACAACCAGACTTCATCTCTCTTCTATGATCCAGTCGTGGCGTAAGTCTTCAGCAAGTTTATAGTCCAAATAACTGTCCATAATGCAAGTACTATCCACAATGCACGTAGTTACTCGGCTGGACTTTGTTATCAATATGTTGAAGTTAAGAGTCAACTTCATCATTTCACCTGAAAATCCAAAACTTATATTTCTTTGGTTGATTTGATGCTTAATGCAGTGTTGTTTAAAAACACATGTATATGTAACACAAGACTTTGTGGTGTGCAAAAGTGCATTTTACATTGTAAAATATATGGGTAGCTGCAGTTTTTGATACTGCAAAACAAACAGGAAATTATAGGAAGCTAATGTACTTCACTTTCTTTGATAATCATAGGAGAACTTTCATAAATGTTGTTGCTGCATTCCTTGATTTTTCCTTAAAGAACTTCAACCCCAGGCCAGAGAGAAAAATTGTTGTTCCTTAGATCCTCTTAGCAAAGCTATTGAGGCAGTGAGCCAAAGTTTAAAAAAAATATTTTTCATAAACCAGCAAAATCTCCCTGATGACTTGGAATCTAGATTTTACAAACTTTCCACAATAATAGTAGCATTACATACACAGGGTGAGACAGTGTTAACAGGACAAATGAATATTAACAAACTGAAATATACCCCCGTAGGTTGAATCATGAAAGAGCTGAGCATGATCCAAGTATTCTTCAGTGTTTCAAGACATGACACAAACTCAGTTTTCAATTGTATTCAGACATCTGTGTGGTTGTAATTTTTTCATTACCAGGGTGTCTTTCCGTATAAATGAATACAAAACATGCCCCCTAGGTTGAATCATAAAAGAGCCTCAGCATAATCCCATTATTCTTCAGTGTTTCAAGATATGATACAAACTCACGGTATTCAAATATGTTTGGTTGTAATCTTTCATTACTAGGGTGCCTTTCTGTATAAATACAGAAACATACCCCCTAGGTTGAATCATAAAAGAGCCTCAGCATAAGCCCAGTATTCTTCAGTGTTTCAAGATATGATACAAACTCACAGTATTCAAACATGTTTGGTTGTAATCTTTCATTACTAGGGTGCCTTTCTGTATAAATACAGAAACATACCCCCTAGGTTGAATCATATAAGAGCCTCAGCATAAGCCCAGTATTCTTCAGTGTTTCAAGATATGATACAAACTCACAGTATTCAAACATGTTTGGTTGTAATCTTTCATTTAACTAGGGTGCCTTTCTGTATAAATACAGAAACATACCCCCTAGGTTGAATCATATAAGAGCCTCAGCATAATCCCATTATTCTTCAGTGTTTTGAGATGTGACACAAACTCATTGTTTTCCACTGTTCTCAAATACCCATCTGTACATGTCAATTGAAAAAGATGAGCTGATCCAATAATTATGGAATGGTTCTTGATTGTTAACATTTCAGGAAGTTCACCAACCTCACAATGAAAGCTGGCCAGAAAAATTTGGCAAGAGGTTTACTCAGGCAGGTAAGTGTACCTTTGAGTTGTGTAATTTTGGATGTAATGTTTCCACTTCAAGATCCCTGCAAAATATTCACAGTAAAATGGCTTGCACAGGGTTAATAGACTCATCGCAAAGGAAAATAATCACATGATGATATGAAAAACAAGTGGATGCGGAAATATGCATATTTCTTTTCTTGTGTTACACTTGTTTGTGTCACACTTCATTTGAATTCCAGGTTTGTAAGCTGTGAGTTCAAGTCACTTAGAACACACATGATATTACCACAGTAGTTTTCGCTGAGAAAATATCATGTTTTATGTGATATGGTGGACCATGAGGCATACTATATATACAGTATTGACATTGGCTCTTCAATGACTTGTATGTATGTAATGTTTTCATTTCTTGTGGAACAGACATTTGAGGCGATAAAAAGAGTGCAAGTTGAAAAATACCACAAAGCTCCAGACAGTGAAAAGTTGAAGATTGAAACGAACCCTCTGGTGATATTCCACAAAGCAATAGAGAACTGCCAACCAGTGGTGGGCCTAACGGCCATCAAGAGAGGTGGAAAAACTTACCAGGTCAGTGGGTCAGGGACACTGTCAGCCATCTTTTGTATTTTCAGTGCCAAGAACAACAAAAAGTGTTGTATTTTGTTTGTTACATCACTCTGTACTTCAGGGCAAAATGTGAATAATCCTCTGTCTTTTAATTCGAGATAACCAGAGATCAATCTTCACATGCTTCTGGCCAAATTATAACTCTCGGTCTTAGGTTACATGATTTACAGGACAACATCATATACAAGTGGATGAGGTCACGCTACTTTAACCTCTGAACTTTCCCTTGTGTACAGGTGCCAGTACCGCTCAATGACAAAAGGCGCCAGTTTCTGGCGATGAAGTGGCTATTGACAGAAGCAAGGAATAAACCAAAGCCCAGGTTGCAACACTTGCCGGAAAGACTGTCAAGAGAGATGCTGAATGCTTACAACAATGAAGTAAGAATTTTTAAACCTTTAATTCTTTCTTACTCATGATGTGATGTATAGTCCCAGTACCAGTCTGACTCATCATTGGCAACTACAGGAATGCGAGCTGGGAATGCAGCAAATACAGGGTAGCAGTAATGAAAAGATAAAACATCCAGTAAATGATTGTTCTTACTTACAAGGGATAGAAAAAGTAACATAGTTCACCAGTATTATAAAAGAAGTACAGGAGAAGAATAGTTGCTCAGTTGAGTATCATTGTCAGCAAAGTCCTACCGGAGAAGTGCTCCATGTAGTCTAGTTTTCTAGTTTGTGTGTAGATGAACAGATACATAGCTTGATTCATGTAGACAACAGTTGCCCCTGACATTATTTTATGCTGTGTAGGTATTTGCTGATAAAGATCACCATTTTTTCAGGGCAATGTAATCAAAAGGAAACTGGATCTTCACAAACAAGCTGATGCCAACAAAGCGTACGCTCACTACAGATGGTGGTGATGATCGTTGGATGTGTGAGATGGACTCTTGTGTAATATGCTGGAATTATGGCTTCCATGTGAAGTTTGTAACGTACTGCAAGTGGATGCTTGAGTTAGATTGATGAAACAGATGATTAGGAGCAATGTGTAGGGAGTAAGCCTGAACTGAACCAAAGCCCATGCAGCCTGCAACGCTTACCAGTAACAATGATGAACTGAACTAGAGCCCAACCTGCAACACTTTCCAGTGTCAATGATGAAGGCATTACTGATAGAATTTTACAACATACTGATGCAACATTGTCTTTGTGAAGTCAGGAATTTGCCAAGCAAATATGGGAGCACGAGGACTGTGTTACACAACTGCAAAAAAGAAACACGACCAAGGACTTGCTGGTAGCAGGGACTGTCAGTCTTACTTTTTTTCACATGTAAAAAGATCTGTTTGAAAATTTGTCAATACAGAAAAAACTGCAACTATGCTCTTTAACATCAGTTTGTTGCTGACCTGTACAACGGTACATGCTTCATATATCCTTGCACTGTATAGATGATATTTTGTCTAAAATAAATTATGTGTAAAAGAAGCAACTCCTGTGTGTGTGCTTTGCACTGTGATGTTACTTTCTCAGAATATTAAAACAAATGATTATCTGTTGGTTTTGGATCCTTTCACAAAATTACCGTTTGACTCATTCTCCCCATGTATTGATCCAACCATTTCATAGATAATATGGACCACAGCACATTAGTGAAAGCATAGGGACAGTGGTAACAGACAACATTACGTAGATATGGTAAGGTAGACTATACATTCCTTGGCTCTATGAACTGAAATACATGCCACACTACACCACTGTCACTGGTGTAATAGACCCCATATAGTTCTGTGTCAGCAAAACTGGCACAGAGCTGTCACGGTGTTATGACACGGCTGTACACTTCACTGTAAAGGCATTGCTGTATATGGCAGTTTGTACACAAGTGTATGAATGGCAACCTGCATTTTTTGCTTCAGTGAGTATCTATATCACATTGCTCTACAGGGCATAAAAGACAGGGTTATGTGAGGGAGGCGTAAATTTGCATATCATAGATGTCCATGCATGTACAGTTAGATAATAAACCTGTCTTTTCTTACATCAGCTGATGAATTCACAGACCCAGAGATTCAAATCTGGATACAACTCTATCTGCGGGTCATGTTTCAGATCTTTGGCCGCAGTTGTGAAACATTGGATAATTCATGACTTCAAGCACAAATGCACTGCGCTGACAGGTCCCGTGAATAGTTTTGAAATCTATTTGACAGTACTGGAACTGTGACAAGAGAGCGAATTTTACGACTGACCAAGGTGGTTGTGACCATTGAATAATCCAAATGTTGGGAATGTCATTGAGAATGTCCATAAGGTTCAAACCATTTGTGTGTTAGGGTGCATGGTTTAGGTGCTTGCAATTTAGCAATTTCTAGTGTTTTACAGGGGAATAATAAGCAAATATGAAAAAAACTATAGAGGGCCTCAATAGAATACAGCAGATTTAAAAAAAATAAACAGAGAGAGATGGGTAACTCATTTTTAACCAAAGATTGATGTTGATGAATATCACATTTGCTTTATTACATACAATATTTTACAAAAAATACATTTCGTTGCTCAAAAATAATTCACAACCTATATTTGCTGGCAGTCTCCAACTTACAATCAAACTATCAAGTGTTGATTTTCATTGTGCCCTTTCACTAGACTGACAAAATATCTACTGGAAATATACTGGAAGGACATCAGTAATGTAAGTCTACACGACAAGCCGTGGAGGAAGGACAGGGCACTACGTAATAATGGTGTCTTGACACGCAGTCAGTGAATCAACAATGGCAAAGTTGACAGGTACTAGGTATCTGCATTTACCACTGAAATCTTACCTTAGTGTCAACAATAGAAAGTTTAGACTCTGTGCCTTTCAATTATGTGGTTGGACCGGTATAAATAAGGAAATGGGATATGACCTTTTTCACTGCCAAACTTTGGAACATTCTCATTATTGTCTATAGGGTAGATGGGCGTATACACTGAGAAATGGGGTAAAACAGTTCAAGTAATTAAGATGATGAGTTTGTAAAGGTGAACAATTTAAAAAGTTATAGAGTGAGGATGACATCTTGAATGGAGTGCCAGGGATAGGGTGATGAATTTAACTGGTTAAAACAAGTGAAGGCTGCATACGGAATAAAGGAGTACAATATATCAGCCAAAATCCAGAAATAAAAACTGTGATTTCTTATAAACTATACTTTTAACCTGATGTACCTCACATTTGCCCATTAAGTTATTTTTGTAATACAGATTTGGCAGATGAACTTTGGTGTTCGTTTCCTTGGATTATACAACTCACTACTCTAACACCAATCTACCAGCTGAGGCAAAAACCATGTTGTTTCACAGTTAATGTCTGAAAGTGACTATAGTGTGGACAAATAGCATATCATTTGGTTGTGACAAATAATCGCATTCAACAACACAAGAGATGATTTAGTTTTCTGAATGAAGATTTCATGAACGTTTAAAATACAACATTCCATGTAAAGAAATTCCAGAAATAGCGCTGCATTTCATTTTTTGGTCTCTGATGACATTGCCTTAATTTACCATGATATGCTGAAAGGTAAGGATATCATGGTTACTCCATTTGCATAGGTCAATAAGGGGAACTATTGCCCCATCCGTACATAGACTATTACCCCCAAACTCATGTGCATCATTATCCTGTGAACTACAGCCAGCCGTGCACTTGGTACATCCCAAATATCCTTATATAGCTCTCAAAATCACTCAAGTACTAATAAGTACCATGTGATGTAACCTCATCCTTTGATTGAAAAAAATTTGGCGCTGGTTTTTGAGCAGAGGTACCACAAAAATTCATGCTATGGTTCAATTCGTCACTACAATAGACAACATAAACAGATAGTGATTCTGTCATCTGCACTTAGAATTGTCCCAGAGTATTGCACATTTCATGAGAAAGCATTTAAAACAAGTACAAAATCACGATACCAATAACACAAAGGGAAGTTAAGTCCTCCTGGCAAGATAAGTATATGTCAATGTAAGATATCATGAAATAAACTGATTTCAGCCTTAACTTTCATAAAACTCCACAACAAAATTATTTCAAAACACTGATCTTATGTAAGACGAAAGAAAACAAATCCCAAGCTCTATACCACCGTCTGAATTTAGTATCATGTCAAATTGCTGGAAAAACATTGCCTGGAAAAGTAAACACTGAAAATTTACGTCTTTTTTATCATCCTTTTGTTTACCTATCTGAACTATGATATGCAAAGGAAAACAGAACCTTTTGAGTAGGAAAGAAGGATTTTCAGAAACAAGCCTCTGGAAAATGGGGAAAATGATTACTGGATATATTGCATGTTCCCTCTTTCTTTGGCAGATGACTGTCCTTGTTGCCGTTGGTAACAGCTACCTGTACAAACAAAGCCTTCAGAACTTCTTACTCTACAATTTGCATACATACTTATTTACATAAACAGATGAAAATACCCATGATCAAACACTGCCTGTTCTTATTTACAAAATATTTGAAGACCAACATAAAATGTTGAACCAGTGCTTTCAAACTTTAAAAAAAATGTTCCATTACAACCAGCTTATTCTAAAAAAAACCCAGCCCCTTGATAAAATTGTACAAAACCTTTACAAGAAACTAAAATGTACATTTTCTGTGTGTTTTTAAAGTTCTCTATATAGCACCGTTAATGCTCCCTGTACAACAGTTCATTTATTTTTGTATCACTGGCATTGAACTTTCTTCATGAAGTAACACAGCATAGCAATATGCATACTTCCCTATATCATCTGAACTATAAATTTTTACAAATTCATTCGTTTTTTGCTATTATATTGGTCAAAGATTCAAAACACATCCAATTATTTCTTTCACCATTTGCAAATTTTGTCAATATTTTCACAGATAGATTTCTTACATACACTAATGCCTCTCGTTCTCCCACTGTTTCCATACTTATTCATGATAACATATTATCAACATAAATTTCAGTAACCAATGAAAAGCATTACCAGCAGTTGGCAATGTGCAGAGTCATGTAAACTTGTACCTTATTGGTTGGCTAAACATCATTGATATTCATGAATCATTTTAAAACAGCCAATCAGTTACTCAATTCTCGCTACCTTTATAGCTTTTGTCTTGTGCTAGGGGGTCAAACTGCATGATATTGAAATGCATTGCCAGTAAAAAAGTTTACTTCTTGTAACAGAGTCTGCACCACAGCAAGAGTGTGAGCTAGTGATCACGTAGATACTTGTAACACAAATGTGATTGTTTTCATGGCAAAAAGTTCTGTTTCTTTGTGAAACTAGTTAAACATCTTTTAGCATCTTTTCATCTTTTTAGACATTTCTAGTATAAAATCCATGTATAACTTAAAACTTTACTTTGACCTCTGAAATCTTACAGGTTTTACTCGCAAAATATGCCATTTTGAAAATATGGTCGACTGCTTGACTTTTATGACTCACTTAGGTGGCAAAATCATATTCAAGGTACTGCTGTGAATAACTACAATCTACCAATCAGCTATAGCCTTGGCCATTGGCTTTGTGCATGAATCATGAATTTGGAACTTGGTGGTGCAATATGTAACATACTCTGTTATGCTCTGCCACCATAGATATTAGCCATTGTCAGTCATCAATGGTCAGTAATTGTAATTTTAGTAAATTTCTTCAGCATTTTTGTTCTGTCTATATATATCAAGTACACTGTATGGTAATGAGTTATTACTCAGCCTGTACATCTGTGAAGAGCATGATGACTGAATGTCTGTCTGACCACTCCTGACGTAACATTTTCTCCCTCTACATTTTACTCAATAGAATGAATTTTCCACCGTCAATGACAAAACTGCAAATGTAACATTTAAAACTACTACGAGTTCAGAGCATGCTCTGTAATATTTTACAATACTTGAATACTGCTGAGTTGTGAATACAGTAAAACATCTTCATCAAACGCTGACACAATTTCTTCCAAACACTACACGAGTACAGTACTGACATATTTGCCAAGACATAAAAAGAAAGTGATTTCTGACATCTGTACAAACAAAGCACGAACATACAGAGATGGGAAGGGGGTACTATCCAAACCACACATTAAACTTTAGATAGAAAAAGTACTGTAGATGTAGGTGCAGACCAGACATAGGATGCTTATCATATCGACTCTGTGACAAATATCAAATGGACCGCGTAAGGGTCCTTGTCTTAGTATCTGTCTTCCTTGTGGTCCTTAGCCATTCTGTAAATCTGATTCACATCCCTGAGTTTGTCACAGATTTTATCAGCCCACAAAAAAATGGTGAAAATCCATGCAACTTCATATCAAGTTTTCAAAAATTTAGCCTTGATTTGAGGTATGTTGGAATTGTACAACTTCAACACACACATTCTCTGTTGTGTTTTTCCAAAAAGCGAGAGTGACAAAAAAAACTATGCCACAAAAAACCTCCACCCATCTGGTCGCTAAAAAACCACCTGTGGCTTAAAACATGAATGACAAGACGTGTGTTTTACAAATAGGAAGTGCTAAATTTTGTAGTGAAAGATGTAGCAATACAGATTTCGCAGACATGAGACATTCAATGCTGTTCCTGGATACTCCAGCTAGAAGGGCGAGTTCATTCCCAGCTTGGTTCCAAACTGCAACTTGGCACGCTTCTGATTACGCACATGTAAACTGCAAAGAAAATGATAAATTGATTAAGAAGACAGTATGGTAAGGTGAAATATCTCAATGGAACACACTATAAACTTCCTTTGCAGCGTTGTCTATCATTAGCAACAAAAGAAAATCAAAAACCTAAAAGTACTGACATGTTTGCCAAAACAAAATGGAACTTCTGTAACCTTTGAATGAATTAAGTATATTACCCAAAAAGTTCCATTAAGTTTTAACTTTTGGTGCATTTGTCATTATTTTTTTGTTTGTTTGTGAAATACACTTTCTTGTTTGACTACTCCCACCGGTATGTACATAATGTTCTATTGTTTTCATTCAATGACTGAATTTTAAGTCCAAACTAGAATTTATTTGTCAATGTAAAACATGGCATATTCTACACAATGTTTGTTTGCATGGCTACTGTGAGTCTACGCTGACCAGGTGACACTGGAACTTTCTGAGAAACATTTGTTAAGAAACATTTGAATCATTCAGGATAACTAAGACTGGAGCTCTCAATTGTCAGCATTGATAACATGAACATTAAGAATGAGAACCATTTTCAAATGTGGAGACTACTTCACATCCAAATCTGAATCTGAATCCGAATCAGAGTCAAATCATTTTCAAAGGCTGACTCCGGCTAACTTTCACATCATATCAAGTACTTTTTGTTTTTTCCCATCTTAACAATGACCCCTACATGACCTTACATCCTGGTATTTTCATGTGGAAAATCACAACAGAATTCTACATGTTGCTGCACAGAAAATCTAAACTTTGGATAGGAAATAAGTGACAGGGGCCATTCAGTACAAAATTCACTGAATACAGTTGGCTGTTGGAGAGTGTTCGATGAAACTGGTGGACTGTACCAATGGAAATACTGGAATGTGAGGTCATGTAGGGGTTATGAAAATGGTCAACTCAGACAATGCGCATCATTGAGAATAAAACAGCTGGATATTCTGTGGAAATCAAAGAGGACTATTTTCAAATGAACAATGTGATATAAGTACCTGATTTCATATATTTTAATGATTTCTGATTTCAATATGAGAACAAGAGGCCAAAGAAGCCCTACTAGCCAGGCTGACATCGGTATGTCCTCCAGGCCGAACTCATAGTCTGGGTCTTGCGTGGCTCGCCATATCACCATGTCAAACAGGAAGTAAAACACTTGTAAAATCAGTCTGCAAGTAAAATTATTACAAGTCGATTATCAGTAGGGTGATCCACATAGATCCTGGCGACCACATCTGTACATGGTTACTGTGCTGTACAAAAAACACCAAGTCTTGGTTGCTTTGAATAAGGGAACTCTTGTCAATAAATAAGTCTGGTGAGAATCTCATAGCTGACATTTGTAACCGTCAGAGCACCACAAAAAATTGACCATATGACATAAATCATCAGATGTGACGTAGAATTGGATGCGAAAAGCTCAGTATCTTCTTTGACATTAAGAAAAAACAAGACACCCTTATTATCTTTGTTTTTCTTCTTATTAGTGGGTACAAATCTCATACACATAACAGTGCACTTACACTGAGGGAGCGACCACACACCATACTTTGTTGGTAAAAGGGTGCTGCTTCCATAGGAGCTTCACAGGATACACAAAACTAGCTGAAATACAGACTGCAAAGAAAGTAAAATAGTGTTAACTCCAACTGTGAAGAAAATATTGTATTATCATGAATATAGCATCCTTACACTTACAGTCATGTAAAATTCAGGGACTTTTGTAAAGCAATTTTCAATGACTTGTTGAGCTCACACTTGCAATTTTCCAGATTTCAGTTTTACAATATCACAACTGATCTTGTCATCTTTTAAAATTGTAGGTGGATTAGCAATTTTCCAGGATGCATTTCCATTTTCAATGACTTTTCCAGGACTTTCCTGGAGGTTTGAAAATTCAGGAACTTTCAAAGACTTTCCAGGAGCATCAGACCCTGTTTTGATGTACATACCAAAATAGATCACCAGGAGAAATACAAGTAAATTCTGAGCCAACAAAACGCCTTCATAGTAGTCTGCTTTCCAGCCATTCCATGACTCCGTGTTGTTTCTGCAATGAAATATTGATGAAATGTACACCGAAATCCCTATTATAACAAAAGAACTGAACACACAGAGTACATGCAAAATGTTTGGATTTTGGAAACTGTATGAAAAGAATCAAACATGTTACAGATGACACTTTAGATGTATTTATGATGTTAATTTCTATTTTGTTTGATGAATGTTTTCTTATGCTCGCCTAAAATGCATATTTTTGTATCCTGAACGAAACCTGTATATTAAACCTTTTGACTAACTACCATGTAGTAAAACTGCAGGGTGTATCAAACATACTGTGAACAAGTATATGGTCCTGCTGGACTTTGCCGGAACTGGCTCTGTGTATAAAGTTATTCATAACGGTAGTGGAAATTTCCAGCGATCAAGGTAGTCAGGTAAGAATGTCATTTGCTAGTCTTTCAAAAATAAACCAGTCAAATCTACCAAACAACAAGACTAATATTTTTAGTTCACATGTAATATGTTACAGTGAACCATGACCTTTGTACTCCTATGGTGAACTGTGACCTTTCAAGCCTCATTTTCGAAGATGGAGGTGCTTACTCACTGTTGAAAATGAAGTGACCAGGTAAAACCTTAGAGACGAAAGGATTACATGCTTTGTTTATTGAATCTACAAAGTGACAATTTGATTACTCAGCAATTGAACCGAGAACTGTTTCTCACCTCTCTCCAAGCAAGACATGACATTTAGCCTGATCCTCCATCACCTTGACGCAGAATGAGTTCAAGCAGAGGGCGTACACCAAGATACATATCAAAATGGAGGGGATAAACTTGAACACAAAATACAGCATGTACTGGCCTACCACCTGTGTAAAGAAGAAGTAGGTACATGTAGATTATTCATGTATGCACTTGCCAGTCAGGTTACGTTTTGAAATGTGTATTTTATTGAAAAGCCTGTTCACAGTTTAAGGTAGAACGTGCCTAGGGGACAGATATTCAGACTCTCAAATTTTTGAAATGCTTTGCTGACCTATCACTCGTTGGGGGCTCATCTCCCCCCCCCCTCGAGACTTAATACCAGGATGGTGGCCATCATAAGTTTCAAATATCTGTATAATGGTAGTTGATTTGTTTCTCTAGTATCAAACTTTGCATGGTGACCCCTGATCTGTATTCTAAATTTTGAAAGAGAATGGTTAAAAGTTTCACTGAGGAAAGTTTGAGCAAAAGTTAAAGTCTTTCACTTTCTAAGCGCGTACTACCTTGAACTTCAAAGAACCTACTTACCGCTTAGTAGTATTTCAGTGATTTATGGAGTTTGGGAGATGTTCAAATCGACATTTTGTCTTTGGATTTTAATACTTCAAAATTTTTTACATTTTACATGGGAGTACGGAGGTTTTAGGTTAAATGTTATAAATTTTTTTGGCTTTGCACAAGATTTAATTATCCAAAATACAAAACTTTTTTATAAATTTCAAAGAATAATTCAATAAACGTGCTATTTACGCACACATACATATAAAAATAATTTTGGTACAATATCTGAAGGTGACAGACTTGACAAGACATGGTTGTGTTCTGAGTAAACTTCCACAGGGCAAATGTAATGAATTGTGGACCAGATTCTTCTTATGGGAGTAATCTAACGGACTTGGGGTGCCTTTTATTATGAATAAAGTGAACATAGCCCCTAGGATACCATTGAATTTTAATATGGCTGTGCACAACACAGTAGTCTTCAGCATGGTCCGTTCGGGAATCTCAGGCCCCCAGAACACACACAGGTATTCTCTTCACATACCTGTCGATCCCAGTGGTTCAAATTTTTCCCCGGAGCCATTCTCATAATCTTGGAATCCCCGGGCGTGCCGTAGAATGACATGCTCAGCAACGGCACCACCACGCACGACAACCACAGAATGTGGGTGCCCATCAGCGGGTGCGGCAACAACAAAAAGCAGGCGATGAGTTGTAAGACTGAGATTGTGACCTGGCAGTTCATGAGGAATATGAAACAGTTGATCATTGCCTGGGTTATGCCTCTTGCCTGTCAACAAAATACAACACACAGTTATGGTTGGCGTGTTCATACTTTGCACGAGAACGATTTTGATATAGTTTTTGCCCAGACAGTGGCAATACTAATACTGCTATCCATGGTTATACTAATATTGTCAAGGCAGAATGTGCCTCAGGGACAGATATTCAGACTCAAACTTTTACAATAATTGTTTTAGTCTACCACTTGTGTGGGTCATTTGAAAGCTCATGGAGTAAATAAACTCTTCATTAACTTATTTTTGAGAAAATCAAAAATAATACATTTTTTACAGATTTTTAAAAGTCAACTCATTAATGTTAGGTAATTTGTTTGTCTGGTACCAAACTTTGCTTGGTGACCTCCAATTTTTATTGTTGATTTGAAAAAGAATGGCTGAAAGATTGCTTGAGGAGAGTTTGAGCAAAAGTTTGAGTCTTTCATGTTTGCAGCCTGAACCATATCAACGTTTCAGTTTTTTATCCAATATTTATAATGTCATGCCCAGTACACACAGGATCTTTGGTCTACTACATAATGTTGTGTATGAGCAATGTTAAACTTAAATACATTTACAAAAAGGTATTTTTCTCATAGCTAAAAGCTTGACTCCTATGGAATTTTAAATTTTCATTAGCATACATTCAATATCTTTAACCCTTTAACCACCATGGTTTGGCCCAACCCTATTGTTTTTTATAGTAGATTGGAATTCTATACTTGAATATCGGGGTTGAAAGGGTTATTAGCAACACTACATTTCAATCTAACACCACTGCTTTTCAATGCCTTCGTTGGATCTTTAGAAAGGAGATGGACTATCTAGGGTTAGATTCATGGAATAATGAATATCTCCAAAATGGCTGATCGTTCTCCAGTAATAAAGGGGTATTAAAGCTTGTATGGACTCACAGTCTGCAATTTGTTTTTTCCCATGGATTTTAATAACAAGCCAAATGGCAACTCTATTTTATATCAACACAGGTAAATTTTAAGGAAGCTGGTTTGCTCAATAAGAAGGAAAAATGCACTGTTATCTCTCTTTGATTCTTGTGATTTTGAAAATAGTTCCTACAATGCTTTCTTCTAGCAAAGGGTGTGCCAATATTTCACTTTTTCCTTTGAAGATGCATCTAATGTGCTGTAACGTATCGAGTACAATTCATCATCTCTAACACGTCTGTTTTCCAGACCTGTACAGTCACTTATTCTGTGATGTTATGACAATATGCATCTCAGACGACTAAACTTGCTTGAGCTTCCATGTAATTTGCACCTTATTATATGATAACATACCAAAATATCTTTCATAACCTTTGACCTTACCTCTTTCACCAGGTAGATCAGGCTGATGTTGTCCTCCCTGTGGAATGACAGGGAGCAGGGAAGAGATGCCAGCAGATGGCTCAGATCCAAAGGCAGCAGGCCATGTGCCTGGGTTGAGCTGTCGCAGTGCCGCAGGTACTCATCCTGCCTTTGTTGCTGACATACCTGGGGGTAAAGTGGTTCTAGCCCAATGCTGTATTGAATGCAAATAAGGTAATGTAAAATGGGTTACATTTACTTATCTTTGAGGGGTGGTGAAGGTGTGCAGGAAGAACTTCTTGCAGAGACAAATTTTTTAAATTATAAACTACTTACATGTGTGTGTCAACCATTTGCAAATGGCTTTGCTGGGGACATTTACAGCAGTGCATACAAAAACTTATATGATAGATGCCTTTGTGTGAGCGATCAGAATTAATACCTTTGAGAATATAGTGCCAGATCCAAGATACATAAACAGCCTCCATTGATGAAGAATCAATATTGTAAACCATAACAGTTAAGTTGGCATGAGGGTCTGTGATGTACTCTAGCTATGAGACAATCTATGGCCAACTCAACCCAATGGAAAACACATACACAAGTAGACTGTCCTACTGCAATGTAGAAAGTACCAACACACAATCATGAACTTGGATGAATACACGACAATATTTAATTATTGCAAGTTCAATCTATCGAGCACTTCAAAATTTGTGACAGACAAATTCAGTTGTGATTGTCAAATTCTCTTTGACTGACAAAAACAATATATAAACAAGAACAGACCAGGGTCGTACCTAATGTCTGCTTGAAGAAAGACACCAGTATTGTAGAAATTTGCAGAGCTTCCTAGACAGCAAACTATTTCACCGTACTCTTGCATGATTGCTATCATCTCTTGGCAAGCTGGAAAGAGAAAAGACAAACAAATTAAGAACCTGTTACTGTAATTAAATATACTTTTTTCTTCGTAAAAAATGATTGACCAATATAGGGTTATACTATGTGAGTAATGTGTTTTAAGTGTTTGAAGTTACTGTTTTGCACAATTGTCTGTCGATAGAGTGACAAACTTTTCAAGGAAAAAATTGCTTTACTGTTTTTGAGCACTTTACTCTATGATTACAACATGCGAATTGAATTACCTGTTACAACTATTGGTGGAATGTTGTCTCAGTGAGCTCAACTTACAGAAAAATACACGGAAGGACAAGAATAAAATCAATAGTAAATTCTGAATAAAATCAATGGTTGATCAACATAAGAAGTCTTGAAACTTACAAAACTCAAAGACTTTCACTGAAAATAAGTTGGTCATACTCTACAACAGAGACACAGTTACTGATAGACGATAAATGTATTTCCATGGTAACTTACCACTTGGTGTTGAGTCAGTAAATAACGGAACTAAAAGTGGTACATTATCAACATTTTCTAGGTGTGGTCGAATGTTCCCAATGCCCCTCGGTAATTTGGCCTGAAAGACAGCGGTAAACAAAGAGGTTTCAAAAATACTCCAAGCGCTGTGTAAAATACTGACAGACAATTCAATCTTTGATCAAGTGGTCAGATGAAGCCACAGTACTTTGTCAACAGGGCTGTGGTGTTATTGTTTCCCCAGAAGCTGTGTACGGCAAAACTGTATATAAGCAAACACAGGAAAATCAACAGGATCACATGCAATGATAGTAGGAATAATTGGTTAAGCAGTTTCACCACCAAAGATTTTAACTGCGCTGTTATTTTTTATGACAATACTGGCCGTGTTGAGGGAAATTACTAGAGTGCATGGGTTAAATAGCAACAATAAAAAAGTGTGGATAAAGACAGCACTTAGTACGAATCCCCGATAACTTAGGGAGTTGTTAGGCTGACAGATAATGTACAAAGTTAGAGGCCCCTTAGGAAAACCCTATCATTCATATCCACAAGTTTGTGATTCAATAGTCTAGCGGTATATTTGTACTGGTCTAAGTCGATTGTAAACTAAAATGAAACTGGAACAGTGCCTTACCCTGTTTGTCATTTCAAATGCACTCTCTGTATGGCTGCTTAGCAATCCTTCAGCTTCGTACTCCTCGCTGTTTATGGTACTGAACGTGCATGTCTCCGAGACATGCCGAACCCTACGATTCATCGCATCTTCGTCAGTGACTGCAATTTTAACGTCTGACGAGGCAATCTTGCCGGAGCCATTCTCTATTGCCTTGTCCCTGCGTTTGTCCCACTGCTTGGATGGTTTCAGCGGTGTGCTTTCATTTGCATATTCCCGGTCCTGAATGTCAATCGTAAGGTCCCCTGAAGAGCACTTTGGGACATCCCCTACAGATTTGCTGTGCAACAGTTCATAGCTCATTTCCTCATCAGACGTGCAAGACAGAAAGTCTAGGGATTTGGCAATTTTAAGCTTCTCCCCTCTATTCTTACTGATAAGATCTGTGTCATCTTTTGTCCCCTTGTCGCTCCACCTGACTTGCACATTATCAAGGTCAAGGTGAACAGCGCCCTCTTGAGTCTTTCTTTTCGTCAGCGACAGGAGAGAGGACTTCCTCGTTGACGGAGTTGTGTAGCCGAGCTGGGTGGTGACTTGGTTCTGTGGTGGCGTCTCTGTGCTTCTCAGTGAAATGTGACAGTTCCAGCCAACTTCCAGGCCCACTTTCTCTGCAAAAACCTGAAACCAAATTGCCATACATCCATTCACACAGCTATTCTACAGGGGTAAGTTTCATCAATTTCGCAAATCAAAAGATCTTTCATGACAGCAATATACATAATGGTCTTTGCAAGCCATGGAATATTTATAAAACATTTGTCTTTTTTTCAAAATAAACAGTTCTGAACGAACCTCCTTCACACAGGAAGGTTTGAATGCATTTTTATTGACCATAACACATACATGTGTTATTGCAATATGCAGCAAAAGTGACCAGCTAGTCTTCTAAAATCAACAGTCATATATACATACCAAACTGTGCTAGCTTTCTTTTGAAGTAATTCAAGACATGTTTCTGGTCAAAAATTTACACACATCAGCTTTGCTTACCATTCTGAAAAGATCAGTGGTGATTGTGTCCATATTTTAGTAGACAAGGCTGAGTATGGCTAACACACTTGAGAAAGTATGAACACCAGTGAAGCTGAAAGTGTGTGTCAGCTCACTCACAATACCTTTTTTCACTCTCTCATTTTGCTGTGTAAGGTAGGTACTGGCTACAGGTGGAGCCTACGTCATTCTACATCCATGAAATGTCTTTCAGATCGTCACTATGGTCATTGCTTCAGCTTGGTGATGAGTCAATATTCTTGCGGCTACATGACAAACATTTGGAATGGTCTTACTGACTATACCGGTACAGTTCAAGACGTTGTGACGTAGTTTGACCAAGACTTACTTTACTTTTCAACTCATTGTCCGGTGAGAAATGCACAAAACGGATGCAGGCATTGTCCAGGTGTTCGATGAGACCCACTATGTCTTCTTTAGCCTGGTACTGCATAGCAACCATTCCTATGAAGATCTGACCCGACTGTGCCCTGTGAGAAGAGGTATAGATTGAGTGAGGTATGGCAGACCAAACTCACTCAACAGTCTAGAAGCAGTCTCTCAATTTACTTCTTAAACTACAGATGCCACCAATATAACACAGGTACATAAATGTTATGTCACTTTCTTCGGCTTTTTACATTTCCATTCTTCCTTATTTCTCAATAAATATTCTAAATCTTCTCAATAATTTTCTATGATGGTCACTTTTTGACACCTACAAAATTTACATGTCTCAAAAGAGGGAAGAGTGTTTTATAAGTGATACCGACAACACAAACAATATGATTTCTTTCATACTAACAAAACCTGAGAGTGCTGTAGGAAAAAGTTAAAATGTCGGTACCCACCGGAAGACGCCATTTGGATCACTGATACTTCCAAGATGATCAAATGTGGAGTCAGCACTTGACTGTCTGGATTTCTTCTTTGGAGTTGTTATACTATTGTGGGTGGGAGATCTGTGCCAGTGGTGGAACAGGCAAGACAGTGAGAATAATGAATACAACATTAACAACTGGTTAAGTTCCTTTACGACACTGGCATTTAACACAGGGAAATGTATATGGACTGTACCAGGAACATTAGGCTTATGGGAAGAACAATTCAAAAATTTTTCATTTGATTAAGGCAGCCAATGCATCCTGTGTACGTGATGGTTTACTGTTCTTTGTATACAAGAAAATGCACCAGAGGAACAATGGGCAATATCTTCATTACAACAACAATCACTTTAGGGGTCCTCCTATGGCTTTAACCCTTTCACCACCATGGTTTGTCCCAAATCCATTGTTTTCTATGGTAAAGTTGGACCTGTATACAGGGAACCGGGGGTGAAAGGGTTAAGAACCTACAAGCAACTTGACCCCTTAGGATTGTTGATTTGTAAAATCATTTGGTGAATGTCCAGCATTTATTCTTCAGTATTGCCTACAAAACTAAAATTTTAAGCCCCACATTACTGACTACACCATATTTCCAAAAACCCTTGAGACTGTTGTCATGGTATGATTATAAGGAAACAAGCAAGATGCCAAGACCAGCATGGATACAAAGATTCACTGACTGGAAACTCTCTCACCTGACTGGGCTGGGGCTATCAACACTCCGTCTTGGCAACCCGGCTGTCGGCATCTCAATGTAGCTGTCACTGAAATCACTAGTGATAGTCTGAGGTAGAGGGCGGTATGCAAAGGCACAACAGTATGCTGACAAACTGGCTCTATGGTAAAAATCAAGGACCTTCTTCCTAAAGGGGAAGAAAATGCATAGAGGCTATGATATAAGAAAGACCTTGAAAATAGGTCTGCCTGCAGATAATGGTATAATATGCTCTTCTCTTGCAGGAAAACTGGCAGAGTTCTGGGGAATCTGGTATGAAAATGTCTTCTAAAACCACCACTGAGGTCATTATCGTAACAGTAATGACTTTTATTTTATTAGGAATATGATATTTGATTGTTTTACTTTTCACATCTAACATTGACACAATAATAACACTTTCCATCAAATTATCAGCAGGTTAAATAAGTTCACTGTTGAAGTAATAAATTTCTCTGTATGTACATAAAGGATCGCAGGGAAACATTTTTTGTAAAGGAACAGATTTTGAGTAATTACTGCGCTGCATGAGGAACAATTTTTGCAGAAAAGATGACACATAATTAAAAACTTACAGTTTCTGGTTCACACAATACCTCAATGTTTATTTAAAATGCCCTAGATAAACAAATCATTTCAACAACTTAAAATCAACAATACCATCATCTATGAAACTACCATCAGTTAATCTGACTTGACACAATCCTGTCCCGGATAGATAAACTTGTTATTACCGGATTTTTCTGAGAGTACGCCCACTCGAAAAACCGCCCATGGGCGGTTATTTGGGGGATGGGCCATTATTAAGAATTTTAAATTTCATCTCAACTTTTGTCTACGGCATTTCAACTTGACTCCCCTTGAAAAAAATTACCTACGCAAAGGTCAAAAAGTTTTATATAGCGTACAAAATAAAAAAAGTTACACTTCTAAGATAATTACTTCGGCGATATATGTCCGTATCCCCCTATTTATGCTACTAAAATGCAGGTGGAATGATCCAGAAGAACGCAAAGTCAACGTTAGAGTTTGCCACACAATGCCGACAATGATTGACAGATGAAGCAGGAGCCAGGAATTTTCCATTCTGCACGATGGGGATCATGAAATAAATAAAATGACTATCATAAAAAATAACTCTGTTTCATTATTTTTTTATTTAATGTACATCATTACTTTTCAGGTTTTTTTCGCTTTGATACAAAAATCTGATGATTTTCTTCGCGTAAATTTGTTGCATTCACAAACGTAACAGTAGTAGTATTATCCCTAGTAGAAATGGTATGATCCACAATTGTTTACGATTATTGACCTCTTTGCGTGCAACGAATGTGAAACACTGTATCTATTTTCACACGTTCGACTACTTTGATTAACTTGTCACACTTACAAACTAGGTCAACCTCAGAACACGTGCACACGTCAAAATCTGATCGATGATTTTCTTCGCTTAAATTTGAATGCGATCGACAAACCATGGAGGTGGTAGAGAAGGAGTCACAACTGAAATAATTACGTTTATTACTATTGTGCACCATTGGTTTAATCCCTCTATGTCCATTGTTTAACACCCCTTTCCCGCCATCTGCGTTGCCGACGGTACCTTCGCAACCGAACCGAGTGAAATTAACCTGGGTTTGCTAATGCGACTCAGTTTCTCCACAGTGTCATAACGCATGCGCAAAGACTGTATTTGCGTAGCTTGGGTCAAGTGCGTCATGATAGTGTAAGAACCGACACGTTCCGTCCACGAACAGCATGAAAAGTGAAGTTACAAGGAATTTAAGTTTTTCATTCTCAAAATCTTGGTAATTTCAACGTCGTTTTTTATATACTTTACATTCGATCGCAGGAACCTTTCCTTGTTAGAATGAAAGTTCTGATCACGAACTTTTCAATCATGTACTGAGTATGGTGCAGCGGACTGCAGCACTGCCGTGAGCGTGGGTTAAACTTGTAGCGTTTCCCGGGTGTTTAATGACGCGACGCGACGCCAGCGACGCCATAGGCGACGCTTTGTTTCAATGCATCGTACGTTTTGTTTTTATATCGCGACCATTCATTAAAGTCATGGACGTAGCAGTTAAAAGCTATGCTTTCCTATTTAACCTTATCATTAATGCAAGTACAACATGATAAAACACGGCAAGAACCAAGAACTGGATTTGGAAGAAGTTTGCGTGTTAACAATGCTGCTCTACGATGTATGGCATTTTTTTTTGTAATCGCAAGCTATCATCAACTCAGTCTCCGCGCCTTTGCAGATACAAAAGCTCCCTTCCTCAATTATCTGCTCCTCGACCTCTTTAACATCGTGTACATCAAAATCAGTGGAACGACTCGAACTTCCCGACGCGACGCTTGGACACGTGACGCCATGTTTGAAGATCTGTCAACTGCCGAGGGACGGCCGAAACATCCCGACAACCCCGAACGAACTTAATCTTGATAACTCCTTTATTTTTTAGATAATAATTGGCGGTAAATTTTTACCGAATTACGGCCCTGGGCCGTTATTTAGCTACAGGTGTGAAGCAGACAATGTAGCCATTTTCTGTTTAACGGCCCTGGGCGTACTCTCAGAAAAATCAGGTACTCTAAAAAAAAAAATACACGTAAAAAGAAGGTTTTAGGGTACTGACAAACAGTTTTTGCATATTCTTTCTTACCTGTCAGACTCAGTCAAAACACACAGGTCACTGCCATCCCAGAAGTCAGTGCAGGCATCCAGTACCATCTCAGCTGTACCTTCCGTCAGCATCTGATAAGAGTCTGAACGTGAAAATCAGTGACTGAGATCAGTATTCCATATTTTCTTGGCTGAAGATATTGATGTCTTGTTACACTGAAGAATCGGTTTTAGCCCTAGTCACTTCACTCAGGACAACAATAACTCATAGATCTTAATCTGCCTGGAAATTGCTAGCATAAATATTGTTCATTCAAGCTTAATAAATACACCAACATTGAAATTTCTGATTGGCTAAGAGAACTCATTATGCACAATGCCACTGGCAGCACACCAATCGATTGATTTGGTTCACATGAGTGAGGACAGGAACATACATTGTTGAAAAAAAAATAACACTTACTTGCATTTGTACTGCCAACAACCACAGACATCATATGAGGCAGTGTGTACTTCTTCTGACTGGCAGATTTAGCCTTGCGGATGCTTTTTACTATGTTTTCACGTTCCTTCACAGGCTGGAAACAAATAAAAAAGACAGATATATGGCTTCAAATTATCCAGGCTTTTTGCAACTCCGGCATAAATACAAATGGTATTGTGCTTTAGTTTAGATGAACTCTGGGTGAATTGACCGGTTATCCACTACTTTTGGCAGGCTATTTCCCAATCAAAGAATCTCTCATCTCCAAAAGATGGATATACAGTCTGTCTATTCCTCTCCTTCCCTAGTAGCCTATCAATGCCAGTACACCACCTATTTGAAAGAAAATTTGAATGACAAGCAACCACACCCAAGAATGATTTCATATTTGCAAGCTGTACATCTCTATTGATTGAGGCCCGACATACTGGTACTATTCATTTTATGAAAGTGCATTAATGATCATTGTTTAAGTACACCATGACTGAATTGTGAAGATAAACATCTGTATCTCTAAGCTCACGCACGATCTAAAAGACAGACGGTAAACCTACTTCCCTTTTATAAATTATAAACATGTGCATGAAACATATGGAAGTTAAAAACATCAATTTTAGCTAGATGACAGGATAATGACTGATGCCACCACAAAAGGTCAATGACCCCAACCTGGGGGTCATTGACCTCTTCATGGTAGGAACTCACCACTTTTTTGTAGGTTGCTAATTGTTGCTGTAGCTCAAACGCTTCACCAGCTTGATCAGAAAAACCAATCAAACGAGCCAAGTCACATATACACCTACAGGAAAAAGGAAAAAACTTGTAATTTTACTCCATCTTACAATTGTGGAATCTCACACACATTTGACTTGCTTGGTTTTGCTGTAGCATACCAGTGGGCAAGCATTTCCTTGCACAAAGCTTTCAGTAGGAGAAAGACATGCTTTTTGTCGTTAATCACAGCCATCTGAACCAATCTATAATACATAGAATGACATTCTTACAGTTCCCCCTTTCCCCAGGACGGGAATTTCCCATTGACAAAGGCAGGAACAAAGTATTAGGTCACCATTCCTTCTATAAAGATGCCCTCTCTAACATGAATATTGCAGTGGGTACAGTGACCATCATAAAAAATCACAGTTGATTTTCAATGAACTCAATTATTAACCCTTTAAGTGCTGTAATTTTTCCCACCAAAATTTTAGTGCAACATTTTCACAATTTTTATGAATTTTTCTGTAAATTTTTTTATTATTTTGGACCAAACGGACATCACATTGCATTGGCTACAGGTTTTCACCAAATTTTTTGCAAAAATCTGAAAAAAAATTGACTTGGGTACATTTTATAAGGGGAAAAAAGTTGACTTTGGCGCTCAAAGGGTTAAATAAATTATTTTGAGACCAAAAAATTGTCAGTCACAGGGCAAAGGGAAAGGTTGGTGCCACCTGAAGTTTATGTTGATGTCTTCTCATTAATCTGATTATTGTGCGGTAAAAAAATATTGCTGATCATCACATTAAGGCTACATTCACAAATACTGGATAGGGATGGGGGGGGGGGGGGCTGGAGGAATTGTGATTGAAATTTTAATTCGTTTTTTGATCCTGTCTCAATCCTCTCAAAATATTTCAAATCTCACCTCTAACTCATCAGAAATGTTTAAACTTCCCCCACCAAATAATGCTGAAATGTCCATGTATTCATCTTGTACACTACAGCCTGTACTTTCCATTGGTGACATGTGGAAGGGACAGTAGCTGTAATTTTGGATGATATTTTTCTATATTTTTGTGTCGACATTTTTTTTGTTGCTGTTATCGTTGTCATCGACATCATTGCCATTCAAATGGCATAAAAAAGGGCAGTAGCTGTATTAACTTTGATAATTTTGACAGTGTTTTTGTTTAGTTTATCAACCATATTCTTATTCTACTTCCTATAGCATGTTGAACTGACCAGTATTCAGCTTGCCAACACAGCCTGTGTATGTCTACTGTGCATTTGTATCGTTGTATATACATATACAGGCTTTGATGACAAGTTGAATTCTGTATGGAAACAGAAACTGTAGTTGATACATTGAATAGGATTATTGAACAAAACTTATCAAGAGTTGCAACTTCTGTCCCTGTAACAAGGTCTACTTGTTGTTTTATAATGAAAATTCAATGGCATTAACTGACTTTCGTCAAAATAAGTTATGAAACGTTAATGCTAAAAAAAATCATTCGAGAATTTGTTTATTATTAACATAAGAGCCACTGGATGATATAACAATGGTTAATACTGAATTACCTATCAAACTGTGTACTCTGAAAATGTTCAAAAATAGGGAACCACTATAGTTTCAGATCCTGCCCCTATACCCAGTGCGAACTGTTTAAATACCCCGTCTGCTACCCCTAGAACTTTCAAATCCTCCCTAGCCCTCCAGTATTTGTGAATGCAGCCTCATGGGCCTCATGGGCTATGAAGATCATTGAGCATTGATGTATATGCATCTTTGCAAGATAACCAGCAGCAATTTTTCAAGCACTACAATTTTGCACAAGAAGCCATTATCCTATTCATAAGCTGCTTTCTCACAACAAACTTTTCCAATCACATCCTTCTTTCGAATCTGTTTGTTAATCCTTATCACAGACAGGGAGAATGTCAGTGTCCTTATCTATTGGTGAGTTTGTAGGAAGGCACTGATGTGGGCAAACATTCACTACATGCGTGCCAATTTCAGCACTAATTCACATAACCATCAATGGGTAGTTGTAATAGGTCTAGTACCTGTGTGACCTGTCACCTATACTCTCTCTCACAGCCCAACAATTTTTAGGCCAATGAATATTCTCAATTGGTAATGTCTTATTATTGGTTGACTTACACAATGCATGTCAAAACACTTTGCATAAATGAATATATTTATTTTGGAAACAGAGCATTAGATGATACCAGCTACATGTAGATGGACTAAGCTGAGCTGAGCTAAGTTTGCAGGCTCAGTGACTGTAACTTTCGACAGTTGTTTTTTCAGGTCTTTGATGTATGTATCAGTAACAGTTTTTTTCTAGGTGTATTTCTCACAGTTTGTTGAAATACCTAGTACCCAGCTTGTCAACATATGTATCCTGAATTCACCCTTTGAGTGCTGTAATTCTTCCCTCCAAAATTTTAGTGCAAAATTTAATAAATTTTTATGAAATTTTCTGTAAATTTTTTATAATTTGCGACCAAGTGGACATCACATTTCCTTAGCTATATTTTTTTTTATCAAAATTGTGGCAAAACTCTGAAAAAATTGACTGGAGAATATTTCATATGGAGCAATAAAAATTGACTTTGGTGCTCAAAGGGTTAACAGTGTTAATAATCAAATTCAAATCCGGACTTGAATTAATTTGTTAACAATAACATTGCATGCCCGCACATTGACACACTGCATTGAAAAACCAAGTCCTGGGTATTTGAAAATGCTGTGAGAGGCAGACCCAGCAACTGAATTTGACGGAGGGAACAAAAATACTGAAAAAAATGTCACTAGTAACAGTTACTGTTGCTTTAATTGTTGAGGATGGAAGAAGGACTCAATATTATGTATCAAACACAGCTGTGGAGGAGTTAGTTGATATCGGTTCATTTATTTTTTTATCTTTTATAACTCACTGACAGGCATGAGCGATGAGAAGCATATAGAAACTGATGATGAACTTGGAAAATCTGATTATGAGATAGAGGCGCCACCATCTAATGGTAAAACCACACAAATAAAGATCCCATTTTAGTAGAAAGTAACATGCAAAGGAAATGATAGAAACTAATATACTCACTTAGACCGACTACAAACAGCAGAATTTAAAAGCAGAGTATGAAAGAAATAAAAGAAGTTACCAACTAATGAGACAGAAAGAAAGCAAAGCAATATTTTGAGACAGAGGTCAAGGGTGAAGGGTCAGCCACCGATGAAAACAAAGGTCAGAATCATTGACATCTTATCATCCAAGATGCGGAAACCTTGGTGTCAAGGAAAAAAGTGTAATAGCTTTTTTACATGTACTTATTGTAGAAGCATCATGAGAATTTTTTACAGAGTAATGATGGATTGGTATCAGTCAGATACAAATGTGACAAACAAACTTTAAAGAGTTACCGTTAAAATAAGTCAAAGATTAGAATAGTTTCCTATGATTTCTTGTTTCATTCTACTATTCATTGCATTGTTCTGAGGAACACAGTCGGGCATGGTCTAATTAATCTATGCATGTCATTGTATTGCGATAAATCTTTGAAGGTTGGTTGTTCAAATTCTAAATATAGGCAGTCCAAATATCACAGTGACAAATTTGCATGGTAAACAAAGTTCATCTTGTCTACCATACTTTTTGTTTGCTTTATATCTTATCATCCCGGATTCTTGTTAAACTAAAACTACCAAGGCACTTCTTTGTCATCTGATGTCATATCATGTCCGGGCCACCATTTTAGTCACGATTACGGCCTAAAGAGGTGAAAGAGGCCAGATCTTATCTATATTAAAGCACTGCACAGAAAGCAAGTGAACACAGTTGGAAACCAAAGTGAACAATAGTTTTATTAACTAGATTTGGAAGACAAATTTTAAACTTTGACCTTGATGAGTGCAGATGCTTCAGTTGTGTACATTTCATATGTGCCAGGTACTATCAGTAATATCAATGAAACAGACATCGTAATAGGGCTGATATATAATGAAATCGAGTTTGGATTTTGATATACAAAAAATAAATACATGTTTTTGTTCAAAATTTTGGCGAGAGTGATGGAAATTGCATTTACAAGAATGATGAATGGTATTTGGCTCAACATCAAGGTTACAATGATAATAGCCATCATAATCAAAATCATCTACAGGATCTGATCATAAACTGCTGTACTCAGTAAACACAGATGCAAAAACAGATTATATTTCTCTACCTTCTCTAAAATACAGCAAGAATGTCGCCCATTTGATTCTACACTGAACAAACCTACAGTAATTATCAGCACTGTACGGAACTCTTTTATATATTGAACCGAGGAAGTACGTCATCTCAGATCAGTGTTTTTATTAAGGGCGGTACCTAGGTAAATGTAACCAGGGTTCCAAAGTCGTGTCACTGGGGTTCCCCATTATGCAATCATATTCGGGGACATTAGAAACCTGTACCTGCATTCCTAAACTTCAGCAAAAAACACTGATCGCTATACAAGGTTGTGCTTCTTCATTTAAAAGAAGGAAGTCAAGAATTGCGACATTACTGCTCTTGTTTTCAGAACTTGAAAACACAATATCATTACTATTGGACTTGCAGAGTAAGAAGTTACAGCTAATAATACGCACACACAGGAGACTTACCTCCTAGTTACCAATGGCAAGTTCTGTAAGGCAGCTATGCATGTTATGTGGTCTATAAATTCCGTACGTTTCTGCATCGCATCCATATTGCATGTATTGATCAAAATATTCAACCCCTATCAGATTATAATGGAAAAAGTACAAAAAAAGATAATATAAATTTTGATGTAGAAAAATATTCAAATTTATACAAATGTTCACAAAAGCTGATAACTGTCCATGTGGTATTATAATATTATTCTGATAATTTTAATAATTCTGTTCTCTTTTCAAATAGTATAGATAACTCTGAAGGAATTTGATATTAAGTAATAGAGCTTACCAGGGGTTTCAGCGAAGTCATGTGTCTCTCCCAGTTAGGATCATCAAACTGCAAGCCTATCTCACTCTGAAAGACATGGTGACAAGCAGTGTTATGATGATAACCATGTGATGTACATGTAAACACACACTGTACTGATAACATTGGCAATGAAAGTATGCTGTGTTTTCAAGTAGAATATGCCTCGGGAATAAATATTTGGACTGCCCAAATTTTCTGATACTTTTTGGTCTACCACTTATGGGGGCTCATTTTGAAGCTCTTGGAGTATGGAAAGTTATCATTGCCTTAGTTTTTTGAAAATCAAAATTTTTATTTTTCCCCGTAGAGTTAGCATGCAGATGGCAGCCATTTTGAATTTCAAAGAATCAGTAAATGTTGGGTAATTTGTTTCTCTTGTACCAAAATTTGCACGGTGACCCCAGATTTTTATTCTTGATTCAGTAAAAGAATGGTTGAACGAATCAATTTATTGAGGAAAGTTTGAGCAAAAGTTTGAGTCTTGAACTTTTGAGGCACACACTACCTTAAGAGAAGGGTAGAGCCCTAGCCACAATATGTTATCATATATCTTATCCTTTTCATGCACCATTCTAGAGCTTCCTTTCATGGAATTGGGGAAAAAAGAGAATAAAAAAGTGTGCTTACTGAATGACATTCTGTGAGATCAAGAACTTCAACATGACATTCTGGAAAATAATCTGTAAATTAAAACAAAGGAGAAATCTGTGAAATTCAGCAGCAAAAAAGACAACAGTAACCGGTACCAGAAATGATTACTGCATCCATGGATATGACTTAACATGATTTGTAGGCTTATGAAAAAAAAATGCTAAAATTACTGGTCATTTTATTGATGCCATTTTAGTGAGGGCATGCAAAACCGGCTGTCCATCCATGCTCTCAACATTGAAGTACCAGACACCTACCCTAACCCTAGCCGACCACTAATGGGTGGAAACATCAGATTGTAATGTGTCCCAGGAATGGTCCTGATGCCACTTGGAGTTTTACCCTTTGAGTGCTGTAAATTTTTCCCACCAAAATTTCAGTGTAACATTTTACCAATTTTTATGAATTTTTCTGTAATTTTTTTGATAGTTTTGGATCAAATGGACATCACATTTCATTTGCTACAGTTTTTCACCAAAATTTTGGCAAAAATCTGATTGACTGGGGCACATTTTATAAAGGTGACAAAAATTGACTTTGGCGCTCAAAGGGTTAACTCAGTGAATAACTATCTGATGACAGAAAGTGCATCTCTGCAGGGTTTGCATGCATATTACATGAAATTCTTTTCCACAGTAGTTGAACCTTTACCACGCAGGGGATGGATTTGATCCCCGGGTACACAGTACACTCAATCCGTGACCTAAATTTTAGACAAATATTTGTTTTTGAAACAACTGATGTATTTTCTGATTGTGGCTTCACCATGTGTACAAGGAGGGTACAACACTCAGTTCCAAGTATGTGAACATTCTCCATGGATGAGTCATCTCCAGCATTGCAAAAAAGAAAGGATACTCGTTTCATAGACTTTGCATATATAAATGCTAATAATATAACCTTAGATGTCACTGCGACTCACTGGATAAGTTGGGCTAATGTTCAGCATCTTGAAAGCTGTCATCCTATTGGTTGGCTCAATCTTACCGTTATAATTGAATAAAAAATTGACTCCCTAAGTTGCTGTGAATAGTGACAACAACCAATCCAATATAACCTTCCGAGCACTCTGCACATCAGCAGCATAAGTTCTCTGCTGCCTGTTGCCATAGTTTCAAGACACACAGGATGTCATCTTTACCTTCATTATCAGACGCCTTCTCCGCTTCAAAGACAGAATCGTCATCTTTCGACTCTGTCTTCTTTCCGTAATTTTCAACACTTCCATCACTCCCATCGCCTTCCTCGTCCGATTCTTCATCATCCCCTACATCATCATCATCTTCGTCTTCGGGTGACAAAGAACTGAAGAAGAAGACTTTTTCCACAGAGGGGTTGGGGTATGAAAGTATCCCTGTCTTGTCCACACACGAGAGCTCCTGTGAACATAAAACATGTGACGTTGTTGGCACAAGGCTACTTCTATGACAAGCAAATGTGATGCTTCAGCACTGTAGAGTTGAGTCAGTTCAGTTAACTCTACATACGTAGACTTTTTTGTATGAGATGAGAAATGAGTTTGAAAGAAGAAAAGGAGATAAGACTACTTTGCATACTCACTGTCATAGTACCCAGGGCTTGCATGACGTTGGCCGTTCTGGTCAGGGTGTTACATTTTCCGAAAAGTGTTGACAGGAAATAATGCCAGACTGAATTCAAACTGACATCATGCTGGAAATAGTAAAAGCATTTTCCATTTTGAGGAAAAAAAAAATTGATAATCTGAGAATGAAATTTTGCTGAGAATAATAACACAAGTCATATACAATAATCACAAGTCATATACAATAATCACAAGTCATATATATATATATATGTATATATATATATATATATATATATATATATGGAAATGAATGATTGATATATGAGTGACAAATAAATAAATAAATCAAAGAATGAATGCATAAATGAATGAATAAGCAAATGAATTCATTAAGAAACAAAACCCCCCAAAATCAATAAAAATGTCATGAAATGCTTATTCTTTTCTGTCTTTCTTGTAATTGTCAGACCCAAACAGGTCCAAATAATTCTGAAAAAATCTGAACACAATTCGGTTTAAATTACTGGAAAATTGGATTTCACTTTGCAGAAGATATTGACATGGCATTACGACTTCTCAGTGTAAAAGGATTATGTCATAAATTTAGGAGTAAACTTCATGATAAAGTAAACTGATGTATTACCTACCGGTACTCTGATGAGAGTGTCAGTAATTTCCATGGTTTGTAGCGCTGACTGTACCTATGGTGTGAAACGTGTAAAAGTTAACTCGTTTTTTTGAAATAAAAACAGGAGTAGCTACAGTAGACTTGAACACATGACAATAAAAACAACAGATTTTTAGTTGTAACCTTGGTGAGTTCAAATTCTCAAATTATCATTGAACATATAGGTTACCACTTTGTAATTGGAACTGTCCTGTGATACATACTCTACTCACTACCAAAACCTAAATAAGATGTCAATGTCATGTATGCAATGGCTATAGATATAGTGAAATCTGTACTCTTTGAAATAGGTAGGGGTACAACGCTCACATATAGGGTGGAGAAAAACTTTATGAATCAGTGTCCAGATGCATGAAATATCAACATTTTATAATCCCTGAAAATCACATACATAATTTATCATACACATTTTTTTGCATAATCATTTTTCACAAAAGTACATCAGAACTTACCAAAGAAGTACACATAACCCCTACACATCTACTTTAGAAATTCTTCTACGATATTTTAATCATAAAAACAAGAACATCACTGAAAGAGTGAACTACAGATTAGTATATAGTGGATACATCTGTATGTATTCTTCTTCGATGTTCGCGAGAATTTGACATGAAAGACACAATGTTCTGACTTACATTTGTAGATTGCTTGGATTTTTCATAACAGGTGAGAATTCTGGACACTCCATAGGCATTGACAAGAACCCACATGATGGGGACCACTAATGCTAAGAGAGGTAGTATGGAATACAGCTGGAGAGAGAATACAACATTTGACAGTAAGATTCAGAATGATAGTATTTTCATATTTTAATCTACAGCATTGTGGAATGCGTGCAGTATGAAATGATAACAAGATTTGTTCAGAAAGAATAACTATCATCAAATAAACTGTGTTATGAAAAGTAAACTCACAGTACAAGCTTGAGATAGTTATCCCTGGACATTTCCCCACCACACAGTTACCCCATGCCTAACCCAAACCAAATAGACTTGTGGGAAGTGTCGTGGGGAAGGGGAGGGGGTAAATGTCCAGGGGTGGCATTCCTGATACTAAAATCAAAATGCCACATAGCATTACAATCGTTCAATTATGTTGATAGACTCTGTTCGTGACAAATAGTAACGCGATTGCTGTTCAATCATTGGCTACTCATGAACTTTAACCTACCGGCAACAGAATGATCATGGTGCTCCAGTGACCAACGTCATCTTGCAAGAAAACGTACCGGACAACATTTGCCAACAATGACAGCATCTGAAAAAAGGCCACGGTAAAATGTGCTGTGAGACCATAGGTATGGATGAGGCACGTCTTGTGTTGTTTGGTGAGTTTCAAGTATTTTATTCAATGGAACTCACAGGAACGCAGTCCATAAGGACTTGTTTTCTATGACATCATATGCTTACATGCTTAAGTAATGGACTAGAACTAATCACATGCGTTTCACTTTTTGAACACTGTTCAGTCATTCCATTAGAATTATTTCTACTGATCCTTAATTTCTCTTTCTTTACAAGTCACACCAGATTTACAGCAAGCTTTTACAGGCTCTTGAAAATAGCTTTTCTAACGTTTATACCATAACAACAATCCTGACACTGCAAATTACAGGAGAAGCAAAATTGTGTTCACCACACTGAGATGTCAGCAACCAAAATTTAAAGGGACATAAGCTGCAACTTGTGGCAAGTTTTTCAGTATTCTGCTTCTGTATATCAACTACCGTGTCTGACTCTAATCCGTTTGTCCTTCTGAAATTTCAAGTATTTGTTTTGTCAATACAGCTTGTATATGTGTAGTGATCATTGTTTATTGTTAACAAATGAATTCTAGTCCGGACTTGAATACAATTTTCAACAATAACAATGTTGATTATACTCATATAGGTTGTGTTGATATGCTAAATACTTGGCATTAAATTACAGTTTAGGGATTCAATGCAGAAAGTGTAGGGAAACCACAGAACAAAAGTTCTGAAAGAATAGCCAAAAGATACAGCTTATGGAGCTTTTAACAAAAGTGGATTGTTTTAGTCATTTTTTATGCATCTTATGACAGCATGGACATTTTCATCCGACACTGTGGTTCATTCATATGATGTTGATGTTAACTCCTTCTCAAGAGGTATATTAGATGTTATACTACTTACTAGAACTACAGGCAGAATTCGTCTTTCCAATAGAGCATTGCACACTAGTCGTTTGTTTTCCAACAAGCCGACAGGTCTGTTGGTAGCATTCCACAGACACTTCCTGCAAAGTTGGCAGTCATCCGTATTGTGAATACACTCTTACAGGCCATTCACACATCACTCTGTCATCAGGAACAACACTTGCAAGATTGTGCTAACATAATCTGTCTCTTTCTCCAATTAATCATAAACATCTTCATCAAATTTTTACAGCACAGAAATAGAAACAGCTTACTATGAGAACAACTTTTGTTAGACTTTCAAAACTTTTATGCCCACTAGTCTAAATTCTTACATCACAAGACTGTCTTTTTTCTATTGAATCTGATATTTTTCTCATTTTGTTATCATCTGTGTTTTGTTGGAACCAGACAATCCAAGATCTTGTTAGGGCTGAGTTACCTTTCGTAAAATCAGAGCTGGTTTGACACATTGCTTCAAACAAAGAGAACATAAGCACTTTGTACCTGTGTCCATACGACCGACTGAAACTTGAGAAAACATGTGTGTTAATACAGAAACCAAAATCTGAAGGATTATGTCATACAGGACTTGGAATCAAAATTCATAGTGTCTTACTTCAGAGTATCAGCATATGGCGTCTGTAGCACCTTATACAGCACTGGTTTCATTGGCTCATGAGCCGTGGCTTCTATGACTTCCTCCATGATCTCCTCTGTACAAGGATTGTACATCTGCCCTGGTTCAAATTCAACCACTGTGTCGCCGTTAACAGGCTGTGGAAAAAAGTAATGAACATTATGAGAGAATGTCGATCAAAATCAATGCAGACAACACTCAGACTAGTGGTAACCTACTTTTTCAATTGAAACTTGTGACTGAACAGTTCCAATCACAGTCCCTCTATCCACCGGTCTGGAAACGCCTGTTGTAAAAGGTGTCAATCACCTAGACCGCACAGCCGAACCGCGATACGAGGGTCAGTCACGTGATAATGCGTAGCTTGGGTTTGTCCTGCATGCCACAGTCCCCGATTGTGTGTACGCTTTTCTCGAATTTTCGCTGTTTTTGGCTCTATTAAGTGTTCTCTGCGTCTATCTACGACACGAAGACTGAAATTATCATATCCTGAAACCGGTGTGTGTTTTTCGTGATCCTTATCCCATCGTAAATGATGATAGTGTGCGATAATTTCTGGGGTTGACCGCTGCGAGTGTGTTGACGTACGTAGCACAAGCAACGGCTGGAATCACACCGGAAAATTTGTGGTCCCTTTCTCTTGCAATGCTAGTAGTCAGTGTCTCCAAATATGATCTAAATATGTTTTCTGTGTAATATTCTGTGAAATCATGTCTGTTAACTGAGCAGAATAGGAACGACAACTGCAGAAATGCATGTAGATTTTAGTTGTGTGGTCGCACATTTTCCCATGCAGCGTCAATATGGCGAACTCTCGATACGTACGCTCGCTCAGGCACGGCTAGAAACACACCGCAAAATTTGTCGTCCATTTCTCTTACAATGCTAGTAGTCAATGCCTCCAAATATGATCTAAATATATTTTCTGTGTAATATTCTGTGAAATTATGTCTGTTAACTGAGCAGAATAGGAACGACAACTGCTTAGAAATGCACGTAGATTTTATTCGCATATTTTCCCATGTAGCGTCAATATGGCGAACTCTCGATACGTAAGCTCACGCTCAGGCACAGTAAATACCTTTTACAAAATGCTATCATGTCAACACAATAACAAGTTTGGTAATGAACTACTCAGCTGTCGATGTTAATATTCAGCTGATTTTGCCTGTCTTCTTGATTTCGGGCAATAGTCCATGACACTTGCGAACAGTGCGTGGCCATTTTGTTTTTCGATCGTGATCATAATGCAACCATAATGTGTGGTCCCTTTTAAGCTATATCTAGAGGGACAACGTTACCCATTTAATGAAAAAATAAATTGTTTAGTGTTTCTAGAGGGAACAAGTTGTAATGTTTTGTGATATTCTGAAAATAACAACCCACAAACGTCATGTTTTTGAACGATCACATTGCGGCTGTCATAGGATCGTTGGGTAGCGACATCGATATAACGGCCAGTTGAACATTGTCAGTGTCCTTTGTTTAAGGTGTGAATCGTGTGTTTGTTCATATCACGGAGTGTCACAAAGAAACCAGCCACGTTTCCAGACCGGTGGATAGAGGGACTGTGTTCCAATGTACAGATTTATTCGCCTTTGAGGAATTTCAGTTACCTTAATCCACTAACTTACTATTTTACTATTGTGTTTCTGTAAGGAACATGGTGATATATGTATGTATGTATATATATATATAATATATATATATATATATATATATATATATATATATATATATATATATATATATATATATATATATATATATATATATATATATATATATATATATATATATAATATATATATATATATATTATATAACATTGATTTTTATAGTAAACAAAAGAAACTCAATCTTAATACAGTTTTTCACTCATTTTCTGTTTTAACTCAGAACCTGTTCACATTAATTGTGACTGTTTCATGGTGATATATGTATGTATATATATATATATATAATATATATATATATATATATATATATATATATATATATATATATATATATATATATATATATATATATATTATATATATATATATATATATATATATATATATACCATTGATTTTTATAGTAAACAAAAGAAACTCAATCTTAATACAGTTTTTCACTCATTTTCTGTTTTAACTCAGAACCTGTTCACATTAATTGTGACTGTTTCATGTGTAGAGACCCAACTTTACCAAAGAAAGCAATGGACTCTTACCAAACTTTGGCAATGGAACTGTAAGTGTGAATGAGTAATTATACATTGAATGCAATAAATTCTTTCGAGAGATGGAAGGGGTCTCATACCTCCATCTCTTGCACTTTAGTTGGCACTAGTTGTCCAGGACGGAGGGCAATGATGTCTCCTTTCACTAGCAGATTGCAAGGTAAATTGACAAGGTTGCCGTCCCTGTACGTCCACTGCAGTGACACGCTTCTCGACAGAGGCATATTCAAATCAGGGTACAACTTTTCATCCCAGCTGGCACAGGATGTGATGCAGGCTACAGAATATGTAAAATAAAATCCTAAGTCTTAGCCCCAAAAAAGGAAAAATGAATTTTTTCTCATCCTTGTACACATCCAGTGATCAATCTTGGCTAGCTGTATTGGGCTGTTTTGGATGAATTTGCTTGGAAGAAAAATGAACATGTGCTTTGATTGGCAGCAATGTCACCTGTACGCATTGTACAGTGGATGACCCTTTACCTACCAGACAGTATCACTTAACCATCTGCCAAGTCAGTAAAAAGCAGTATTGAGCCAAAACCGTACGTATTTTGACCCGTTTGGCTTGGTATATTATAGCAGCTTTAGTCTGTAAAAATCATGTTTACTGTATTTATGTCTTCAGAGACCTTCAAATCTTCAAGTCTTTGTTAAAATGCACTATATGGGACATGTTTTGTTTCACAATTGTTTTACCAACTTGACCTGATGGTGAAATATGAACTTGGCAGGTAAAGGGATACACTGGATATCAACACGATCTGTGGAACCTTGAAAATGTTCTTTGGATACCAATTTTAGTTATGACTTACACATGGCACCTCATAGCCTTCGGTATCACACAACCCCTTCCACATTATAAGGGTGAAAGAAAATTCTTCCATTTATTACAGAGTTTAACTTTGCTTTTTTCATGCTCTTCACATCTCCAAAAATATAAGAAATTCACTTTCAAAACAGCTACCAATTGTAGGGTATTTTACAATGAAACATTCCCGTCAAACCTATTGACTGACAGATGCAAATCAGGCATTCTTTCAAATACACATAGTTTGGTAACTTCGAACTCTCTCCCTCCTGGGAAAAATAGCTACAGCTCTTGCAATTTAGCTGGCACTAGTTGTCCTGGACGGAGGGCGATTATGTCTCCGTTCACTGGCAGAGTTCATGGTTCAATTTAGCACTGTCACAATGAAGTGTGATCTTTACAAAGGAAAATGGGGTAAAAGGCTTAAGCGAGGGAAAACATATTGAGTGCCTCGTGCTTGCAATACTTATAAAGGGTCAATACACGAAAAGTCTCAATAAATTCAGAACTTGCATGGCCTTTTGCAGCAATTTTCAAGGACTTTTTAAGGTCAAAAATACCATTTTCAAGACATCATTTTTACAAGATATCAATGTTTTTGGTATCACAACTGATCATCGTCTTTTTTTTGAAGCTGTAGGTGCACTGTCAAATTTCCAGGAATTTCAAAGAGTCATTTCATTTTTAAGGAATTCTTCCAGGACCTTCCCTGTGGACTTTAAAATTCACAGACTTTCCAGGAGCATAGGGACACTGTAATACCTTGTAGAGTTCTCAGAAGGTGCTCAGCGCGATACTGCATTTCTTTGCGCCTGAGTTTCTTATCGCTTCCGCTCACATACAAGTTGATGATCAGCAGGAGAAAGACAATCACAGCCTCTATCATGAGATGGTAATTGCTGTTGGGGAAAGACAGAAAAATTATGAAACATACCCAGTGGTTGATTCTTGACAATTGTGACAATACTTCAAAGCACAAATTAACAGAAAACTTACCACTCATCATTTGCGACACTACCTTTAGCATTTTTTATGAGTTGTTCATTTGAAATTTCTTTGGTTATACCATTCGATTGAAAATTATTTGTGTACACTATGCAGATATTATAACATGTAGAACTTGCATGTAGAGATTACAACACAAGCGTTTTAGCAGAGTGAAACTGTAGAAGTTAAAAAAAGCTATGCATTTCTGTACCCAAGTTTTCATCTTTCAGATTACTAGAATTGCAATGCATAAATTATTTTATTAGTCCTCACACTGTGAAACCTGTATTATCATACATTGAACTATCCCTAACACAAATGAAACTTTATAATAATCAGACCAAGATATTCATTCATTCATACATGCAATGGACATGAGATCCAATCACATTTTTGTTTGTTTTGTAAATATGCACTGGTTTGTTCATTGTGGAAGTCTCTAAGGGAGGTATTGGTTTGAATCACAGCATTGAAGATTTTATACCTGGTTGTGTTGAGACAGCCGTAGCATATCAAGACAAGCACAGCTGTCAAGGCCAGTGAGGCAGCACTGGTCCAGTGAAGAAGACAGTATGGCTGATAGTCCAAGCTGTAGCAGCTCTGAGGAATCCGCTCCAGTTGTAAATGCTTATCCTTCTGATAGGCTCGGATTTCTCCCTCAATGGATACATGGAGCTTCTTCAGCGCCTCCCGATTGCTGAGGCCTATTGTGTCTGACAAGGATGACATTCTGGAAGAGAGGTTAGTGAATGTGATTTCAGGAGTATAATACAGGATAGACAACAAGTGGTATTTCTTTGACAACGCCTAACATGGGCTAAGATAGCAAGTATCTAGGGACATCATTTATCCAGCACTTTCACATGGATGCCATTTGTGTACATTTGTATCCTACAACAAGGTGACTGCTGATGTTTTTCAAGCGGTTAACCCAAACTAAATAAGCCTTCACGTAGTAGCATTATTGTTCTCCACTATGACCTCAATGTTTACATTGTGAGATCATGAGGCTAAAAAGGACAGATAGCGAGAGACTACGTCAATGGTTGCATGTTTGTGTATTGTTTGCCTTTGAAGATGATAATACAAACTACAAAGGATGTTGGGAGATAGCTTTGTGTGCTGGCTCATACAAGGGTTGAGTGATTGTATTATGGGGTTCCCAGACACTTCGCACCAAAACCACTTCGCACCATACCATCTTGTCCCATACCATTTCGCACCAAAACCACTTCGCACCAAAACAACCTCGTACCAAAACCACTTCGCCCCAAAAGTCACGTCCCCAAACCACTTTGCCCGAAACTTATCGCTAACTGGTAAAGCTGAAAATAACCACCTGTCTGTCATCCTGGGACTGAAATCTTGAAAGTGTACGCATTTCGCGAAAGTGACATCGTGCAATTCCGCGCAAGGCACCTGAGTTGTAGCATTTGCGTGTTTCTATTTTCTTATTCTATCGTTTATGGTTTCATGCAACAATAAATGGTTCGTTGTAGCCAAAATGTCCTAACACATTAATGCTTCCAAGTTGTAGGTAAAAACAACCTTACGATACGTCGTAACATCGTTGTTTCAGGACGAGTTGACGGTACTATACTTTGGGCGAAGTGGTTTTAGTACGATGTGGTACTTGGGGCGAAGTGGGGTTGGGCGAAGTAGTACTTGGGACGAGGTGGTTTTGGTACGAAATGGTTTTGGGACGAAGTTGTGTGGGGCGAACTGGTTTTGGTGCGAAGTGTCTGGGCCCCTATTATGGCTGAGCACGCCTCCAGCCACATATGTGTTGCAGAGATATTCTGCAGAGTGCTATACTCAATGGCTTTCTAGTATCTTGTGACAAAGGCCACGGCCGTTCCTACAGGCAAACAATAGCAATGGCTTTCTATATCTTGTGACAAAGGCCAAGGCCATTCCTACAGGCAAACAATATCACACCTGTGCAGCACCTTGACATTGTCTGTTCGATTATCTTAAAACATCGATTTTAAGGAAAATGCAGGATATAATTGTGATTTTTTGTGTGCGTGCATATTTACTCAATGGACACCAGTCTAAGTGTACGCTGTTCCATGGAGCCTACCGCTACCTCCAATCCTCTATGATTGTTGAAGTCTGCATCTTTGAATTTTGTAAATTTTGCCTTACCACTCTCCTTGAGTGTGTTGTTGTTATGTTGAGCAATAAAGTAGAGTAAAGTATGATCCGTAGCTGTATAGACCAGACTAAAGTAAACAATAACAGTTGTAAATGAAAGAGGCTCACTACAGTGAAGGTCCTAAAGGATGTAAGCATGTAAAAATATTTTTCTTGATTGCATGTTCTCCGGGGTAGTGAGAGCAAGCTGCCGATTTGTCATTCCGCTATGAAGAATATAACTTGTACAGTAGTGTCTGTGATATAGATGATATAGGTGTATATTCTGCTGCAGCTGCAGCGCCCGCTGAAGTTAGAACTTTGACTTGACAGACGTAATGTAAATAATGGCATGCAGTTGCATGCAGCTACATGGGTGGAACTATGCCCTGCATATACTTACATGCATGGTATTATGGCTTTTGGAAGCTGTACAACTTAAGATTTTAAAGACAGACTATCACGTTTGTACTAGATGATGCTAGCCCATGTACCAAGTCACGTCTCTCTCCACTGCCGGTTTCAAATTCGAGTTCGCCATCTTTGGCTTTGTTAGTTTTGCATTTGTGTTCCTCCAATAAATAGTTGGGAATTCCCTGTACATGAAACGTTGTCAATTTATTAAATTTCGAAAAATTACAAGAATTTACGCGATTTCTCATCTTGCCATTCTATGCAGTAATTTGAAAAGAAAAACATGACAAGGAACGATTTGCGATAACTACTACGTCAAGATTCTATCTTGATCCACTGCGGTCACCTTCCAGGAAGTTCGTCACTACAGCTGAAATGAGACATATTCATCCGCTGGTGAAAAGAAAGTTCGTTGAGCAGATATTGTTTCTTACCTCAACGTATGATTATCAAATTTTCTTATTAATTTTAAAATTAAAATCGTTGGACGTGCGTGGAAGGAAAATTATCAACTTTAACTTTTAAATCTTCCCACAGTGAATTGCCATTCACTTCCTGTAAGCGAAAGAATATATGACGTAAGAGTAGTGCGGCCAAACAGGGAAATGGACAACTTGTGATTGTCTACGATTGTGATTTCTGGAAACAAATTACAAGTTTTTCGACTTTATACCCCAATTTAGAGGCTGTTGCATCACACTTTGTGCTACTGCTGTTTGATACTCTGTAGAATATACCGGAATCCGATTGCTGGTCTGGACGTAGAACAATTTTGACTGAACACACCTCAAGTATCAAGTTGTTGTGTATATGCTATTGTACAAGGTCTGTGCCTGTGAGTTTTAGTCAGCGGAAACAGATATGGAGGCTCTCGCAAAATTTGACTTTAACGCCACGGCAGAAGACGAGCTTAGTTTTACGAGGGGTGGAGTTTTAAAGGTAAGATTTTCCTCATTCTCCTTACAGCGTATTTCAACAGGTAATCGACGTTGTTTGCGATACTTCCTTAGCCAGAAACACTTATTCCAAAGTGACTCTAGTCTCATTGTGGCGCAGTGGTGATGATATGTCCCGCATTGCACCCATCGGGGTGCTTTGGAATTTCTATTGCCCCTCGGCTGGCCCATATAAATGTATAGTTTTACTGTTATTTGCAGGTACTAAACCTTGACTACGACGCAAATTGGTACAAGGCAGAACTAAATGGAAAAGAAGGTTTTATTCCGAAGAATTACATCATGATGAAACCACACGAGTAAGTAAAGACATCGTCGTGTGTCGGCGCTCTTACGTGGGTGTGTTGCATCGTTTCAATATGTAGGGGCACCCAACCAAGCCAATTTCGAGAACCTCAGGTGTTTCACCAGGAAATAAAGTAATTTGATCAAACTGAAAAATGAGAGGCAATAATGAAAACTCTTCGCACTAGCCCACCTGCAGTTTACAGAAAAATGTTTCTCCCTCCCACTATTATTACCGGTCTCACATATGGGAAACTCCCCTGGCCCTCTCCCTTGACAATTCTGTATTGTATTGCTGAAGCTTCAAACTGCCCACTCTATGCCACATACTTACACTCCCACCATTACAAATCCCCAATCCTTCCTGACAAACAACATATTGCACCTTTTAGCCCATCCACCGGGTTTTCTCAACGTTAACAATGCCCTGTCCACTGACATGAGAGAAGAATGCATGTCTGCCTGCCATAGAAACTGCAAGTCAACATATTGCTCACAGTGGGATTGTTTACCCATACCTTATGTCAGTTCTATGCTGGCTTTACAAGAAATTAGCAAATTTTAAAACTGAAACTTAAAATTCCATGTGATGTTTAATGTCTGTGCTGACTTCCTCATAGATAGATATGACCCACAATCAAAACTCAATTTTGTGGAAGTAGAAATAGGTGCATATATATTGAATGCAAAAAATAGGTAACATTTTAATAAGGTGATGTTTATGTTGAATCGGTTTGTTACAATGTTCCATGTTTGATAGCAGTATGTAGGAAACCTTGTCACTGACAGCATGGGAAAACCCCCAATGGCAGTGTAATTGTTGTTTATGGTTCAGCATGGTCAGTTTCTTGGAAATGAAAAGGTCCCATTGTTATAATGTCACCAGTACAACCCACAGTTAACCTTCACGATCAGAAAACAAAGCAAGTTTTCAATCTGATGAACATCCTGTCTTTTCTTCTGTTCCCATGTTGTAAGCTTATACGAGTGGTTTGACCTCAGGATTTGTAAATTATTATGATATTTCCAGCGACATTCTGTGAAACCCCTGTATACAAGAATCTGGCGGATCTGGTTGAAGTGCCTCTGGCAGTTCTGTCCCACACAGCATCCTGCAAAGGTATTATACTACCAAGCAGAATGTCTAGATTGTGGCCAAATGGTAACCATTTCTTGTACATGGTACAAGGCTTACGCTGAAGACATGTGAAAATAAAATCATGGCAAACATGTACTAGAATACTTTGGGACATTCCCATTGATCTCAATAGTGTTAATAGACATTCACATAATAAAGCAATAAGGGGTTTATCCTAAAGAAATCACCTTATGAACTTATATAGTTGCATGTCCTGTTCCATAGGCAATGTGTCTGTGCACTTTTCCTATACACCTGTTGACCAACACAAGTGGAGTCTAACTAGACTGGGAACACATACATTTAAAATACATATACAGAAGTAAAACCGTAACAGCTTGACCACATGAACTTTGGATTGAGCAGATTCAGCAACCAGTACCCCAGTGAAGCCTTACCCATTCAAACCTAGTTAGTAAGTGGGGAATCTGTTGCCCCTCCCCCTTCCTGTATTGATGAATACATTTGATTGAAATAGAAATGGGTGGCTACCGAGGTAGTTAGGGTTGAAAAAGGACCAAAGACTGAAGAATGGACTGTGATCAGGAATAGCACTGCTGTATCGTGTGAATAAGTTGTTTCTGCAGAGACAAGTCCTACAAAACAGCACAACATATCCCACACAATGTACTTTAACCCTTTCCCTGCAAGACAGTATCACTTCCCTGTCTGCCAAATCAGTAAAAAGCAATATTGAGCCAAAACCGTACATATTTTTATCCACTTGGCTTGGTCTGTTATGTAAAAATCATGTTTACAGTTCTACGTACTCAGCAGAGAACCAGGGGCCTCCAAATGTCCATTTTTTGTTGTCCCTTTTCCTACCAAATTCATAATTCATCATCAGGTCAAGTTTGTTAAAACTAGTGAAGGATAAATCATGTGTCCCATTTCGTGCATTTTAACAAAAACGAAAATGAACATTTGAAGGCCCCTGAATCACAGATACTTATAAACATGAATTTTATGGAGTACCGCTGTTGGAACAGACCAAGCCAAATGGATGGAAATACGTATGGTTTTGGTTCAATACCGCTTTTTACTGAGTTAGCTGATAGGGAAGTGATACTGTCTTGCAGGGAAAGGGTTAAAGTACATTGTGTGGGATATGTTGTGCTGCACTATTTTCACCACCATGACGTGATATTGAAATATGCACTTTGCAGGAGAAGGGATAATGAAAGAGATTTCTGTTCATGTGTCCATTATGCAATGTCATATGTATGCATTCCATCATTGTTGTTTTGAAACTTTTCAATTTGTCTAATCTGTCAAAGCCTACACTCTGTTTAGGCTTGTTTTGGATGGGGTGGTAAGAGTCTGGAATTTCCGAAGTACTATACATGTACTATTTGACCCCAATTGTTTCTGACAAGCAATCTGGAGTTTCATGTCTGCAAGCATGACCATACATCTCTCTGTAATTTCTTCATTTCTGTGTACCAAGGCCTTTTTGTTCCATGATAGAACTCTATATTCAGTATTGGTGAGTGGTTTCCTCAACTATCACCTCAAACACTGTCTGTCACATGCCCTTTTGACGTTACATAATGTTCACATTCAGAAAGCTGCTATACCATCATCACTTCTATTGAAATAGTAGTGTATTGTTAGTAACAAACTGTTGGTGATGATCATCTCAACTATGTTACATACGATTGTTAGAGCCTCTAATATTGAAAAAACATATGTATACCAACATTGTAGATATATTACACATCATGCTTTTCTTGTGAAAATTTTGAAAATAATTCAAAACACAATATAGAAAATGCCTAAACATTCAATTCATTGTATTATGCACTTACATCTGTTATAACCTAAAGTTGTCCTGCTGTAATACAGTAATTTTGATTGTTGTTGTTTCATGGAGTGTGCACCCACCCATTTGTTTGGTTATGTTTATGACAATTTGCGACTTGTGAAGTCTTACTAGAAGTAAAACATTACAAATGTTGTTTCATTTTTGTCATATTTTGCACTGTTGTTGGATTTTCAGAAGATCAAAGGGGCCATCTACCTATCTGTAAGTTCTCTATTGTTATGTAACCCTTGGTGAGACAACTCAGATTGGCAAACTAAATATTATTACAACTTTCAGTGAGAAAATCTCCTTAAAAGGAGTTACAATGCTGCTCTGCTGTTTCTAAATTAATCCCAACTTCTACTACTACTAGTGGGGTTTACCCGATTGTCCATATTGTCATTCTGAAAATCGTTGTGTTGTCTGAATATTTCAGGTGTTAGCCACTACCCAGTGCTTCAGCCCCATCATCTAGCTGCCCACACATCACCAGAAACCTCCGAACCTGATCATTATCAATTTATAAACCCTATTTCTAGGAAGTCAGATATGACCCCTCCAGATCACCCAACACCCATTTATAGACATAATGACCCTTACTTATCATAGCAACAGCTACGGTGGAGCAAAGTATACCATTGGTTCATAAGAACAGGTTATTACTACACAAAGGGAAGTAAGTGATCTTACACAAAGGGTTATGAAGGAAAACAGATGAGAATTTCATTGATTGGGGTTGTTGGCAGGTGGCCTGCTTGTCCTTGCTACTTTCATAGCTAGCTTAGTTGTCAAGAATTAAACCCTTCCCTCCTATAAAAGTAGCAATGTTGTTTGACGCTTAATTTACATGTAAAACAGCAATCCTCAATCCCTAGCTCTCCCATAAATGTTTATTGACATCGGCCATTGATATGATTTTGGTCCTTTGCTCTCCTTTGTAAGTTGTGCACAGTTATTAGTCAATGCCGCTGCCCTTGTACATCACTACTGGTATCAAAAGTTTTTGAATGTGTTCAATATTTGATCAACAGAAGCTTGTCAGTATTTCATACCAGTGAGTGCAAGAAGCGTCTCTTCCGAGTAGATGTACATGTGATGTAATATACATGTATCAACTTGAAAGGTACATTCAGACAAGTTCATCTCTGTCAACACTCCTATGTAAGGTGTCATGCAAGTCAAGGACTGTCAATAACCCATCATGTCAAAGGTCAATAAGTCCTTGTTCTCTGGATTGCCTTCATTGTGTGACAGTCATGCTATTAACAATTACTGAACAGGGGCAAACAAGGACACTCTACTCTATCTTGAAATATCAGGTTATCACATTTCTTTTTCCCTAAAGTTTGTAGGTATGTCAATGACCTTTTGAAAATAATATGGAAGACAATGATTAAGAATAGAAGAGCCTGATGTGTGATTTTCTGTAGTTATAAAATCGTCTTAGAGGACAATTTTTTAGCTGCATGTCTAAGACACTATACTCAAAACTCAACAGCTGTATAGTTGCTGATACTGATATTTAGTTGAGATCAATGTAACCATGATACAGGGATAAAAGTTGTTGCTGTGGATGTTCTCTGACTTTTGTACTACTCTAGAGGTGTGGTGTGTTGATTTGCATGTTGCATCACACCGAAAGAACTGTTTACAAAACATTGCCTTCAGGTTGGCTTACACTGCAGAGAGAACAATGGAAAAAGAGACAATGATATAGTTTTCAGGTTTTCACAAAATGTACCAGGAATGCATTCGAACCCTAATCCTGCAAGATAGTATCACTTTGCCATGTGCCAAGTCAGTAAAAAAGCAGTATTGAACCAAACTTATACTGTATACATATTTTCACCTACTTGGCATAGTATTTTGTAGCAGGTTTGGTCACTAAAAATCATATTTACAGCATCTAGATACTCAGGAGCCTTCAAATATTCATTTTATTGTTGAAATGCATTGTATGGGACCTATTGTGCTTCACTGATTGTAACCAACTTGACATGATGGTGATACCATTGGAACCTGACAGGATCAGGGTTCAACTGAGGCTTGTCAAGCTAACTGCAAGCCTTGGTTATATGTGATGCTCTTCCATATAATACCATACATCAACATTATGTTAGTTGGTTTAGGGTATGAATAAGGAACTTTTTGACAAAATTAAAATGCAGCAAGATGGTGGTTTTTCTGTAAAATGTAGCAGACACAAATATCACACAAGCTGTTGCTGTCATCAAGCAGTAAACAGTCTTCATGACTACGTCAGGATTTGCAATTCGTACAGAGAAGAACCAACTAGCCAAAAAACCCTGTATGTACACATCAGACGTGAGACCGAAAAGATATCTGATCACAAAAGTTATATCTTTTTCTGAAACTTTCTCGTCAATAATGAAATATATTTATAACAATAGTGCATTACATAATTACAAAAAATCAGAAAGTGCTTTACATTATTTAAAAGTTAAAGATATAAAAGGGAATGAAAATAAAATGTCACCATGTTTCAACCTATCAAGAAGCTAATCGCATAAAATAGTATCATAAAAATGTAATTTGTGATTGTAAATAAATAATGAAACAGACTATAAAAATATTAAATAAACAACAGAACTGCATTATTGTTTGTTTGTTCTTTATTCTGCAATATGTGGTTTTCCCATTTCTCTTCCTTGCCACAGATAAAGAGAATTCACTGAAAAATGACAAAACTTGTCAATAAAGCATTGACTGTATACCATTGCTGCCCCTTCAATGATCCAAGTACAATTGGTTCACCCCATAAGCCAGATTCAAAATAACAAATAGGTGGGTACGTTTAATCCCCTAGACGTCCATGCAGTATGCCAGGAATCATGTCATTATCCAAGCACTACCAACCAGTTACTGGAATCTTACAGAAGGTAGTTTCGATTCTCTATTCGTCAAGAGTAATAAATCACTCAAGTGAAGTAAGAACTATGGTGTTCAGATGTCTGCAACCACAAGTGAAATTCTACTTAATATCTCTTCATTGATCCTAAGAATACCAAAGTCGATTTTTGTTGCCTTTACACAAAATAACACCATCAATTTCGTTCAGATCTAAACATTTTTTTTTTCTGATTTTTGTATTGTATAGTATAGTACATTTTTGTATTTATGCACATGTTGTATTCTCTACCATGCTGACACAGGCCAAATACTTTTGTGATTACGTCTTTTTTTTATTAGTTCAAAAAAATGTTGTTTGTCATAGTCATGTATAGTCTTTTGATGTGTTATTATTGTGGAAAAATTAATCTTGCTGGTAGATCAGCGTCATTTCAATGTAATCCTTTTTCTTTCAGAGTGGTACTTATTTCTATGGTTTGTCTATTGAGCCTGGTAGAAAGAGGATTAATTGCTGCATTCATTTGATGGAGAAAAAATATTTCAATACCTATTTATGTTTAATACCCTTCTAAAGAAATATTTCAAACCCACTGGTAATTTGAGGAAAAACATGTGTTCCATTGCTATTTACATGTTGTCTTTGTTTCTGTGAACTTTCAACCGGGAATATTTTTCCCACACACACCAAGCATTAAATCTTGACAGCTCAATTTCAGGAAAATGGTGGTACCAAATAAAATTCAAAAGTCAGCTGCCAACGTAAATGCTAGCAGCTGCAATTGAATCAGACCAGGGAATGTCTTCTCATATCTTGTCGTTGTCCGAAAAAAAGGACAAGCATACATCATCACACAAGAAAGGCGCCCATCGAAGTCACTGCAGAGCATTTTATTCCAAACAGTTATCTTCTATCTGCTGTCCTGCAAAGTAATTGAAAAGCGGTAGAAAACATATAGCCTGTTTCACCAACTTGGCATGTGTCACATACGAAAGATGTAATGAATTTTTTGGACAGCTTTGGAGTCATAGCGCTCTGAAAAATCCACATAAATGAGATTTGTATCTCTGGACTTTTGCGTGCCCACATAAACATTACTTGATTTCAGATACTTAACAAAGAGGTAGCCCATGAATGTGAACTTTAGGATATCCTGAAAATCAATGCTTTTCCCGAAGCACTGGGCAATTTTCCCCACAAAATGAGTCAGACTCCCTTGTGAAGTCCTGCACTAAAACCAGTTGCTGTTAGAAAGCTAATGTAGCAGTTACTTATAGAACACACAATTGTAATACAAAGTGAAAATCACTAGTGTCACCTACTCTGCACCTGGAAAATGTGATCTGTAGTTTTGAACCACGCAGTAACACTGTAGCTTCTTTGAAATTAAGTGATGTTGTCGTATACCTACATATGCAAACTGCCAAAGATTTAATGTCAAGTAACAATGATATATATCGATATGCCTAAACATATATGCAGCTTTTGTCATATCAAAGTTAACGTCTGACAAAATTTGTTTTTTTTTATTCTCAGATGGTTTCGAGGCAAAATTAGCAGAGCTAAAGCAGAAGAACTTCTAAGACAGCAGTCACACGATGGCGCATTTCTAATCCGTGAAAGTGAGAGTTCACCTGGAGATTTTTCCTTGTCAGTCAAGTAAGTTAATAGTTCTTTTTATTTTCAACCTTCCAAATTTAGCTGGGTTTTTTTTGCAAAAGTATGTGGGTTATTCAACAGTATGGTTAAGTTAACAACTTCTTGGTGTATGAGCAGCACCGTAGTGTTGATTAGGTTCAAGTGAGGTGAAGGTCAAAACATGGCTGGTGTCATCTGAATGGCATTCTTTGTTCTGCATGCCGGCACTATTTGTGTCTCTGGGTTGAAAGGTCGCATCTCTGGGTTGAAAGGTCGTTTCAAAAGATAAAAAGGGAAGTAAAGATCCGAAATCATGTAAGTTTAGATAGTTTCCAGATGATGATAATGATAACTTATCACAAGAAAAATCTAGGTCAGGGGCTTTGAAAAGAAAATCGTCAGCGATTGGCAGACAACTAACCTGGTGGCAGGTGCTTGGAGTAGGCCAAATAAAAGTAACCACTCTTGTTTTGTAGAAGGTTAAAAACATTGTTCAAGTAATGACCCATACAAAACAACGTGGGAGCACTGTCCATAGTTGTACAATCACATGCTAACTTGTGACATTTCTCACCTCTTGAAAGGAATTTCTGACAATTTGCTTCCACTACGTACCGGTTTATGTAATACGTAAAATTGTCTTTTTGTCAAAGATAGTGTATTTAACCTGCTTAAGCTGGTTATCTTTTACATAGCGAAGTTATGATATTTCCTTGTCAGTGTTATGCCATTATATTTGTTTGAATTATGATCAGTTTCTGTGAATCATTTGTCATAGTGGAAATTATATAATTTCCCAATGTTTGACCTTTGAATTGACCTTTGACATGAGTGTCTATCACTATTCAGAATTTGCAGAATAGTGGTACTGGTTATGTCAAAGAGGTTCTATGGTGTAAATTGCCCCCTCTAACACGGGTAGAAAAATTTTCAAATGTCGAGCATTCCACCACATGGATTATTACATGCCTCGTATATCGAACGTCGCGCGCTCCATAGGATTCAATGGTAACTCGCCGATGACGTCGCGGGCCGCATAGTCATCACTGGACTGAAAGTGAACCGGAACTATTTTCAATTTGAAAACTTTTCGACATAAAGTCTTGAAATTGCATGTTTTGCACAGAAAATACGGTTTTTGGAAAATTTCGCATAAAAATATTGATAAACCGCATAACAGTAGTTTCAATATATCAATGCGCTATTCGATGATGAAAATCGTTCTATTTTTAACCGTTTTTCGTCTAAAATGAAAATAAAGCATTTGACTATAATTTGCCAATAAACGTAAATATTTTTGGTGCAAACTGAGTAAGAGAGGCATGTAATAAAAATATTATAGCCCAAACAAGGGACTATGTACCCTCGGGGCAGGAGACCATTTGCCCTCCTTACGTCGGGCAAATGGTCACCTACCCTCGGGCACATAGTCCCATGTTTGGGCTATAATATATATTATTACAAGTTCCAAGATACATTTCCAAACCCTTCTGAACCTACACTGTAACAATTCTACCATTGGTAGGCAACTTCTAAGTGATCTGTAGGCTTGCCCTGTTTCAAAGTGATATTCACACCTTCGGTGCTTTGTGTTTGAAGTTCAGTGCACTCCATTGATTAAAGATTGAAGTTGTTCCAAAGTCTATTTTCAGGAACTCTAGAATACAACTTCTCTTTGAACCACTCATTCAACATTTGATGGCGGTCATGCAGCAATCTTTGATCACACCTTGTATCACTCCTTTTGTTGCCAAATGCCAGCACCATCAATTAACTTTGGTGATTTACATCAGCATAGAGGGACAGTCTCTGTGGTATATTCAGACTGTGAATGTGGTATTTCTGATATATACGCACACCACACCATACACACACACACACACACACACACACACACACACACACACACACATATATATATATATATATTATGATAATAATAATTGTTAGAAATGTCTTCATAGGAAAGAAACTGCTCAGTTCACAATTATAGTGCAATCTAACATGTACCGTTAGGTAATTACAGGTAAATTGAGTACTGATCAAATAGTAGTCAAAAATGAGTGTTTCAAGGATTTCACCGATCTTCAGGTGACAAGTAGAATTCAACTGTAGATTATAAACACACATGTATATGCCCCAGTGGTGTAAGGGATATACTCTGATATACAAAGGACTACTTGTAGCAATAACATGGATAAGTTAAAATATCATTTAGAGAGAGAGAGAGAGAGAGAGAGAGAGAGAGAGAGAGTGCATGCAATCTAGTTGGCATTTTTTTGTGGTGTCAATTATTGTCTTATCATGCGCTTTAGTTCTTAAAATTTGTCCTATTTGTGAAGAGAATGTTCACCGGCTGCATGCACAGGATTCGCCATTGTGCCAATTCTTTTTGACTCTTGAAAATGTAATTTATGACATGTGTTGGTGTAAGATTTATTTTATTAAGAAATATATGAGAACAATCAGAAAGTTATAAATCCCAGATATGAGAAGGGCACCTTTCTTGATGCGTTTATCACTGAAATCGGGAGGTTGTTGCAGCAGTTTCTTTGATCTTTGACAAAAATGCAGGTGTGACTTCTGACAATATGCATCATTCGATCAATCTCAAAATTAATGATTGCTTGCACACCCTTGTGCATTCTGTCTGTTTGAAAGCTAGTGTATTTATGGTTATGAATTTCCTTCCCCTCCGTGTGCAGATTTAGAGAGGAAATTCAACACTTCAAGGTTCTTCGGGACGGTGCCGGTAAATACTTCCTCTGGGTGGTCAAATTCAACTCATTGAACGAACTAGTAGATTATCACAGAACATCATCTGTCAGCAGAACACAAACCATTTTACTAAAAGAAATGGCAAAGGAGGTAAGACATCACCTACATTGCTGCGATACAGTTTTCATCTGAGCTGAAATTTCCCAAATCTTTGTCCGTGTTATGCAGCAGTCAGTGTCACCCCAACATGCCCCCCCACACCTTGGGGCATATTGGGGGTTTGGAAATTAGTCTAAAGAAATTTGTCAAATGCCCCATCCCCTGGGACAAGGCAATCTGGAAAATCCCTACCTAAAACAATTAAACCCCCCATGTTTCCCCCACCCCTATGGGTGGGGCATTCATAAATTCTGTGCTAGTCCATGAAAGTGACTAGGAGAATCAATATGAGGCTATTGCCCCACCCCCTCGGGCATAGTTTCATGGCTAACATGGTCTAATCGCCCCGCATTCGTCCCATATGGCCCGAGATGGGGTTCTTTGGGGATTACATTTACTGCTGCATTGTATGCTTATCTCACCAAAACACATCAAAATCCAGTAGGAACATGTAGGTGTCATATGTGAGTCATATGGATCATCTTCACTGTTTTACAGTATTTCAACACCTTTTGTGCTAATCTAGTCAGTTTTAGCAGATGATTGAGCATATTTCATCCTTGCCTGGTGACTTTTGTCGTTTCGTGGTCAAAGCTATGCCAAGCGCTTTGCAGAAAGATGTTTCACCGCATGAGCTTCTACACGGTGTTTGCTTGCAACATTAAATATTATTGAACCTATCATTTTGAAATTGTCTCCCACTCTTTGTGGTGGACGACCCTGGGCCAATAAGAGTGAAAATTTGCGTAAAGAGTATTTCTGATTCAGTACAAAGTGAACAATATTGCATGCAGAACTTGCAAAATTGTACGGTTTGCATGAACTCAAATATAGCCTTGACAAATTCTGAACATGGCCCATGTTTAAACTGAGCAATATTGAAGTTTGGATTCAAGTGTGAGTCCATTACCCATGATTTGGTAGACATTTGTCATAACTGTATCAGAACATCGTCTAATACTCGACTGAAGGCTTGGCTCACGCGCGTGCCATATGTGTGTCCTGTGCAGTACCCACCAACCTGTCTGGATCTAGATATTAGGAGGAAAAACAAGCCATATCTTCCTTTGGAAGTTGTGATCCTATTCATATCACCATATCAGAACAGAATTACAATGCCACAATGAGGACCTGACATTTTGACTTTCATTCTCTGTAGCCGGAGCAAAACATGGTGCAAGCGTTGTTCGACTTTGATCCCCAAGAAGAAGGAGAACTCCAGTTCCGGCGGGGCGATGTAATCACAGTTCTTGACAAAGGCGATGCCAACTGGTGGAAAGGACAGTGTCACGGCAGAACAGGCATGTTTCCGGCTCCGTATGTCGGACCAGTACAAAAGTAATAGTAAATAAATAGACAAGAGAACAAACATACCTAAATAGGGAAAGGGGCTCGAGGGAGAAGATTTTATTCTGTGTAAGATATGCAAAGTATACTCCACTGATAGACCTGGATCCAGTTCTGGACACTATTGGATAATTACTTTCTTTTTAATTTTTGTTTTCTAAACACTGAAAAAAAGAAACTTGGATTCACACCCTTCTCCCTAACACTGTCGCAGTTTAACATAACCTTGTAAAAAATAAAGAAGATAAAATTTCCAAAAAAAAGAAAATACTCGGCAAAGGAAGAGAATGTAGATAGTATAGCGTGCTCTCCGGTCTGAATTTGTATTCCATTAGTCCAGCGAAAAAAGATACAAATTGATGTGTAAGATAGGTCAATTGTTGCTGTCTTTTCCATGTTGTCCTATACACATTGTGTATTTTCTTTCCTTTTCGTGATTTCAGTTTTTAAACAGAAGGGTATTTTCACAAATTTCAGTCTACGAGGGTGTTTTGTCATCAAAGCTGTTTCACTAGCAGACACAGACAAACACACCCAAACAAAACACCGTCAAACTCATTGACAGATCCATCAAAATGAAGAGGTTAATTATATAGGTATAAAATATTCATGTAATTTAATTTCCAGGGATTTCCATCTCAATTGCCTAAATTTTAAAAGAGGACAACATCATTGACTTTGCCAGAGTCATCATGATACGTTTACAGAGCAGAACTTTGGATTTTATTTACTTTTTTAGTGGTTGGCCAGCATTGCAATGTGTACGCATCAGCTGTGCCTTTTGTTCAAGGATCAAAAAGTCACAAGTGGACGCACTGGGCTTCAGTTACAGTATTGTGTTTTATCCCAAGATAGAAATTCTCAGCCCAGGCGCAGAGCATGAAAGGATTACCTTGGGTAGAGAAATCTATAGTGGACAGGGTGAACCAGCAAGCAATGCTTTTCGATCTGTGTATGTTGCCGTCTGAGTAATGAAGCAGAAAGTAGCTTTTTCGTAGTGTACAGCCGAGAAGACCAGTGAACCGCATGGATATTGGTTTGGTTTGCTGTCTCAAATCTCAGATACAGAGTAATTTTTTTTTTTATTATCTTTAATATTATAATTTTTTACAATATTCAATCATGGCTTTAATGTATTAGATAAAAAAACTCAATAAATTGTTTCTCTCGTGATTTTCAAAGCTTTCAGCTGTTAGGGACTTTCGTTTATACACTTCAACATTACACTGTCAAACTGTGTTGGTTTTTTTTCCCACCAAGGTGGGATGGCATGAACCTGTATAGCATTCTAATACTTGCAACAAATTCTTTTGCTTTGTCCAACTGTCTCCGTTTCTGTCATCATATTTTTTGTTGTCGTTCCACTTGTGTTTTGCCAGGTCAAGTCACACAACGGCTAGGTTTGAGTTCACTGAAGTGAAGTGTGCGCACCATAGATATATATTTTTCTAATGATGAAATTAAGTAAGCCTTTGTAATATGTCTGAAAAAAACAGAGTGAACTACCAGAAATATACAAAGTATGGCTCCAACTGCAAATGGATTCCACTGTACTCGGTTCTAGAGTTTTTAGCCAATACCCATTTGCAGAGTTTATGCATCGTAGTGTAATAATAGCTGAGGAGTAGGTGTCCATTTTTTTTTGATGAGCGGAAAGGATTGTTTATTAAAAATTGCTATCATCATGACAGATTATACATAAAAAAATCTTTTAAAAAATTAATCTCTGCCACTCCTTGTATATTAAATAGTGTGTAGGTTTCACATAAAAGACCTTGTATTGACTGCTACTGTAAGTATGCCTGAAGAGTATTTGCCGTTATATAAAGCTATCAAAATTTCAAAGCGGGCACAATTGCCAAAACTACGAATAAAGTATATTGCCTCCTACTAAAGCTTGGTGTGTTGTCCTTCATTGCAATATTGTACTGTATTCACAGCCAGGCTTGTTTATTGATTCAGTGCTGTACTGTCCAGGGATTGTACTGCATTCACGGCCACGAGTTATTACAACCAATTGTATTGTAGTGTATCAAAAATCTGATAAGAACAACAGCAAAATCAATGTGGTCAGCGATTTTTTTACTTACATTTTACTGAACTCTGTCTGCAAAAGTTGAAACATTGACTAGCAGGAGGTCAGATGCTGGTACCGGTGTTTGTAGATCGGGTAGTGTTGTTTTAAGTGTAATAGTTTGACCTGCTAAACAGTGTTTCAACTTTTGGAGACGGAGTTGATTGCTCTTTTACCGCCTAGCTAATGATTGCACTGACAATGTAATATGATATAGTCTTGACCTATAAAATGTACTTCTTATCAGTTTTTCGATACACTAAAATTGCAATTGGTTGTAATTCTGTAATTCAGTGCTGTATTGTCAATGTTTCATTCTTGAACTCATCATCCAACCAATTTCAATAACAATGGTACGTGTTATATATACCATTATTACATGCCTCGATGTGAGTGCAAAGCAGTGCATTGATTTGAATAGGAACATCTGGGAAGTTAGCAGGCTGGTGAACGATGTACTGACCGGTTTCCATGGTTAGCCGGTCAAGTGAAGCCTTGGACGTTTTCGACGTCAAAGTAGACGCTTAACGCTAGATGTCAAATATCCATGCTCGCACTTCTATTTTGCTGGTCGATAGTGGTAAAATTTTTTGAAAATACCCTGTGAAGAGGCATGTAATAAAAATATTATTGCCTTAATACATGGGTTTATGTACCCTCACAGCAGGAGACAATTTGCCCTCCTGGCGTCGGGCAAATTGTCACCTGCTGCCGGGCACATAAACGCATGTATTCAGGCTATAATATATAGTATCATCTGTTTTTTGTGTGTCAATATATATACACAATATATACATACAATGTGTTTCTTTTTGCAGTGTATATGTATTTTTTATATGTATGTCCAAATATGATGTCCAAATATTTAGATTTTATATAGCTATAGATACTTTGTAGATGCACATCTCTCTTCACATCAGTATCTATCAATCTATCTATCTATATATGTGTGTGTGTGTGTATATATGTGTGTATGTATATATATATATATATATATATATATATATATATATATATATATATATATATATATATATATATATATATATATATATATATATATATATATATATATATATATATATATATATATATATATATATATATATATATATAGTAACACAAATTCACAAATTACTACAACTACAAGTAATAACATCTGTTACTTAAGTTTCATGCATCCTGCAATCTTCGGACCTTATTTTATAAAAAAACCTCTGCTTTCCTAATCAAGCACTGTAATTTCCCAAGAGGACATGTGAAAATATATATATATATATATATATATATATATATATATATATATATATATATATATATATATATATATATATATATATATATATATATATATATATATATATATATATATATATATATATATAATATATATATATATATATATATATATTACGTTAATGTGTTCAGTGAGGTTAGGCTATGTTTGCATACTTTAAATCAAAGCCATTATGCAAAATATCAACATACAGTCTTTATATTTTATATTGCTCAACATTGAGGAAGTTTGGTGAGACCATTTAGTTGTATGATACGTGCTTATCAGGTTCCTCCAAAGCTACATTTGGTTTCACAGGAAATTCCTCGGACTGCCACATGGTTGGTTTGTGGTTTGTTGCCAAGTCCCAGGTGACATAATTGATGACATTAGCATACCAGACAGGTCAATAGCCTGAGAATTATTCAGTCAAGGAGCAAGTATCGAAGTATGGCTGGCCCAGAAGGTGATGATGTACTTCAAGAAAATGCATTACTTGTCATTATACACTCTTGAATCTTATTATTCTTTGAAATATCCTTCTCATTGTATGCATCATCAGTGTACGAACCAAGCTTGTTAGTCCCCACGGACATCGTCCGGGGGGACTTATAGGTTTGGTCATGTCCGTGCGTGCGTGCGTGCGTGCGTGCGTGCGTGCGTGCGTCCGTCCGTCCGTTCACGCAGATATCTCAGAGATGCAAGGAGCGATTTCATTCAAACTTGGTACAAGGATTACTTCATATGTCATACAGATGCACGTCGATTTGTTTTGTGATACGATCCAATATGGCCGCCAGGCGGCCATTTTATTACGATTTTTTCATGTACAAAGCCATAACTCAGACATGTTTCAACCGATTTTATTTAAAGTTGGTACAAGGACATTGACCAATGTCATAGATATGCATGTTGATTTGTTTTGTGATACGATCCAATATGGCTGCCAGGCGGCCATTTTATTACGATTTTTTCATGTACAAAGCCATAACTCAGACATGTTTCAACTGAATTTATTCAAAGTTGGTACAAGGACATTGACCAATGTCATAGATATGCATGTCACTTTGTTTTGTGATACGATCCAATATGGCTGCCAGGCGGCCATTTTATTACGATTTTTTCATGTACAGAGCCATAAGTCAGACATGTTTCAACCGAGTTTTTTCAAAGTTGGTACAAGGATATTGACCACTATAATAGATATGCATGTCAATTTGTTTTGTGATACGATCCAATATGGCTGCCGTGTGGCCATTTTGTTACAATTATTTCATGTACAGAGCCATAACTCAAACATGTCTCAACCGATTTTATTCAAAGTTGGTACAAGGACATTGACCTATGTGATACATATGCACGTCAATTTGTTTTGTGATACAATCCAATATGGCCGCTAGGCAGCCATTTTATTATGATTTTGTCATGTACAGAGCCATAACTCAGACATGTTTCAACTGATTTTTTTCAAAGTTGGTACAAGGATATTGACCAATGTCATAGATATGCATGTCAATTTGTTTTGTGCTATGATCCAATATGGCTGCCGTGTGGCCATTTTGTTATGATTTTTTCATGTACAGAGCCACAATACTCAGGCATATCTCAACCGATTTTATTCAAAGTTTGTACAATGACATTAACCTATGTCATACATATGTACGTCAATTTGTTTCATGATATGATCCAACATGGCTGCATGACAGCCATTTTGTTACAATTTGTTCATGTCCTTTGGACACGTACGATTTTATTCACCAATTTTATTCAAACTTAGTGCAAGGACATTGACCTATGTCATACATATGCACATTGATTTGTTTTGTGATACAATCCAATATGGTCGCCGTGTGGCCATTTTTTTCCCCGATTTTTTCATGTCCGGAACCATAACTCAGACGTGTATCCAGCGAATTTATTCAAAGTTGGTACAAGGACATTGACTTATTTATACATATGTATGTCGATTGGTTTCACAAGGTGGTCAAATATGGCCACATGATGGCAATTTTGTTATGGTTGTTTCATGTCGAGAGCCATAACTCTGGCAAGTCTCAACTGATCCTATTCAAAGTTGGTACATGGACATTGACTTATGTAATACATATACGGTACATGTTGATTTTTTAAACAGTAAGATCAAATATCGCTGCACGGCAGTGATTTTGTTACAATTTTTTCTAATGTACAGAGCCATAACTCAGACATATTTCCACCAGTATCATTCAAAGTTGGTACAAGGACATTGACCTATTTCACACATATGCTCGTCAATTTGTTTCACGTCATGTAGCAGTAACATGTCAATTATTGAAGTTTTGTAAGTAGGCTGATATGTCAAGAAATACTGCACCAAATTTCATGAAACTTTGCACAGATGTTAAGCTCACATTGCTTTAACATTGAAAAAGACATTTATCAGTGTCATTTTAATTAATTTGTAATTGCATATGTAATGAACTTTCCTAATTAGAGTGATATAGCCACAAATTAATACAACGTCAAATTTGATGAAACTTGATACAGATGTTGATCTCATAGTTTGTTGTAAATACTGCGTCAAACTTCATGAAATATGGTACCAGTGATAATCTATTAAGTATTAGGATTGTATGCAAAAAATTTTTGCAACACCCTGTTGATTAATTCCTAGTTGACTCATTTTATGAACTTTAGGATGGTGGCCTACATTGGTTTTATGTTTTCATCACCATGGAACTCATTCTTGGCCATTGAGTGCCATCTGTATCAAAGTATTTTTATCACAGACCTAATTAATGAAGAGGACTCTATCCTCTCTGAGGACTTGTAATCAAAGTACCCATTAACAAGTGGGGACTGTGTCATCAACGATGACTTGTTGTTGGTCAGTTTGGGAAATAAAAAATCTCATCTTTGCAACTATGGCTTGCTAACAGCACTATCAATTATTTGTGGTTAAAAACCATCTCAGACATCGTGTATACATGTGCCCGGTGTCTAGACACATACACATCAGAACAAACATATATGTTCCTGTCACCATTTAATTTTATTGCTGTGGCCACGAAGCACACAACATTGCTGAGATATGTATGTCCTGTGATAAAGCTGTTACTACAAAACTACATTATTCCAAATTTTGTGATTTGATATTGTCATTTCACATGAAATAAACTACTTTTATAAGTTTTTTAAAAGAGTAGTTCTTAGGACATTCATTTTGTTGGCCAGGATTAACATGGATGACGGGCGAGTCAAGGTTCACTTTGCCCTCAATATTCCAGCGTCTTTTTCAATTCAATATATTGACTGAACATACACATCAAGGTAAGGAATAAATATATATATATACACACACTTTCATAGATATGTATTTTGATATGGTGCCATTGATTGCCAAGAAAACATGGTCATATTGACAATAAATTTGAACAATCAAATTCTTGTTGATTTTAATCAGCTGTCACATGATGGTGACCTTTTCATAACAGTATTCCATTAATGATCATAATGACATTGATGATGATGATGATAATTTTGTTCATATTCCAAGATCATAAATCCTATCAGTCATGTTCAAGGCCGTTCCCAATTATTAATAGTCGGGGTCATCAGGTCCTGTTTTAGAAAGCAATGCCAAAGTGGCAGGGACTAGCAGCCTGTCAGTGATGTTTTCCTTCTGTGGTACCAAAACAAATGTGTGACACTGAGAGGGTCAACAATGGTAGCTGCATGAAAATTTCATTTGACAAGGGGGGAGAAGATTCACTCACAGTGTGTGTGTGTGTGTGACCTGATAGCCAGGTTTTACAGAACTGAAAACTGGTGTGGACTACAGTAAAACTCTGGTACTCTTGCACATAACAGCAACAATGACATCCATTTTTAAGTCCCAAACTTTGTGATTGTGCAGCTATATTAACGTGTTGTACATGTGTGCAAAATAAGTAAATAGTCGTTCACGGTTACTGGGATTTTACTGAATAATTCTGCACGCTTGGCATCACTGCTGCTTGAGATGCAGATAAATTTTGTCAGTGTTGCATGCGTGGCTGTTTTTGCAGTTTGTAGTCTGAGCATTATAATATGTCCTTCAATGTTCATTGTAGCATCTGCCCACTGTTTTCGTTGCTCTTGAATGTGTAGTTTTACACACATCTTATCTAAATTTGCAGACAAATATTTATTTTTGCATATTAATGAGAGAATTTTGACATCATCTGCAAACAGCCCCATTAAAAACAACACCTGAATCACATCCCAACACTGTGACTGGAAAATACGCCGTAAAGCATCACGATTTTGAGAATTTTTTTTCGCAATTTTGTAAGATAAAACTTTCAGGGTGATTATTTTTCATAATTTGATGATTATTTCCAACAGATGTTGAGATCTGTCATGGGTGGTCATCAAACTGCTTTTATTTCATTCCCACCATTTCCATGATTCCTACTCTGTTATTTAAATATTAAAATTTATAGTTCTGGTCGCTGTCAATTTTAATTTGAGATTGGACATTTGCTGCATTCTCCCATCTTGGACAATTGCCAACTTCTCACATCTTGGACAATTGCCAACTTCTCACATCTTGGACAATTGCCAACTTCTCATTTAGTACAAGCAATTTCATTTGGTTTGGTTACAATTTATCAAACATTTGACCATATACAATTTTCAGTGAAATTCTCTGAGCTTCTCATGTAAAGTGCAGCATCTTGGAAAATTGTACCTGGCTGACTGAATATTATTCATTACTAAATCGTTTCCAAACAGCCAATTGGCTATGTGACAGCCTTAGCTTCATACTCCTTAGGTTACTGTATTAAAATAATCCAGATCTCCCTGAGCAGCTGCACATCACTAAGGGGCCGTCGATAATAAAAGCTGATGCACAAGAAACGTAATTCCTTCGTTTTACTTAAAACCCCCTCCCTCCCCCTAAAAACGAAAGTTCTTATGCGAAATCAATTTCGTATTATGATGCCGTTTCTGACAAACCCACTCACACCTCTCCTATCCGCACTCCCATGAAAAAATACCGGAACTTCACATTCATTAATAAACCTCCACTTCACGCGTTTCACTTTTTAAGACAGAACATTTTAATGTATTTCGCACGTAGGAAAATGTTTCACGTACATGTTTCACGTTGAAATAGCTTACAAGTTTTTATTTCACATTTATGTCTTTTCGTTGCCTTTTTTTTCTCCGTATTTTGTGGTCATTCTGTTCTCGATGAATGCCAAGGTAGTATTGCGTTCTCGCTGCGAAGTCGCACTTCGAAAACAATAGACGAAAATCCTTATGCGATTTTGACGCACACTAAACGAAATGAGCTTTACCACCTCCCCCTAAACGAAAGAATTAAGTTTGTCATGCGTCAGCTTTTATTATCGACGGCCCCTAACTTTGTCTGAGTTATTGTCAACAGCAACTACCTTAAAATGCCTGTTAATTTGATCACAAAAAAGTAATTGTGATTTTAAATAGTTGATTAGAAAAGTAACAAAGCCAAATAATTTTAGTGGTCGCATTATTAGGCATTTCAACTTCTTTGGCAGTTCATAAGTGATATGCTTACCATCTTGGATGATTGAAACATATAAAGGTGACTTTCCTGAAGTCCCGCCTTAAACATTTTGTGCTTTACATCGTATTATTGTTCTGTGTATTTTATCGAAAATTACACTGATATGCAGATAAGAATGGACAGCGAAATTGACCTAAATGTTGTCACACTTGTGTAATTGGTTTGTAAAGTTGTTCCAAAACTTGCCTCAAAAGTTGCACTGACTTGTTATAACTGCGGTGAAAATCAAAGAGCTTTTATGGACCTATAATAAACACACACCAGGGAGTACACTTTGCAGTGCGCTTCACATACACAGAATCATATTACATTCCTTATATACTGCCGCTCTGAGTATTACAGCTGAGTCAGAGTCTAGTTGTCATTAGACTCTTGTTGCCTTTGCATTATATGAAGTTCTTTGGCAAAAAAAATCATGATCCACAGGAAAAGAGGTGAACATACGCCAGAAGCAGTATGAGAGAAAGTTGTTGAAATGTAGGGGGTAGAAAGTCAGGAAATCTTTACCCTACACACAGACACTAATCAGTTCCTACTTTATTGCTTTATCTCAACGGTTACAGCGGAAACCTACTGTGAAACAACATTATCATCCGTCTGTTGTTTGCCGCAACTCAACTAAAATTACCGATGCTGTAGTAAATTTTGAAACAACTTTACAAACCAATTACACAAGTGTGATAACATTTAGATCAATTTCACTGTCCATTCTTATCTGCATACGACAGTAAATGTTCAAAACAGCTTGTCATGATTGGTTGGTCCAATTATTAGAGATTGAGAAAGTCCCAATTTCCATCTATGGTCAAATTGATAAGGGTAAAATAAAATGTTTTGAGAAAAAAAATAGGGTGGTCGAATTAATACGGTTTTTACGGTATGCTTATGGAGCAGAGGTAGTCATGTTTGAGTGTTTTGTCTTGGCTGTTTGTCAGTATGTGTGCATGACATTGTGGCTGCATTTTATTTAAATTTTCAAACAAACATCTTCATATTTCAGCAATGTTGTTATTTACTCTATGTATTTACAAATAATTAAACAAAAAATACCGTCAAGGACAGTGTGCTCGTATTTGGTTTGAATTGGTCCATCAAGAAATATTTAAACCAGAGACACAAGAATGACAAAAGTAAATAAGGTCTGAAACTTTAGGTTCTGGAGGTTAACTTTAGGAACAGGCTTAGCAGAGGAATGTTTCAACACAGGCCTACATGGTTTCAGCAGGTCTGCCAATATGTATCAGTTAATAAAATAATTCCAGGAAATGACTCAAGGTCAGAGTGGCTGTTTCAGTTAATGCCACCACTCCCGCACATTTGCAGGATTTCCCCTTTTTCTTACCTCATTTGCTTATTTTTGACACTAACATGTTCATTTGAACAAAGTCACATCTCAACCCCTGGGTCTACCTGTACACCAAATACTGTGATGGTAGGTGTGGCCCTTTGGGAGCTTTTTCGTGTGATGGACATACATCCGCACATATATACATACAGACGCCACCAACTCACCATATAAGCTCTTTTTGGTATTTATAAACATACCAAATATGAGCTAAAAACAAACATTTGAGTCTGTTTTCCCTGTACTGTGCTATATCACCATCAGTACTGTTGGCATCAGTGATATAGGCGTTTGTGACTATGCAATGCTGTTTGTGTTCCACAGAACACAAACAAATTTTGTTAACTTCCAAAGTTGGCCTGCCTCCAAACAAAAGTTCAAGTGCAGAACACTGATGTCAGACAAGGAATACAACAATAGTTTGGGTATTGGTACTGAATGAATACTACTTATATGTGACCTTGCAACATCAATGTGAATGTGAAATATTTACTATAAAGAAAATATCAAAGAGTTACATAACCTTGCGTTCCATCTTTCTTCTTTACTACAAAATCTGTATTTTGTTAGCCAAGGGTGGTTTCATAATAAATTGTTTCATTGCATGTGCATTTTAAGTTACAGGTATTGATAATTGAGTCTCTCTTGTCATTTTCAACTGTAAACTTTTTTCTTCTTTTCATCCATTCTAAAGAAATTTGGATGGAGCCAAGACCGCGCCCCATAGTCCGCACATTTCTGAAAGATTCTATGTGATGCTGGGAAATTTTAGATTGTTATATTTCACTCATAATTTGCCGTGCAAATGAGGCTATAAATGTTCTATACATTAAACACGGGATCTTTATGAGTGAATATACAGTCATTGGTATACAGTAAAATTCGATTTATCTGGAAGCATTATGCAGTTTTCTTCCTCTTACAAAATTTTTTGCCGGTACTAATCAAGTATGAAATTTAAGTTTACTTGTGGAATTAAGCTTCATATTTGTTTGTGTTCCACGAATCAAATGTTTTCTTGGTTTCCCAGGTGCCGGGAAATATCTATTATTCAGCTTTTAATACATGTAATTATTAAAATGTCCTACAGTATGTACAGATGAATGCATTATTGACAAGTAGGATATTGGGCCAGTATTTCAATATGGTTTTTGGAATAGACCAAAAGGCTGTTGCCCAGTTCAATGAACTCAACTGAATACTGGAAAGAAGGGGCAGCCCTTCAAAGAAGCACAGAGTGGTGGGTAAAACTGGCATAGACACATGCGCAGACAAACAGAATGACAATGAATGCTCACTAATGCAAGGATGTTACAACAGCTGTCAAGCAAGTGCTGCAAAAAAACACTGTAACAACTCCCATCATATCAGCCAAAGCTTGCAACAAATGAGTCAGTATCTGGTTACACGTGGAACATCTGTTACAACTGATTGGATTTTCTATGTATCGACACACATAAGTATCCTGCTTACACACACCTGTGCATCGAGTGGCACAGCACAACATTTCTATCCAAAGTTCAAAGTGTAACCAGACCCCGATTCATTGGCTAAATCATTGTTCACTTTGCCTAATATCACTTGAGTAGATCTCAGTATTTGGCCACACTTGCTCCAAAGTGGTTGCATGTACATTTACAGTCAATCATCATTATCACATCAGAATTCTTTTCTTAAAAAAGCGTGCAATGTTTTATTTCCATGCACTGGATAACACAACATAAACCATCCGATGATGGCACTTTCCCTCCTGCTTCCCTTAGGAGTCGTCGATCATAAATGCTGACACATTAGAAATGTAATTCCTTAGGTGGTGGTGGTGGTGGGGTGGGGTGGGGGGGTTGACCAAAATTGTTTTGCAGGTGTCAAAATGTCAAAAACGATTCTGCAGTAACAAAAAAATGAAACAAAAAAATCACATCATGAAACCAAAACTGAAGAGGAAGGGTGACAAAACAGACATGGGACCCATATTTGTGTATAGCTTTAAAGATGTGGACTCAAGTGCATGGTTTTCCACTGCTTGGACGCAATACTATCTATCTCCTTGTTCATAGAGAAAGAAATGGGACACAAACAGGACAACCCAGTACTCATTATGTGAACTCTGATAGATGAATACACTACTTGGGACATTGAATATGAATACACGTAAAGTTTGTTTATCTATATCCATGTATGGATTTTGCAAATGTGCTTTGAAGACAGGTTGGTATTCTCAATACGCTTTCCTGAAACCAATTTCGCATTAAGAGAGGAAGCAGGATTGACACTAAAATAAAGGAATTATGCTTCTAATATATCAGCTTTTATGACTGAGGACCTCTCATTAAAGACTTCAAAAAATTGAACAACGGTGATTACAAACTGGACCAGATTGCATACAAACACATAAAACATGCATAGAGTCTTTCGCGCCAGACAATTCTGTACCTGCAGGGTTCAATAATGTCTAAAATATAATCTTTTATTATCTGTACACTGTCTATTTGCTTCTTAAGTTTAAACGAGATATGGGAGAATAATGTTTTCTGAGACTTTTGTCTTCTTGGAAAGAAAACAAAAGAACTGATTATTTGATACTGGACACTGAGATGGTGTCTGGAAGTGCATCAAAGTCACCTTTACTCAAACGAAAACTTGCGACATTACACATTTGGAAAAAGGAAACTTGACTTTCATTCTCAGGTACCAAAATTCAAAATCAGAAAATAACTGTAGTATGAGGTGGTGCCTTAAAAGCAGTAAGAGTAAATATCTGCGTCACTTTCTCTCTAAGTTGGAAAAATGAGAGTTCCCAGAAATGGTTTGTATTGTTATGTAGAGAGCTTTTATATTATATTGCAGATGTTATAAATGATCTGATTTTCCTTCTTTTATTGTAAAACAATGTCTACAGAACAAAAAAAAACCCCCGATAACAACGTCATTGTCAGAAATTAGAATCAAAGATATTGCCCGTAAGGAGTAATTTTAGAGAGTGGATTTGTTTTTTCACATGAAATGGCAGTTATTGAAGAACACTTAGGAAATGGGAAGACCATTTTTTTCGTCTTAGTGTTTCTGCCAAATCAGGGAGTTATATTTCAGAACTGTTTTGTTTGTAAAAGTATCAATAAGAGAAAATTTCCTTTGTGGGCAATTGAACGATTTTCAATGGAAATAATTCAGGGAAACATCGTGGAAAAATTACGTTTATAATGTTTCTGTTTCGTTTGGAAAGATAAAATTATCACTCTTCTGCTCTTTCAGGGTTTCTTTGATAGAATGCTATGAGAAGAAATTAATATTTAATGGCAATTTATTTCAGTTTGAATCTCATAAAAAAATAACACAGGATGTGTGAAATGAAACTGCACCACATGAATCCATAGCATTGGTAACTCTGAGTACTTTTTATCAAAACAACCCAAACAAACAAACAAAAATGTTCTGTGTTGAGCGTAATTCTTCATGTAAATCAATATGAAAACTTAAAGTTTCATGACCCTAAGGTAGAACACGTTTTAGGGATAGATTTTTGGACATTTTTGACTTTTACAGTACCTTTAACCCTTTCACCACCATGGTTTGACCCAAACCCATTGTTATCAATGGTGATCTTGGACCTGTTTACTGGGAATTGGGGGTGAACAGGTTAAGGTATGCTGCTAGTTTGGACTCATTTTTTAAAGCTGATGGAGTGTTAAGTTTTGACAGAGTGTCAAGTTTTGACAGTTTTGATTTTTGGGGAAAATCAAAAATTCAATATTTCCCTGTGGAGTTATCATAGGATATGGCAAAAAAATTGAATTTCAAATATCAGTAAGTTGTAGGTGAGTTGTTTGTCCAATTCTAAAATTTATACGGTGAATCCTGATCTTTTATTCTTCATAATGAAAGAGTCTGGTTTAAGCTTTTCTTGAGGAGAGTTTGAGCAAAACTTCAAAGTTTTCAGTTTTGAGGTGCATAGCACCCTAAAGTGAAGATTTCTTCAATTTTTATCATATCAAAGAATCTGCTCTCAAAAAGGGTGAAAAAAAAGGCAACACCCTCTCTATGGCAGTGTCATTATTGCTGAAAGTATATCAAATTCCTTGTAAATATCTTCAATAAAAAAATCTTTTCAATGATGTAACGAATTCAAAAAGTTGCCTAGATCGTACTCTGTTTCATACTGTTCTTCTTCCCAAAGTTCTCCCAATTCTTCCATGACGGCTCTCATTCCGGATTTAGATTTTTCCTTGGCCTCTTGGCCGCCATCACGCCTGGACTCCTTCTTGTCCAGGGCAAACAACTCCAGCATCTGATCCGTGCCCATGGACTGGAGACTAGCGTTCTCTTGACTGATGACGGTATTTGCGATGTTGAGCTTGAACTTCTGAAGTCTGTAAATGAGGAAAAAGGTAAATATTTCATATGTAATTCACAAACTTTAAATGTTGCTTTATACAGCAACATGTCAAGTTCATGCTAAAGAGGTGTCCTTGACCAATCCTTCAACGGGGGATCCCCTGAGTGAATTTCATATCAACAAATTTTGGGTGAAGCTTATCTGCCAAGTAATAGTTTCTACATCATATACAGATGCTTTCAAAAATAAAAGTACAGCACCGATTTTGTGTCTGAAGAGAGCATCCAACTGGATGCAAAAATCTTTTTCCCCTTTTCCAAAAGTAAAATTGAAAATTTGAATACTTAATTTTGAAATTTAAAAAAAACATTGTTTTTAGTTACTTTTAGAATTCTTGTCTTTTCAAGGACTCCAGAGTTTGTTAATCACAAAATATTGATTTTCTTCTCCGATCAATCTATCGCATCAATATTTCTGAACTGAAACAAAATGTTGTGTAACTATGAGGGATGTACAGGATATAAATCTACACAATGCAAAACCTGTTTTATACCTGATAGTGTGCAGATACATTGCTATTGTTTTCAATGAATAAGGTGGACCTGAACACTAGCAAATGGGGGTGGAAGGGTATGATTGAGATCATTACAATACACTCTTGAAACCAACTGACATTTTTAAGCATTAGGACAATTGTTTGATTTGAATCTGTCAGGAAACACTGGCTGGGAAAACTACTTGTACAAAAAGATCTTTTTTGTTGATTATTTGCTGCACATGACAAAGATGTACATGTTGGTGTTTTCACATGCAAATACAAGAAGGGAGATATCTACTGAATTTCTTTTGAGAAACAGCTGTAAAGAGATATAGACTGATGAAACTTAAAAAAAATAGCGCCAATGGCACTTGATCACAACTGGCACATTGTGAAACTACTCTATCTCTGGGTACACCTGTACATGAAATACTGAATGGGTAGGTGCTGCGGGTTTGGAGTTTGTCAGTAAATGCACACAGAAAACAAAGTCCCGAAGTAGCGAATTCCAGCCATTTTCAAACCACACTGTTTGTCAGTGGGGTAAGCAATGTTCGCACAAATCACATTTCCAGGCTAATAGACTATGTTTTACGAAATCACACGTCCTTATTACAAAATAAAACAATCTTTGTCTTTAAATCAATGCGCGCAGTAAACAGGTCCAGCAGCTAGTTATGTCATCAAGTCTGTAATGTTAAGGGTCATAACAAATGTGAGAAATCTAAAACGTTAAATATGTTGTTTTTTATCAATTTTATTACCAAAAGCGCATGAAAATCTCTGATACTTTGAATCAGCCATCCTGCATATTTGTAACATTCATCAAAACCTCATTTCTGTTCCACAACTCATTAAATAGTCCACAATGCAGGATTGGTGTACATTCCAAAACTACATATATGAAAGACCCCTAAAATCAATTAGTTAAAGGGGGGTTAGAAATTTCCCAAAACTATCTAACCGCTGCTCCGTTGGGCTCCATTTTTCAGAATCGGAACCTTGGAATTAGTCTGAATATCTCTACCAAATATCAATGCAGTCTGTTCAGCGGTTTTTGACTTTTTGTCATTTACGGAAAATGGACACTGTCCACCACCGGTTGAAGCTTAGCCCTATATCACAACTTCCAGATGTGATAATGACCTATGGTCATTATGTTAAAAAATACCGCCAATGGCGCTTGGACATAATGACCGCCTAGTATTATCGGCATTTATCAACAACCACACTCACTGTGAATTAGACAGACCACGAAGTCAATGAGCAACATAAAGCTGAAAGACTATTTTTCACATTGCGATTTTAAGCTCATTTTTATGAGAAAAGAGACATGTATATGTATATGGAGAAAAAGCAGAAGACATATTTGTAAATTGTTTGTTAAGTGACAATTATATATGCATCTCTTGAAATTTTGTGGTTATAAGGTATGACAGTAGTGTAAGAATAATGAGGTATTAATAAGTTAGTAAAGCTAAGTTGACAGTAGTTAAGATTACAAAATTATACACTAAGCTGGGGAAATCTGATTGAAATAAATGTTGAAAAGTAGCAAAGTCATGGTCATCTTTTGTCTAATACCTTGTGTAAGTTCATGAACTTTACATAAATCTTGCTATAGATTTGTTGCTAATGGGCAATAACTGTGTTTCAGATCATTTGAGAGCAATCTATCCATGACAGGTTAAATTGTAATATACTTCTATTTAAAGGAGAGAAACTTCTCAAATAATTTTTTTCCCTGTAATTTGCTGTGAGAACACATGGACAGATGCTCAGGACTCTATGCTGGTGCTACCTTGATAACTAACCTACAACTTGTAACGTCATTGTCTAACCTGTTCACCCCAATTTCCTGTAGACAGGTCCACACTCTCCATTGATAACAATGGGTTTGGGCCATACCATTGTAGTGAAAGACTGTAACATGTGAGGTTGTGGATACTTAATCTCTGGAATGTCAAAGTCTGTATATTGACTCAAGGATGTTTACTTAACAAATGCCTAGGGTCATCTCAAAAGTGAGAATCTAAACTATGAAATATGTTTTTTTAATGCTTTGATGCCAAAAGACCATAGAAATCTCTTATACTTCGAATCAGCCATCCTGCATATTTCTAACATTCATCAAAACCTCATTTCTGTTCAACAACTCATAAAACAGTCCACAATGCAGGATTGGTGTACATTCCAAAACTACATATATGAAAGACCCCTAAAATCAATTAGATAAAAAGGGGGGTTAGAAATTTCCCAAAACTATCTAACCGGCGCTCCGTTTGGCTCCATTTTTCGGAATTGGAACCTTGGAACCAGTCTATGTATCGGTATCAAATATCAACGCAGTCTGTTCAGCAGTTTTTGACTTTTTGTCGTTTACGGAAATGGACGACATCAAACACCGGTTGAAACCACCTCTATATCACAACTTCCAGTTGTGATAAAAATGAACTTGTATCTGGATTTTGTTCAATCATGACAGTGACAAATTATTGAAAATTCAAAAATTTTCTAGATTTAACAAAAATTGCCCTCTTGGCAGAAGTCTACAGGTCAAGGGTTAAAGGTCAAGACAGAAAATAAACCATTTCTGATACTTACCCCATAATCTTCTCTTCCAAGGTTCCCCTGGTTATCAATCTGTACACATTGACTACTTTCTTCTGTCCAATTCTGTGGGCTCTGTCCATGGCCTGATGGGTAATGTGGTATAGCATAGAATTATGGGATGTGATAAGAATCTTCTGAAACCATGATGTGAACACATAGCTATGGAAAACACTTGCCATGTGAAGGGATGACACAATCGTGACCTTACATCCTGGTGTTATCACTGATACAAATAGACTAGTTTGATATTACTTTGAACTCTGTTCAGAGAGGATAAGGTCATGGCGTGATGTGGTGCTACAGCTTATAGGTCGGGGTTCACGAGGTTAAAATTCTGTGAGAGCCCATTGTGTTCATCAAATGCTATATTTGATAACTGTTGCAATTTTCTTTCAACAAAAACACATTTTACATTTTCCCTAGTCACTAAATGTTGGATTTTCAATACCATCTACCTAAAGATATGCAAGGATGTAACGTTTGGGTCATGAAAACGTCACAGTGAGCATAGGACTGTATAAGTAGTGAAATGTAACATGGGACCTGGTGATACTGATACAGACAATAACAAGGACTGGCAGAGTAACATTGATGTAAAAATTTAGACCTGTTCTCACATCTCATCATGAACAAAAACGCCTTTACGTGTGTTATCAGACGACCAGAGTTTGTTTGGGAAGTTGTTGAAAACTTTATTGCATGAGCTCCACATGTTGTTGTGACGGCCCCTTCAAGTCTAAGAGATAACATCACATAATGATGATAACCAATAATGTACAATGACTGGTCAACCCGTACTTCCATTATAGTTTTCCCACCATTTCATCTCACGACATACATAAAATTTATTAGACATGTTATCAGATGACTGCAACTGGCTTAGGAAGTTGTTTCACAATTTACTGTGATGTTGTCACAATTGCTGTTCCTTTCAGAATGAGAATACCACTACCGATGATAATAAACAGTGTCAGGAATCAGAGATAACTGCATGCACAAAGAGGAAACGTTACCCACACACTGCCTTTATCATCTTGTTTCAATAAATTACTGTGCATGTTTCCTGACACAGGAAACTTTTGCCTGAACTCATGCAACAACTACACCAAGATAGTTAACCCTTTGAACCCGGCTCGGAAAAAAATGTCTGCATGATGTCATAGGTCACCAGGAGATCAGGGTGCAAAGGGTTAAAGTACTGAAACAATTTTCCGACATGATATTACATATTCTGATAATAGTTAGGTAAAAGCTATTTGATTCGCTCCAATATCAAAACAACGATTAACTATTATATCTCATGGCATATCCAATATAAGGAATACCAAATGAAACATGCACAAGGCAAATGAAGCTGACTGCATTTGACTCCCCCTCCATCCCCCCAAAAAAAGGATGTGTGAAAGTCGGAAAATCAGACAATTAAATTTTGATTTGGACTCCACAAAATAATGATCAATTCTAAAGTAGGTCGTTAGAATTACAAACTGCAGAGAGACTCTTGAACTACAGACATTTCTGAACTGTGATAGAGAATCACACATTTACATTGTGTTCATTGCCAAACTGTAGCCCACGATGAGACTTATAAAAAATCAAAATAGAACCCCCTCATCCCACAAATGCAAAGACTTTCATTGGTAGTGAACATGTTTCAATTGTCAAAAAAATATTCTGTCACAATGACGAAAAAAAAGTTGCTGAAACACCAATTTTCTCCAACCAACCAACCCCCCCGGCAATCAAATGGTTCTCCCTTAACTTTGTTTGTCCTTTGCAAACCCTATCTATCAGTGTCACTATTTGTACACAAGAGATCATATTTTTAGGAATGCACACACACCTGTAAATCTCTCATGGGATTCCAATCATGTTCAACAAAGATGACGGTGTCAGCTCCAGTCAAATTCAAACCCAGACCTCCAACATGCGTGGTTAACAGCAAAATGTCGATGGAAGGATCATTATTAAATCTGTAAAACAAGAAAACAGGATGTCTCGACAATGAACTGGGGAAAATCGATGCAAGTTGCAAACTGGACGGGTAAATTATATTTCTCCTGATTAGAAACAGACTTTCATTAGTGTCACATGTACGTGCATAACCTGCGTTGTAACTAAAAGGCAATGACCTTACAGAATATCATGGAAAACATCCTTTGGGAAATTGTGTTCCAAGAAACTAGCATTATACATAGTCTCTTATTTCAAGGCCCCATAATTGCAACATTCCAGTGAAAATATTTAGATTTCAGTTTACAAGAATTGCATATTTATTATAAGACTTTCGATAACTCATTTTGATTGATTCATAACAGACTAGCCAAACAGATTTTGATACTTGTTCATATCTCAATAAAGGCTGTGAACCCAATTGGCTATTCAAACATCTTCTATGTATGGTCAGTTTGATGTCACTCTATACGCCATCTCTCATTGGTGTTTGTCTAAACGTAGGAAGTGCCTCAGTGACAGGTACCAGACTCTCAAAACATTTACAATATCATTTTGGTCAACAACTTGGGAGGGTTCACTTAACAGCTCATGGAGTAATTAAACTTTTCACCAGATTAGTTTTGTGAAAATTAAAAAAAATCATTTTTCCCAAACAGAGTTAACACAGGGATGGCAGCCATTTTGAATTCCAAGAGATGATAAATATGTGGTAATTTCTTTCTGTAGTACACAATTTTGCCTGGTGACCCCTGGTTGTTATTCTTGATTTTGAAAGAGAATATTAAAAGTTTCCTTAAAGCCAGTTTGAGCATAAGTTTTAGTCTTACAATTTTGAGGTACATACTACCTGAAGAGGGCATATCTGGAGACTTTCCTGATTACTCTGCTACTGGCCCAGTGCTACTTATACTACCAGCTATCAACAGTGCATTCACCCAATCATGCTTTAACCTGTTCACCCCCAATTCCCTGTAAACAGGTCCACAATCACTATTGATGACACTGGGTTTGGGCCAAACCATGGCGGTAAAGGTAATTATGCACACATACACCTGGGGCATACTCAGAGACAAAATTTGATGTCAAGACGTACCTGTGGACAATTTCATGTCTGGCTCCTGCAGGAACACTGCCATCTAGTCTGAGATATGTTACATCAGGCATCTGCCCTCTGCAAAATTACAAATTTATAATAGAAAATATAAACATGCCCAAAAAGACTATAAAAAATGGAAAATTCTGCAAACTCTCAAACTTTAAATATACTTTTTGGTCAACCACTTGTAGGGGCTTGTTTTGAAGCTCATGGAGTGACTAAATTTTTCACTGGATTATTTTTATAAAAATCGAAAATTTGATTTTCCCCATACACTTAATACAGAAACGGTGGTCATTTTGAATTTCAAGTGTTGTAAAATATTGGGTGAATATGTTTCTCTAGTACCAAGTTTTGCACAGTGACCCCCTGATTTTGATTTTTGATTTCAAAAGAGAATAGTTTACAGTTGCCTTGAGAAAATTTGGGTAAAAGTTAAAGTCTTTAAATTTAGAGGCATAACTTTTTGATCCTTACTAAATTCCTGGGATGGAAAATACAGAACAGCATTCTCAGTAAACCCTTTCACTTTAGAACAGTATCAATACTCTTGTTCGCCAAAATAAATTGGTTCGGACTTTTATCATTTAGCAAATATTTTGATAGTGATCAGCCAAGGAGTACAAATCCTGTGCCTAGGACAGAACAAAGACTTTTTTGACAGCTTTTGTACATGTATAGTAATCCTTCTAAAATACTTTCTTAGTAATTAAGTTAATTGAGGAAGGCAGCATCTGGATGTGAAATAACAAAAACAATTACTAATATTACATTGGCAAACAAGCTTTTCTCTGAAATGTCACATCATATTGACCTGATTACATGATGACAGTTGCAATGATACACATTTCCTGACTGAAAGCGATACCATTTTGATTGAAGAGTATACTTTCATTTCACTGTATACAGGACACATATTGTGAAAGTTGGAGTGAAAGTCGAAAATGAAAATGTAACAAAGGTGGTCGCAGTGCACCAGGGACTGTACTCATAACTCAGACCATCGGTGTTTGAAGGCTTTAGATGTTTATATTATATGCTAAAATAGTAACAAAATTTAATGTTTTTGTCCTTGTCAAATGCATCATATTGCACTTACAGCACTGTTTACAATCTGGACAACCTGATCACTTACCGGTATGTGAATTTTTAAGAATATAATTATAACTACCAGCAATATTTTGACATGACTATTTTCGTTTTCAGATTCTATAAGTTTTTTTACCAGCTTTTATCTTATATGCTTGCCAATCAGCTTGATCTGGGACTCTATTACGGCTGTACTCCTGTATGTATGTCCTTGCCTCCCTCTGCCACAGTATGTATCTCTATGTCTGTCACTATTCTCCCTTGTCTTAGTCTTCTTATCCATGTCTTTCTATCTCTTAGTCTTTCACTGTATCTGTCTGTCTATCTATCTATCTGTCTGTCTGTCTGTCCCTCACCCTCCCTCCCCTACCTGAACAATCATGCAAATGGCAGATCATGATCTATTGCTTACAACCGCAATCCAATTTCAGAAGACTTTGAAAGATTTGTCCACAATGTACACCCTTCAACGGCTGAACGTTGGTAAAACAATGGTAAGACCCAAATTGACACGCAGAGCAATTGAGAAACTATGTAGTAAACAATGTATAGAACCCGATGAAATAGCAAATTCCCTTTGCCTGAAGCTTTTCATGTTTATTCTGTTCATTTTTGTTCTGTTTATAGAATATAGTTTCTTGTCCTACTCTCAACATCACAACAAACTGCCCAGCGTACAACTTGTCAACTAAGCCTGTATATGTATTACGGCCAATGCCAATAATACAGTAATACTGACGACAGAATGTTAGTCAAGACTAGAATTCATAAATTTACTATAAATTCATGTCTATAAATCAACCATAAAATTGCTTATCATACAATACGTGCTGTATTTGCAAAGCTTGTCCTTTGTATTTCAACTTAATTTTGAGAAAAAAAACAGCTACAGACTCTCCAAAACAGTGCAATGAATTTGTTAACCCTTTGAACATTGTAATTTTCTCAAGCCAAAATTTTAGTGCAAAATTTTACCAATTTTCATGAATTTTTCTATTATTTTTGATAATTTTGGAACAAGTGGACATCACATAGCATTGGTTACAGTTTTTTCTCAAAAGTTTGGCAAAAATCTGAGAAAAATTGACAGGAGTTTATTTTATGTAGGGGACAAAAATAGACTTTGGCGCTCAAAGGGTTAATTAATTAGTAGTGACATCATGATTTTGCTCTCTAAAATTGTGCGATTGTGGACAGACATTATATTAACCTCCAAAGTGATTCTACAATAGGGCAACACCACTGCCTTTTCTTGAGTACCACAGAGAGTGTACAATGAAGTAACCATAGTAACAACGGTCTCATGACAAAGGAAAAATCAATACTTACTGTAGTAAATCTTTCTCTACGATATCTAACATACTCTTCAGTTGACAGAATAAGAGTATTCTGTGCTGGCCAACCACAGACTCCGTCAGTTCACCTTGCTGTCCGTCTAGGTGACTCACACCAATACCACAGTCCTGCAGTAACTGTCTGTTGTGGGGGGCAACAAAATTACAGATTTTCATCAGATTTGATAGACTCTAAGAGTTTTTAAATGCCTTAAAATTTGGGAAATTCAAAGACTTGGTAGCACTTGCTTAAAGCTCTGCTAGCTGTTAGTAATCATGTTTTTTTTTTGCATAATTTTTGTTGTTTTTGAAATACATTTTCTCCATTTACTCCTCAAATCTTGTCGAAGCATTGAGTGTTAAAATTGCCAACACAACCTCTATGTTCATAACGTTCACTGTTGTTGTTGATATCTGAATTCTAGTCCGGACTAGAATTTATTTATTGACAGCTACCTTGCATAAAATAACAATCAGTTGTGTCACAATGGTTGGTACTTTCACTGTAACATGCTTAAGATAGAGTAAGGAAATGCATTTGTTTATCAGAAGGACAAAAATAAAAATATTATCAAAAGGTATGGGTTTTGTCCTCTTTACCTACTTTCTCAGGTGAGAACACTATTGAACGTAAAGCATGGAAGAAATTACTGATTTGATGCACAGTTAATTGATTGATATCTACAACAAGCTTAGAGAAAACTGGTGCTCAGTGATGCACCTCCTCTATAATCTTGGTAACGCTGCTCTTGAAAATGTGTAACTTTTTCTTGACAAACGTGTAAGGCTGGTGATATCGGAGAAAACAATATTTTGACCAAAAACGAGAAAACTACCGATGCCTAAAAAGTTTGCGAATTCCAATTTCAACATCGTTTTAAAAATACAAGTTTGTTCATCCTGAATAACTTGTAAACCAATAACTTAAGTTTCTCGAGTAGTAGATTTGAAGAAAAAATGCAAAGACAGAGGAAAGCTATGGACAATACTCTTATGTTATAAGTTCTCTGACTCTGACAGTGAAGCGAAAACTTGTGTAATAGAACACTTCACAGAGTGTTCTACGGAAGGCACATGGCAAATGTTTTACATTTTCGAGAATAAATTTTTGAATAAAGAAATTCCTCACATTTCACTAATACCTATCTCTCTGATTTCTATTTTCATTTATGAAAGTCTCTTCAATCTTTTGTCACCGCGTCAAACAAAGCAAAGACGACACAAAGAATATTCCACACAGACGCAACCTGAACTCATGACCTGTATGGCCTTTTACAGAAACAGGCCCTTTTGGTGCTGTACAACCTTCGTGTTCTGTTACATAATATCATTAAAGCAAGATCCTTCTTTTATCTGGCAACATCAAGGTCACACTCTCAATGACCGTATCATACACAGCCATAGTCAGTTAAGAGCAGGTATTGAGAAGGTAGTTCATTTTTCCTTGATGTAGCAAAAAACAAACAGAAAAGGACCCAACAAAAAGGGCGTTATGGGAAAGCTAATCAATCAACCAGAGCACAAGCACAAGATTGTGACATCTGTTTAATTCCTGAATTTTGAAATTTATCACACAAAACTCACTTTGAACATGTTAACCTGGTAGATGATAAAGCTCAATTCAGAAAATTTATCCTGTTCTTAAAAAACCCCAAATTCTTTGAAATTTTAGTCATTAAAGAATTTGCCACCAAAGGTCAACATAGGTACACCACTGTGATTTTCATATAACACATTAATCTTTTAGTCTTCGAAGTGGACAGTATATGGTATACCAATAGATAATAGCTACCTTGTGGATGAACTAGTGGCCTACAACTTTCATCAAATGAAAACCAAACTTACTTGAGCGCAATGAGTTTGGGTGCATGCTGCAGGTCATGTAATGATGAGTGCTGTTCTGCCAGCTGTTGTGTGATGTTTTCATACTGTGGATGTTGCGGAGTGAGCACCAACAGAGGATGGTCGCACACTTTACGTAAGTACTGTAGAGCCTGTCAAGGAGAAATAAATGCCTGTTTAGAAAATCAGCGCAATAAAAAAGGAAATGATCCTGGAGAAATTTGCTGTCACAATCAATTCAGCTTGATTGCAATGACCGCGAGCACAAAATGTAATTTTTTGAAAGAAATTAACAGGCACATCATTAAATTCATTAACAAAGCAGATATTCTCCACTGCAAAAGGTCACACTATTCTAAAAATACTCAGCAGCTCTTTGGGGACCTTGGAAAATATCATTTACATAACTGATGGGCATTACTTTTGACACATAAACACACAGCCTAGAAGATGATTTGTTTTCCTAAGATATTTCATTATGTCTTCAAATTTACTATAAGAGCCAGGTCACATTAATCATGTAGATGGTCTCTAAAATATCTTTAATAGTTTTCAATACCATTTAAATTGTAACTTTATCCAGATCTGTTAAAAAGTATACCCTCTGACTCTGCAACATTGTCAATGACTCTACAACATTGTTGATGACTCTGCAACATTGTTAATGATTCTGCAACATTGTTGATAACTCTGCTACATTGTTAATGATTCTGCAACATTGTTGATGACTCTGCAACATTGTTAATGATTCTGCAACATTGTTGATGACTCTGCAACATTGTTAATGACTCTGCAATATTGTTAATGATTCTGCAACATTGTTAATGAATGATTCTACAACATTGTTGATGACTCTGCAACATTGTTAATGACTCTGCAATATTCTTGAACTCTTTGAGTCAATTGAAGAATTTATGAAAATTTCTAAGTCCAAATTTCTTAGGGTATGCGGTGTACTACCATGAAAAATTATATAGAATTTTCTAGAATCAAAAAATAATTTGAGTTGCTGGTCCTGCAATTCAGCTCATAGAGCAAATCAACACCGATTACTGAAAGAAGTCTCTGAAACTAAATAATGCAGTACTTTGTTTGCCACACTAATGTAGACAGCAAAAGAAAACGAATTTTGAACAGACATACCTGGAATACATGTGAAAATCCTTGTTTCTTGCTGGTATCTTCTTCCCTATCATTACCCATAGATATTGTCTGCTCAACCCCCTTCCTTGCCCTGGACTTGGAAAAATCTTCATACAACTGAACCTGAAATTGAGAGAGACACAAGGATACTTGAGATTGACTTAAAATTGTCAAATGATTTTTTTTCTGACATCCAGGGAGGGAGAGAAATATTCCAATGTATGATATTTTCCTGCATAAAGTCTGCAATAGTTAAACACATGGAAAATCTTTCATCTGCATAATTCAGTTCTCTTATACTGGAACTTAACTCTGGAGTGCATGTGTAGGAAGGTGTCACAAATATAGTTCAAGAAATGGTAGGCATTGGTACTTTGGATATCCTTATGACTGTTGCAGACTCCAAAGATTGCTCGGTTATTTTCAACCTATGCTGCTTATTTATGAATTGATTTAACCCTTTCACCACGATGGTTTAGCCCTACCACATTGTTTTCAATAGTGAGTGTGGACCTATATACAGGGCATTGGGGATGAACAGGTTAAATTGTAGAGTATTAAAAAGTGATGGATACAGTTGCATGCCCAACAGCAACTATAAATGATTGTTTCAACGATGAAATTATATTTCTTACCAACAATTTTACAAACATTGTAGTAAATAATTAAGCTAAACTTTATTCTGCTTTCTGTGAAGGCAAAGCTAAGCCTTTCCCTATACAGTGTTTTCTCTGCATGTTCATTGAAAGGGGCACTTTCTGCCCCATTCATCAAAATTAGAGGGCAGACTTGACATTTTAGGGGGCAGTCACTTTTGATGTTGATTTTGCCTTCCAAGGAAACGCTTCCCCGATATCATTACGATCGTCATCCAGTTCAGTTGCGCACAGACAAATAGAATCTCTCTATTTGTCTGTGAGTTGCGTCGTCTATGTCGCATGCAGCACCGGTGCTAACATCGACATCACGATGTTTGGCAGCTTGTGATGTGCTCGGCTGCTCTCTATCATCTGTTGATTTGTCACCCACAAGTTTCCCTGACTCGAAATTTGACGTATTTGTTCCCTTGGACACGATTCGGTCAAAATTTTGGGGTTTAAATGCATAAAAATATGCACTGATCCCCGTTTGCCAATCAAACGATTGTGTTGCATCGCGCTACGTGTGCATACACAATGCTAAAGCTGGAATTTCTCCAAATTCCATCATTGGTACACGCAGTTCGCTACACTATGTGCTTGGGTCAACTGTGCGCGATTTCCGCGCAGTCAGTAACTTTTTCAGGGCAGACGATGGCTCGAAATGCGCAATTTGCGCAATCGCGCGGTCAAGAGAAAACTCTGCCTATATAGATCAAAATTTCAAACTACGGGTAGGCTGCCCCAGTAATTATACATTTAAGTATATCACTGCAGTATAACCTACATAGATGCACACATCCATGCATCCAGACATAGAAGCTACTCTATACCATACCAGTACATTTGTAATGACGGATATGTTTATAGGAAAGCCTTAACTAGAACAGACGGATGTAAAACAAACAAAAAATTAAAAAGAGACCGACAGATACCTGCAATGGACTGAGTTCACAGTAATAGTCTTGGATTATCTTGGGCGGTAAATCATCTAAGACGTCTTCCTTCAGTCTTCTAAGTAAGAATGGAAGGACTTGTCTGTGCAGTGACTCCATGGCAAGGGCCCCTGCTTCTTGCTCCTTGGAAGAACTCTTGGCGTCTCGGCTTTGAAGTATGGGTTTGGCAAACCTGGCTGTGAACTGTTTTTCCGTGCCCAGAAATCCAGGCATGAGGAAGTCGAACAGTGACCAGAGTTCCAGAACATTATTCTGTAAAGGAATCGTGAGAAAATTATTTGGATCAGTAGGGTCATGAATGCCTATCATTGCAGTTTCACTCAAAATCACACTTTCAGACCACTAAAGACTGAGTCAACAAAAACGGCTTTGTGCATGACATTTACGCTTTACATACTCAAACAAATGGACGTTTATCAATGTACCCGCAGCATAATTATAGTCAGAGGTTGGTAATTGTATGATTATGACTGACAAATTTTACATGCTGGAGAACCACCTTACCTGAAGTTTTATCAAATATCAGTGACACTAGACAATTCTTCATGATGTATCAGAACTAAACACAGAATAAATTAAACTGGTTTTTACAGTGAAAGGGTGAGAAACCTACCAGTACCTGCTTTTCAGTTCCAGATGATTTAATAAAAGTTTGAGTATTACAATGTGCTAAATAACACTGTGTCGTACATTATTAACTCTCTCGGGACTAAACCCCTATATATAGGAGTAGCTCTGGTAAGTTACCAGAAAGTCAGGCCTGAAAGGGTTAATAATTTTCAATTCTTTTTACCTCACGATGCACACACCTCTACAATTACTATGTTTCAAGAAGAAATGAGATGATAAAACCTGATTTGGATTCACATTTGGGTTCAGATATTACCAACCTGTATGGGAGTCCCAGAGAGTATGACCCTGTGATTAACATTCAACTGTTTGACAGCTTTGGAGAGTTTGGTTTTACCATTCTTGATAATGTGACCTTCATCTAAAATGCAGTAATTCCAGTCAATTCCCCTGAAAGTACAAAATTATAGAGATTTAATTCCAATGATGTTAACTTTCTGTAAATAGGCTGATATAGGTAGATGGCATTCCTATCAAAACATACAGAATGGAAATATGAATTATTGACAAATTAGGATAAATATTTGGACTCTCAATTTTTTTAACAATACTTTTCTGATATACAGCTCATGTGGGTTCCTTTTGAAGCTCTTGGAATAAATGAAATTTCATCATCGCGTTTTTGTGAAAATCACAATTTTTTTCCTCATAGAGTTAACACAGGGATGGCAGAGGTTTTTTAGTCATAAAACATGGGCAAATTTAAAGAGATTTGTTTCTCCAGCGACAATATTTGCACAGTAACCCCTGATGTTTGTTCTTGATCTTGAAGGAGAATGTTTGAAAGTTTCCCTGATCAGGAAAGTTTGAGCAAAACCTTACAATCTCACTCTTGAGGTGCTCACTGCTCTTCCAGTCATTGAATAAATTTTCAAAATGTCACAAAGGAACTGCAAATGATGAGCTCTATGCATGTTACACCATGATCACCATTGGGTTTTGAAGGTAAATGGTCAGTGAACCAGGTACAGTTGTTGTACTTTCATACAATTGACAACAAGTTTTTTACCTGAAGAAGTCAATGTCATTCCTCACTATGTCATATGACGCAACCACCAAATTGTGTTTCTTCACTTTGCTTCTTAGTCTGGAGAGACAGATAGTGAGAAAATGGATACATCATGAAAATACCAACATAAGATCACCGAATGACCAGGATTTAAGTTACAACAGCTACTGCACTGATTGGTTGCATTCCTACGGACCGTCAATAAAAATGGAAACAACTTGCAACATATCTTCTACACAATCACAGCTTTGCTGGTTTCACAATGTGCATTTCCTGTCTATCACATCAAACCTTTGCATGCATCTGAGAACACGCTTGTCAAATTTTCTGCAAAAGTCAAAAGGTACAAGATTTGGGGGATAAATGTCTGAAAAATGTCATTCAGATATCTTTTTTTGTTAACCAAAGGTAACTTTACATTATTCATCAAGGTAAAAATGTGAAACTTCTTAAAGAAAGCGTCTAAGAAAGAAACCTTTGTTAGTAATGTAAAGGACAAGATGGTTCGATTCCTGGGGTTGTCAAAAAATGGGCTTTTGAGGAACAAACTGAATTGAATAATGACACCAAAATTCACCTGGTTCTCTCTGCTGGTGGTCCTGTGTAATGTAGAGGACTGAGATAATCTGGCGACACAAACTTCTCGATTTCATATACCCAGTGTCCAGTCAGTGTTGGTGGACATACAACTAAACATGGCAAGGGGGCTGAGTCTGCTGACTGGAATTTCTGAAAATAGAAAAAAATATGTTTTTTTGAAGAAATATTAAAGATGATCAGTAAATAAACATTGTTGGAGACTTTAATTTTCCAACAGAGTATTTAAAATTGCAATCCAATACTTGAAGTGTTGTACTTATTTGTTATCATTTTTCTTTTAGTGATGGAAAGTACTGCAAACACTGGGTAACATTTCAATTATAAATATGATATGTATATACAAAAAGAGTTTAAAGTTGATGAAAGTGTGCTCAAATAATTTTTGTTTGAAAATCATATTTTTTTACCAATGTATGCAAAATCCTATCAAATGTGTATTATCTTTTTGGCTTAAATTTTTGAATGCTGGAAATCAGTCATTGTATACAGCAATTTCTCGCAGAATACAGGAGTTCTTACCTTATACATTTGAGCCCTCTCATACTGGTCACCAGCCATGATGCATATTGACTGCAGGGTTTTACCAAGACCCATGTCATCACACAGGATGCCATGAAGTTTATACTTGTTGAGAAATGACAACCAATTCACACCGTCCTGAAAAAACAAAAATAAAAATACATATGGATGGTATACCATCCGCTTGATATCGCATTGTAATTACAATTGATAACAACCACTGTGGACAATATTACTCTTCATAATCATTATTTAGTATGCAGATCCACCCACATGGCATGCACAGACCGGGTTGTACTTCAAATAGAAATTAACAGAATCCATAGTGTATCCAAAATATATTAAACAACTTCACTAATTGCATTTTGCAATTGATATAGAGTAATCCCATGTAATCTGTATGGGCTTGTGTGGAAGCACTTTTCTGAAGACAATTTCAAATATCAAATGATACCCCTTGTACTAAATATTATATGTACTGAACTTACTTGTTGATACCAATTTAAACTTTAAAGTCACTCCTAAATTCACACCTGAGCTCTACTTTGATTCACTGTCACCCTTGCATAATATCCAAGCAATCATCTCCATTTTGATTGGCTTACCTGTTGATATTTTCTAAGCTCTGCTTTGATTGGCACAGGTACTTTGTAGTTGTCAAGTTTACTGCTGTCTAGCAACTGCTCCAGGAAATTTCTTTCCCTGACTTTCCTTTCAGACAGCTCTGCAGTCATCCTTGGAGGGTCCGGCATACCACCCTGGGGTGAGAACAGATTGCAACAATCATTTGATATAAATTTATGGCCCATAAAGAGAGATGATATTCAAAAGTAACATTTGAGATTTGATGACAGTTATAACTATCCAAACGGATCTCCTTTCATTGTTATATACATCCAACAGCATGCATTGACTCTCTACTTTTTTGTGCACTAAAAGTGAGCAGTGTCAAGTCTTATTCAATCAAGTGCCTTAACCCTTGCCCTGCCAAGTTCATCTTTCACAATCAGTTCAAGTCTGTTTAAACCAGTGAGGCATTTTAATTAGGACATGGATATTTACAGCCCCTAGAAAACATAGATGCTGTAAAAATGATTTTCACAGACTAATCCTGCCACAGCATACAATGTCAAATGGATGAAAGTAAGTATACGTATAGGTTTTAGCTCAATATTGCTTTTTACTGACTTGGCAGATGAGGAAGTGACAGGCCTGGCAGGATAAGGCAGTGGTTCCTGACCCTTGACCCTACTTTCACTGATCTATAACATGATAATGAAACTTTAAGGACCATTCACATATGTACAAAATTTGGAATTATTTTCCACAAAACAAACTTGCTAAATGAAAAACAATACTGACGCAAGAGAAAGAAGGCATGAGTGTGGATGACCGGGCACATTAATCTTTACTCTTATCAAAATTTATTCCAGCTTTCATGAACACAATGTTTGCTCTGATTCTTTGACACAAGTTCATCATTGAATATGACATAATTTGACAGAAGTTAAACTCCTTACCTCAAGAGGCATAAGTCTTATGAGTGTGGCAAAGCAGTGTGTAGCCATCAGACGAATACTTTCCGTAGAATCACTCATTCTGCCCAGGACAGGAACCACCAGCAACACAATGTACGGTATGATGTCCAAACCAAGCATTTCAATTACATCTGAAGGTTTGTGTCATCAAGAAACATAACTACGGCAAAATGAATGATACTCAACGAGGGCAACAACTACAACACACTCAGTATGAGAAGTATGGTAGTAGTAAAAACAGATTTTTTACTGATGAATATTATTGACAAACGATTGACAGGGGAATCTTTTATCAAATATATGTATGTTAATAACTGATGCAGATGTTCCCATGAAATCTGCCAGTGACAGTACGTGAAAAATATACCCTCAACTTGTAGTCAGATTTTTAGAACCCTAATTTGTCATGACATCCATTTTCCCCAGGTATATTTCTTCTTCAAAGAAAATGAAGAGATAGTAATGTTCACATATTTTTATTCATGTTATACTCAGATTTGTATCTCACTATTTGAACAAAATATTTCTTTTATTTTCCCTCTACAGGAGTGGTTGTGGGCAAATTTTAGACTTTGGAGTGGCACTATCTCTTTAAACAGCTATTATATAAATAGATTATTTTAATACAAACGGATCATATTTTATCTAACAGAATTGTAACACAACTTCCAAGCATATCTGCTTGAAATTGGAAATGGTCAGGAAATGTACCATTATGAGAATCACATCCTGAAACAACTGTATCCTCTTTTTCTCAATTTTGCATCATCTGTCCAAAATTTCAGGTCCAAATATGGACTGTTGGCATCCAAATAAGATGCGTAATATTGTTACAAAATTACAAACGTAACACTTTAATTGGTGTGCATCCATTTGCAGTATCCGGGAGATCTTAAACATTTGTTTATGTGTCACTATACAAACGGTGAAATCAACAGCATTCAAATCAGACATCTGACATTACAGAAAGTCTGGTGGACGGTAGGGCTGTTCACAATTGACGTCAGTGTTCTCTCATTAATGTGCAAAAATTAATATTTGTCTGCACTTTTAGGTTACGTTTTTGAAAATTACGTCTGCAAGAATGATGAAAATACATCTATTAAAGTAGGTGATTGATTGTGTAACAATGAATACTAAAAGACATATTCACTACTCAGAGTACAAGCTGCAAAAACCAGCCACGCATGCAACATTTATAAAATTTGTCCACATTTCAAGCAGTAGTGTCCGATGCATTGTGCGTATGCTATATTTAGTAACAAACCTTGGACAACGTCATTGCTGTTATTGATACACTTCAATTGAAACAAACAAGAAAGGAGAAAGAGATATATCTCTTTGCCAAGACACCACAAAAGGATACTTGAGATGGCTTCTATAGCACCTTGTCTCTTGATTTCATTTTCTGAAGCACTCAGCAACGGCAGCACCTTGTCGATGAGGCAGGTCATGGTGTCCATGGTAACCACTTTGCTCAGCACACCCAGGCACCTGGCAACCATGTAGCGAACTGCAGTGTACGGATACTCCAGACAGACACACAAGTGAGGTAGGGTTTCCAAAAGCTGGGTGAAAAAAAAACAAATCATTCTGGAATCTGTTTTATGCAAACTTTTTGCTGGTTGTTGAATTCTTGGGCATGGTTTTTGAAGTACCTCTTTCCACATGTTAAATATGGGGTTTCTCATCTCCACAGAGTTTTTTTGTGGTCTATGTTTCAATGTATTGGTTTATATTCACACATTGACTCAAAAGCCTTGGCTACTGACAGTTTACCTTAGCAGAAAACAGCATATCACAGTCACTGTGAACAATTTCTGTACACTTACAGTAGTAGTCCCTTCAGAACTGTTCTAACAATTGCCCCGAAAATTTTCACGCTAAAAATTGAAAAGACTTCAAGTATGTCGTTCATTTGTAAGTAAACCATGGACTTCAAATTGACTAGAAACAGCTTTTGATACTGAAATAAATATACAGCACAAAATCCAAAGTACCGGTACACAAGTAGGCAACATGATGTAATGTTTGCACTTCAAGTGCTGAATGTGTCTGATGAGTTTATTAGTACTGACCTTTGGATGCAGACTGGTGTGAAGAACTGAGGCTAACACTTCATAGACTTGAAGACTATTGACGAGCTCCTGTGCCTGGTTGTCATTGTTCTGGAATGCCTGAGGATCTGCAAACAGATTAAAATTCTCTCTTTCAATTTCAGCGTAATGATTGTGACATACTTTTATGGCTATAAAGCACAGCCCGTGTATTCGATATGTCAGAGCTGCCGAGCACATCAAGAGTTGGTAAACTGACATTTGTATTTATTTTTCCATTATTATTTCTGTAAAATGATGCTCAAATGTACAATTTAACTTTCAACCATTGACTGGGAGGTGTACATCTGTGGTGGGAGTGTCTGCCCTATGTAATGGTGATAGGGATAAAACATTACAGTTTTGAGCTGTGCTACTCAAGAATACATAATACATAGATTTCTTTGGCATACCCAATGGATGCTACAGAGTTATATGATTTTTCTGTGCAAAATGTTTAAAAGACAGAGAAGCTCTTTTTCTCAAAGTGAGAGATAAATGTTTAACCCTTCGCACCCTGACCTCTTGGTGACCTATGACATCATGCGGACATTTCTGTCTGAGCCGGGTTCAAAGGATTAAAACTCTGGGTTATTACGAAAGCATAAGTTTCAATACCAGATACTTGGCAAAACTCACCAAAGTTTTCCGGTTGTATGTGTTGGAACAGCACATTGGTCATGGCTTCCCACACCTTGTTTAGTTTAGTGACCACACTCTCACCAAAGTGACCGACGAGAGTGGTCAATGCATAGCTGGCTCCCCTTCGCTGAACCACGGCAGACATCTTGCCATTATCGTCATCATATATGATCTCATCAAGGTTGGTGCTGTTTGTGACGATGTGTTTGTTCCTGCTGGAGTGGGGTCCTCTCCTTGGAAGTGTGCTCAAAATAGCAGTCTGAAGGTAGATTAACCCTTTGAGTGTTGTATTTTTTTCCCACCAAAATGTTAGTGAAACATTTTATCAATTTCTATGAATTTTTCTGTAATTCTTTTGATAATTTTGAACCAAATGGACATCACATTTCATCGGCTACAGTTTTTTATCAAAATTATGTCAAAAATCTGAAAAAAATTGACTTGGGTATATTTTTAAAGGTAACAAAAATTGACTTTGGCGCTCAAAGGGTTAAAGCCCCATTAGCTGTATCTTTTTGCATTTTGTTTATCAAAGATACACGATCCAATTATCAAAGAGATGTCTCCAATTCCTGTTATTAGGCCATATTGTCTTTGAAAATGTCAGTTTCAAAACTCGTTGATTTATGTGGTCCATTGCTCAGTTTTTTGTGTACTCACTCTTGGCGGCCATATATGACTTGTAAGTCAAAAATTATTTAGTTGTTAAAGTCTGAGTTGTAACATTCACTGCAAATGTTTGGAAAACATTCTGTGATCACACTTCAGTAAACACATTTACATAAGTTGGTTTTGATTCAAACAATCCAATCTCAAAAGAAGCAAAAAGACACAGCTAATGGGGCTTTAAAACTGGACTGACAACTCAGTACTTTCATACACAAAATTGCTAACTAGCCCATGCATAAACCAACCCCTCTTAAATGAAGTATGTGGGTCTCCTGATTGGGTTTTCAATTGTGAGTTAGGAATCACACATGAGCTAACAGGAGTTCAAAAGTTGTTATTGTTTGCAAACTCAAATAATGATTACATTGTATAATATTCATATTAGCATCTAAACAATGAACATGAATAAAAATGTAAACTTGTCACATGGATTTATTATATATTGTTCACAGAGAAGCATAAAGCTCAAATTATACAAATAATTTGTAACTGGAGACAAGAATCATGGCAGTCTTCTTCAAAGATGATCATCTCCACCATTTTCACTTTTCAAACCCTTTTTCCAGTGCAACGGTCCAATTTTCAACTTAAAATAACAGGCCTATGCCAAAATAAGGTAGCAAGAGGGTTGACAAGCTCTAATTCTGAAGACGTATATTCCCCTTTGCCCTGAAAGAGAAAAGCCTACCTGTTGCTGTTTGACCAACGTCAGAATTCCTCTTGACTTATCACACTGCCAACTGATGGGTGCTGTGACGGGTGTACTGGGTCGGCTACCATTGCTATTGCTAGAACCCCCAGGCTCCTGCAGGTTGAGACTGGGTACAGGCTGGGTAACATTGGGCGTGTGACTGCTGTCACTACAGAGGCTGCCGCACAGGTTTCGGATGACTTTGGGGTTTGGACAGGGTACTCGGTCAACGCACAGATGCAGCAGTCTGGCTAAGCTGCTGGCTGCATGATGCTGTGAACAAGATTATGTCATTGCTAATATTATGGAAACTCATTTTGTGTTTTGCCAAATGACTCTACAATTTACAAAAGACTTGTTGACCAGGCTCAGCAAGAAGATGAAAACAGGATTTCCAACTTCAGTTTAGCAACAGTAAAGGCAGCAACATGAAACAATGTGTACCAGCAGTCTTAAATAAGGTGAATGAACCTTGGGGACAGATATTTTGACTTTAAAACTTTTGCAATGTTCTTTTGGCCTACCACTTTTGAAGCTTATGGAGTAAATAAAGTTTTCAATGGCTTAGTTTTGTGAAAATCGAATATTATACTTTCTCCCATGGAGATAACACAAGGATGGCGGCCATTTTGAATTTCAAATATAAGTATTTTGGGAATTTTTTTTTTTGTACCACAATTTGCATGGTAACGCTTGATTTTTATTCTTGATTTTGAAAGAGAATTGTAGCAAGTTTGCTTGAGAAAAGTTTGAGCAAAAGTTTAAATCTTTCATTTTCAAGGCGCAAACTACCTTAACACGATAGGGGAATAAAAAAGTACAAGAATGCCACAGCAAATTTCAATTACAAGAGGTGCAACAAATTTTAAACATATGTGCAACAAATTATAGCATTGATGGGGTACAGGATACAAACAGAACATAACCAAAACAGAGTAAAACAGCTTCAAAGTTTACATAACTCTGCAAAGCACAGGTCAGTAAATGTATACCCCGAACAAACTCACAGAACACTTTGAGGCAAAGGTGAAAATGAAGTGCAACTCATGTAGAAAAAGTGCAACAAATACTAGTACCTGTACAAGAGGGTTTTCCTCTGTCTTGATAGTTTCCATGAGTGGTTTGATGATGGGATTCAATTTGTCTGGTAGACATTTCAATGCCACAATAGCCCCCGCCAAGACAGCTTGAACCCTGTGTCATTATATTCACAGAAAGAATTGTGATGAGTTAAAACATTGAAAAGCTAAATCAACTTTTCATTTGGTTCAAGTAATTAGATGAATTGTCCTTTCTGGTTTTGTCTTGTTAATAGGACATCACAAGATACTGTTTAAGATGAATTAAACTTTTGTCCCTTTTTTCTGCTGTAACGAGCAACCCCAAAGGACTTTTGTTTACAATACAACTAGGGGGAATGGAGGTAAATTATAGTTTTCCCTACTGTAAGTTGAATTGATGCAGAGAATTTCATTACTATAATAAAATACTTCAAAGATTTTTAATCTATCTTTATTTAGTGTAGTTAAATTTTTAAAAATATTTCTTTATATAAACTTTATTTAAAGACGGTTAAATCCGATACAGGAAACCTGGTTAGCATAAATGCTCATCTTCCCAAGGGCCCTCTGTTAAAGGGTTTTTCTCATCAAGGATATCAGCTAGACACATGCAACAATTGGATGAAAGTGCCAAAATGAAAGATAGCTCACCTTGTGTTAAGTTTCTGTTGCTCTGTGTTGATTTCTGAGATGGTGCCTAGCACCTGCTGACACTTGTCGTGTACTGACTGCTGTGTCCTGGCTGGTAGTGGGATCTGTGTCAGCTGACCCAGGATGCCCTGAGCTGTAGCACCTGCCTGCTCTACAGTGAACATGCTACACAGAGACAGATGGATAAACTTTAATGACATGGTCACTGCTGAAAACTGAGACCGGCTGATGTATAAAATCACATTATAGGTATGGGAAATGCATTAGGAATAAATTCTTAAAGCTTTAGCCAAAGTTGTTTTAGCTAGAATGTGCCATGATAGACACATACATTTGGACTTTCAAATTCTTACTTTCTTTTTTTATGGCTCATGGGGGTTCATTTTTAAGCTCTTGGAGAGAGTAAAGTTTTCAGTTTTAGTTTTGTGAAAATCAAAATTTTAATTTTGCCATTAGAGTGGACACAGGTATGGTGGTCATTTTGAATATTGAAATATCAATAAATGTTGTATAATTTGTATCTTTAGTACCAAAGGTTGCACTGCTACCCCTGATTTTTTTTTCTGATTTGGTACAAGTATGGTTGACAGTTTTATAAAGAAAAGTTTAAGAAAATCATCAAGTCTTTCATTTTCTAGGTGTGCATTTCTTTAAGACAATATAGATGTTAACCCTTTGCACCCTTTGCACCCTGGCCCCCTGGTACCCTATGACATCATGAGGACATTTTTGTCTGAGCCGGGTTCAAAGGGTTAAAAGGCGATAAATCTCACTTCTGTTCATCATTTTCATAACTTTTGTCATGACAGGGGGAATAGAAACATAAATTCAGAAATACAGCAACAGTAACACTTTCCCTGTATAAGACAGCACTGGTATACTGATAGGAGAGCCAGTCAAATTACAAAGGAACACTGATGACATTTATTGACAAATACAGCCTCTGCCAAAACTCTACACACTACAAATTTGACTTGCCACAATTCAGTACTTTCAATGTCCCACTCTTTCCTGTAATGATATCTGAACCAGAATTTGTCCCTCAAGAGCCTTTGTATAGTTTGATGCAAAAAATTAGCTTCAGTACATCTCACAGTAACTTGATTCACAACAGATGTAGGGATTGGTCTGTTCGTCTCCGTTTCATTTCGCCCTTCATATTTTTGTGGGACAGCAACAGGGAGAAATGACAGGTGAAAAAGACAAAGCACACTTCTACATCTAACATTGATCTGACTGATTGAAAACATTAATATTTTGGGGGCTGGTATCAAAAAATGATGTGCATTCAAAGGTAACAGCTGCTGAAGGATAGCGTATGACACAATAGGTTAACTGCTGTTGCAGTAACTTACTCTTCCACTATACTATATTTTATCTCAGTAAAACACTTACTTTGGAAAACTAGATCTCTGTATACTCCTGTTGCATTCACACCAACTGTTGACAAGCACCTGTCGGGGAAATAACAAACACAGAAATAAACAAAATATGCAATGCCAATAACAATCATGTAGCAAAAACCAAGAATTGGACAATCTTGCCTCTGATTCCAACCCTAGCTGGCTTCCAAAGATATTGTCAAACAATAAAATGACCTTAGGAGATCCTAAGTTTGGGATGTAACATTGAACTTGAACTTTTCCCAATGGAGTTAACAAGGGGATGGCCGCCATTTTGAATTCTCTGTATTGGTAAATATTGAGTACTCTGTTTATTCAGATTTTTATTCTTGATTTGGTAAGACAATGGTTGATAGTTTCCATCAGGAAAGTTTGAGCAAAAGCAGTATTTTCAATTATGAGGCGCATTCTACCTTAACTCTTTGAGCTCCAAAGTCTATTTTGTCCCCTACATAAAACAAACCCCTGTCAATTTTTCTCAGATTTTGCCAAAATTTTGAGAAAAAACTGTAGCCAATGAAATATGATGTCCATTTGGTCCAAAATTATCAAAAAATTACAGAAAAATTCATAAAAATTGTAAAATTTTGCACTAAAATTTTGGCGGGAGAAAATTACAGCGCTCAAAGGGTTAAATCACAAATACTGACAGTGTGATATACTAATATAAATATATATGGGTAACAAACATGCAAGACTCTAATCTAATGAACTCGTTCCCTTTATAATGTAGTATTCGTCCATACACTGCGCTTTCCACCGTCTTGACAATGTTATAAATTCACACAATTTCATCACTGACCTAGATGATATATGTACACTTATTGCATAACAGAAATGAAAAAATTCAAATATGTGATTTTGACTAACCTGACATTCTGTTTGCAATCTCATGAATGGCACAGCCACTTCGTCATAGTAAACACTGCTGCACAAATCCTCCATTAACTTTGCCTTCACAAGCTCTGGGCATCTACAGTCCTGAAAAGAAAAACAAGAGATATTGTACCTTTCTTGCAGTAGATATTGTCATGCACACTAAAACTTGATTGTGACACAGATAATAGAAAATATATTTCAGTTTATCCATGCTGGTAGTTGTCATCTTGACACACGTCGAACTGCAAACAGATAACTTTGAAAGGCTTTATTTTTTAATATGTACACCATGGGTTGCTTATTGCTGGCAACAGCATGACGTCTGTTTACACCTTAATATAATCTCTGTGTATTAATGTTTTTAATTTTATTTACTCAAACATCAAACGGGCAAGAGGCCCATTCTCAAGATGGTGTACAAAATCACACACAACCTAAAGATGCAGTGAGGAATAAGATGTCTTGCTCATGGGCACAACACCATACCAGAGTCTCAAAACCACCATCCTCTGATAGTGAGTTTACTTCTGTGGTCACACACGGTTCTCAAACTCACCCCCTTTTGATTGTGAATCCAGTACCCTACCTACTACGCCATGATGTAACCTAAATATGTCACAATACAATGTTGCTCATGATCTTGTGTTTGGTGATGACTTGTGGATAAAACAGACATATTTCGTGTTGCCCAAAAAGTCAGTCAACAAGTATGGACTTACTGTTGAGGCAATGGCCCACTCAGTGACTACCAAACCAACCACCACTCTCTGTAGAGCTGACTTGTTGTCCAGATGAAATGAAAGCAGTTGTCCTATAGACTCAGCTGCATTGCTCTCTGCTGGTAACCGGCTGTCTGTGATGTACACTGCCAACAGTCCAAGAAGTCTGTCAGAAAAATTGGGAAACATATAAAGAATAATTCTTTGGAAACGATGATTCATTTCTTTTCTGACATGAACTTCAGCTTTGTGGAGACACATAGTTCTTGTTTTGACAAAAGTAAACTGAACTGAAGGGTTGATTTTACGATAACAATATACTGAGAAGACCATTGTCGTCATACAAGGAAGGGGGTTGAAATTAAGTCTCATGATTACCAGAAAGTGGCGCTCAGATAGTTAAATTGACTTTTCTCCGTTGTACAATCAAACTGAATGTTACTGGTCATTATGTGTCAGCCGTTAGACTAATTAATATGTCAATATACTGCCAGACTTAAAAAACTTTTTGCCAAATGACAGGATTCATGGGCCCTGAACTAGTCCATGCAAACAACGACACGCAGGGATGGTACACCATGAGATTTTGACTAGTTCATGACATATACAGTGAACTGTACCCCTTTCTGACTTTGTGGTTGCATGTACCTTGACAGTGAAAGATTTAAAACATTTGCTTAAACTTTTCTCAAGGCAACTCTTCCAGCATCAAGAATAAAAAAATCATGGATCATTGCACAAATTTTGACACTTGAAAAACTAAGTACCAAATATTTATCAATACTTGATATTCAAAATGGCTGCCATCCCTGTGTTAACTCTATAATGCAAATTAAATTTTTGATTTTCTCAAAAACAAGACAGTTAAAACTCTATTTATTCATCAATCTTAACCCTTTCAGGTCTAAACCCCTGTATATAGGGGTAGTTCTGGTAAGTTACAAAAAAGTCAGGCCTGAAAGCATTAAGAATGGGCAAACACAAGTGGGAGACTAGAAAAGTATTGCAAAGATTTGAGTCCAGCAAGATATCTGTTCCCAAAGCACATTCTACCTTTATCAAAGCAGACACAGAAGCAAATAGAAGTAGAGGTAAGTAAAGAGCTAAACAACAATAAAGAGTGGCAAACAAATCCTTACTTGGCTGCCCGGTGTCTTGTCTGTGTGACTTTGTAGTCTCTCTTTCCGGCAGGTACTCCGGCAAAATTTCCCGCCACATGGTGGTTTTCTTCCTTGCCAGGCGATGCCTTCCCTCGGGGAGATTTTTCCTGAGTAAATGTGGTAAATACAGGTGTAAGGCTGTTGTACAATGTTCAGAATTCTGAAATCTTATTGAACTGAGCAGGAAAGTGAAAAGGTATCATAGTTTATTGTTGTTTAAGTTTTTGAAAGGCAATTTCAGCAATTACGGTACCATATGCGTCGAAAGTGAATGATTGAACCTTTTGTTCACACCTGTCTCAATTAAATCAGGGATTGCCACACACAGTTTGCTACAAATTACCTAACAATTACCGATATTTGAAATTCAAAATGGCTGCCATCCCTGTGTTAACTCTATGGGGAAAAATAATTTTGTTTTTGATTCTTGAAAAACTAAGACGGTGAAAAATTAACCTGCTCCCAGAGCTTTAAAATGAGTCCCTGAAAGCTGTAGACCAGAAAAGTATTGAAAAAACTTTCAGTTGGAATATCTGTTCCTGAAGTGCATTCTATCCTAAAGACGTATGAAGAACATGTAGACATTCTTCAATTACATAACCCTAAAAAAACTGACTTAATGTTTTTCCTTATCTTTCTCTCAGTGAGTAAGCCAGTATAGAGTTATAAAAAAGACAATTTGATAAGAACACATGTATATTTCTGATAGTAAAGGGAGATAGACTAATTATATACAATTTTTTTTTCATGCCAATCTCTTTGGCTCCTAAATTTTAGGCCAAAAAAAAAAATAGGTTTGTTTCTGGTCATTGACATGTGGCAAAAATGATGCGGTGACGCGATTTTTTTTTTCAATTTTTTTTTATTTTTGCTGGAATTTGATACATTTTCCCCTTTTTTCCATAGGGGCAAATGAAAAACAGGAAAAAAAAGAGTTGACGCGCACACTTTGAAGTGATGCGCGCGCTGACCAGAAACAAATCAATTTTTTTTTTGGCCTTATGTTTGGAATAATCTACTCCATAGCGAACAAAACTATAACAATGAATGGCTTAAGTCACCTCAGGGCAGACTTCCTTGAAAGACATGTTATCTCATAAGTTCAAATATCTTTTAAATTTTTGGGTTCAAAGTTTGTTTGTTTGTTCACAGTATTACAAATGCTACATGTATTTTTGGATATAATAAGTACTTTTTGAAACACAGAAATGACAAAATTTTGCCCCCAAACTTATCTGACGACAAACTGTTTCACTAAGAACTACAATCAGCTTAAATTCATCCCAATGCAATATTCATTTATAATTCCAAAATCATTTATCAAATATGCAGTAACCAGTAGTCTGGGTTCCCAGGCTATGGCGCTTTCTAAGCTTACCTTGGTTTTGTGTTTGGCTTCAATCAGCATGTGTGGATCTATCGGAAGATTAGCAGGCTGCATAATAAGACACAGCCAGGCACTGATCCACGGACAGGCAGCTGCAATCAGATAGTCAATATGCGCCTTTGCCAGCAGCGTTGACCACACCTTAGAAAACAAAGTACATCAAAATATCAAAATACTCAACATTGGAAAATTCCTCTTATAAAATTGTACAGCCTACTGAACCAATTCTGTCATTTATTTATCAATTTTATTCTGTATTAATTTGATTCTGATCAAAATTTAAAGAGTTTCTCAGTGTTTTCAAATTGTCTATGCTCTTTCCATTTAAAATCATCCTTCATGGTGTGACAAAAAAGATGTTTCAGTTGCCGGTATTATAAGTTTGCATTTGGCCAACAAATAATTGCCGAGTCAAAGTTTGGAGTTGACACGAGCTAGGAGTCTACACAATCACATTTGTTTCACTTTTTAAAACTAAGTTGTACAACAACACAGGAAGTCAGTCACACCTTCTTGTACCCCATGAACACAAAAGGCTTCCTTTGTTTATAGTCTGGGATACAGATCCCTTCAATGATGTACAGAACTTCACCTTGACATCACAGCATTCAACATTTAAATATGCAAATGACATGGTCTGCAAATCAGCTGCAGGGCAGAACAGACAAAAGCCAACCTACAAATTTTAACATCCACACACATATTTCTGTACAACACCACCATAGCATAGCATAACTGATGCTCCAAGGCAATATTCTATATGCTGGACAAAGGAACTGTGACCCAAGGCTGAAATTACAATGGAATATACAACCAACTCTGAATGATGATGCCATTTTTGAAAGCTTCTGATCTTCTCAAAAAAACAAGTCATTGACAATGACATAGTCCCCACTTGTAATAGGAGTATTAGTCTTGAGGGGGCAGGGAAATGAGGTCATTAAGAAGTATCACCAAAGTGTATAGTTCAGATCTATGGACACATAGGTCTATGTCATTGTTCCAAATTTGAAACAAGAGGCATGTCTAAGTTATGGTTCTAAATCGGGAAAAAAGATCAAACCTCTAGCTGTATTGGCCAGCCAAGAAATACATATGTGCATAATAAATGAGGTACAAGATGTGACATCTTAAGGTCTATTATCCTATCAAAATTGAAGCGTAAAGAACTTGTGATTACTGAGTTATGCATATATATGCATATTCAAGGTCAAAGGTCATCAAGGTCACGTGACATTTTGAAAAAAAACATTGTATTGCTAATTAATCCATATATGCCAAAATTCAGACCTCTAGCTCTATTGGCTTGCCCACAATTATATATGGGCATAATTAACAAGGTAAAGCATGTGTTGTCATAAGGTCTCCCATCCTACTAAATATAAAGGACATAGCACTTGTGGTTACTTATTTATTGACATAATCGTGTATTTTAGGTAAAAGGTTATCGAGGTCACATGACATTTTGTCAAAAAATTCTTCTATCCTATAGTCTATCCCTATATACTAAAAATCATACATTTACCTCTATTGGCTTGTTCAAAATCAGATATGCACATAATGAATCAGGTACAATATGTGGCGTCATAAGGTGTCCCATCATACCAAATATGAAGGGTGTAGCACTTGTGGTTCCTGAGTTATGGACAAATATGTATATTTGGGGTCAAAGGTCACCGAGGTCACGTGACATTTTGTCAAAAAAATTGTATTGCTAAGTTATCCCTACATACCAAAAATCAGACCTCTAGCTCTATTGGCTCGCTCACAATTAGATATGCACATAATTAATGAGGAACAATATGTGGCGTCATAAGGTGTCCCATCATACCATATATGAAGGGTGTAGCACTTGTGGTTACTGAGTTATGGACAAATATGTATATTTGAGGTCAAAGGTCACCAAGGTCACGTGACATTTTGTCAAAAAAATTTTAAGGTATGCCTATAACCCAAAAATCAGACCTCTAGCTCTATTCGCTCACTCAAAATTAGATATGTGCATAATTAATGAGGTACAATATGTGGCGTCATAAGTTGTCCCATCATACCAAATATGAAGGGTGTAGCATTTGTGGTTACTGAGTTTTGGACAAATATGTATATTTGAGGTCAAGGTCTTTGAGGTCACATTACATTTTTTCAAAATAATTGTATTGCTAAGTTATCCCTATATACCAAAAATCAGACCTCTAGCTCTTTTGGCTCGCTCAAAATTACATATGCGCATAATTAACGAGGTACAATATGTGGCGTCATAAGGTGTCCCATCATACCAAATATGAAGAGTGTAGCACTTGTGGTTACTGAGTTATGCACAAATATGTATATTTGAGGTCAAAGGTCATTGAGATCACTTGACATTTTGTCAAAAAAATTGTATTGCTAAGTTATCCCTACATACCAAAAATCAGACCTCTGCTCTATTGGCTCGCTCAAAATTAGATATGCACATAATTAATGAGGTACAATATGTGGTGTCATATTAAAGGTGTCCCATCATACCAAATATGAAGGGTGTAGCATTAGTGATTACTGAGTTATGGACAAATATGTATATTTGAGGTTAAAGGTCACCAAGGTCACATGACATTTTGTCAAAGTGTCTGAGATATCTGCGTGAACGGATGGACTCACGGACTGACATGACCCAATCTATGAGCCCCCTGGACTTTATCTGTGGGGACTAAAAACTGTGTCACTGCATCCTTTTTGCAAATGAATACGATGAGAAACTAAATTTTTATTTATCTTGGCCTTATACATGGAGCCTATGTACTGCCTTATACATGGGAGTCTATGGACTGCCTTATACATGGGAGTCTATGGAGGTGAAAACTAGTGTGAAAATCTCAGTAATACTTTATGGGTCGCCTGTGCTTATACATGGGAATCCTAGTGTGAAAATCTCAGTAATACTTTATGGGTCGCCTGTGCTTATACATGGGAGTCTATGGACTGCCTTATACATGGGGGTCTATGGAGGTGAAAACTAAAAAGTCCTCTAACATGGCCAAATTTGATCGCATTGTGAAACAAATCGACGTGCATCTGTATGAGGTAGGGTACTACCCTTGAACCAAGTTTGAACAAAATCGCTCCAGGCGAATATGAGATATCTGCGTGAACGGACGGACGCACAGACACACGCACACACGGACGGACGCACGGACATGACCAAACCTATAAGTCCCCCCGGACGGTGTCCGTGAGGACTAATTAAGTTCAGGGTTATGCAAATTAAGGTCACAACAGGTCAGATATTCTGTGTTCTAAAGGAGTATCATATTAAATATCGGTGTATCTCAAAAAATTTTGTAGACAAAAGATTTCAGGGGGCTGGAATATCGAGAATATTCATGTTAAACTCGTTTCTGTAGAGGGAATTTCTGAAGTCCTGTATCCTGCCTGCCAAAAATCCTAAGGCTAGTCTTAGAGGATATGGAAACAGTTATTGCAATGACTTACTTTTCTGGGTTAAAAATGCATGTATTGTCCAAGACAACAAAATTTACAAAGCAATAAACCCATTAAAAGTGAGGGGAAGTTATGCATGGGACCTGTAGAGACCGGAAAATTTGAAGTTGTGAAACACAGGGCACTTCTCCCTTTTGAGAGTTTGTGTGTGTGTGTGTGTGTGTGTGTGTGTGTGTGTGTGTGTGTGTGTGTGTGTGTGTGTGTGTGTGTGTGTGTGAGTGTGTGTGTGTATGTGTGGTCGTTTCATGAAATTGGACTACTCATGTAATTTAGGTTGATGGAACACCAATACAAAATGATTAAAAATGTTTCTTGATATCAACTGTGAAATTTCAGAGTTTATTTCTGAGAAAAAATGTGGACATTGATGTGCTTTATAAATTGCAGAATTCATCTCCTAAAATGGATCCAAGTTGTTCACTGTCTCAGAACCACAACTGTAGGCACAGATACATATTTCTTGGAAGACCTGCCATGTATGGTAGCTCCTTTGGAGTCAAAAAAAGACACATAATCGATGTGTCGATTTGAAGAGTGGGAGTTTCAAGGAAAACACATCTTCAGAAATGACACTTAATACCAACTGACCTTTTCAACCAACTCCAGAATATCAGCTCTGTCTTCGAGAATACACCTCTGATAGACGTGCCTCAGGGCCTCTTGCAGAATTGGAGACAGCCACTCCTGGCAGGCCGCCTGACATTTCGAAAGACAATCATTTATTCATGTTAATCACTGTCACACACACACACACTCACAAAGACACTGAAGAGTCCCGGTTTTCTGTTTTCAAAATGCCGTTGAAATTTGATGAAAGTATGATGACCTTCAACAAAACTCTTCAGTTTCTACAATTTGGTATTTAGGTCATCTTAGACACTGTGAGAGGTTTTATAGAAAATCAGTTGAGACTATTTCCAGGAAACAAGGGACTCTATTTTTTTCTTTTGAGCAATATCTGTCTTCTGATTGGTTAAAATATGTCGTACAGTATGTCATTGATACAAAAACTGTGCATATTTGGGAACAATGTCCTCAAAAACCTACAACATTTATGAGCTCTTTTGGTTTTGAGTCAATTTTGAAATTTCTTGAAATTTTTGAAATTACCCAGTCCTACACTAATGCAAGTAACACACAAGAACTTCCTTGAGAAAGTGATGAATAAATTTTGACTAAAATGCACACTGTTTGGAAAGTAGAACACGCACAATAACATCTTTGGTCAATTTTTTCTTGAGGTTGACATTCTCTGGAGTTGTTTTTTTTGTTAGGAAGTTTTGCAAATGTCATCAGAAAAGAGATGTGTTGATGTACTAGAGATTCTTAATCTTATCTGCCACACCTTGCAGCTAGGTTTATAACACACCAATTCAAGTACAAAGTCTTGACTCATGGAGCAGATTGTGCATTTTCAAAACTTCTTTCACAACAAATACTGTATTATAATTACACTCAGCGGCAAGCCCCTAAACAGATATTTAATAAGCTTTTATCATCTTCACAATAATTGTTGGTATAAGCATTTTCACCCTGAAGACAAGGTTGTCATTTTCCATGATAGGACCTTCCAAAACTTTGATTTCCTGATGCATGCAAAGATGAACCTTAAATTTCAGAGTGTACGGTTTTGGTGGTTACCCCGGCTCTTGTTGGAGTTCATAAGTAAAACCTGGATAGATTTAATACCACTTGGCAACTTAAAAAGGGGAAAAATCAGTTAACTGTCACCAGTATGCACTTTATCAAACATTGACATGGTATTGACTATAGAGTCTGCTCTTCATTCAAAAATATTTTACACACTGCATTTACTCGTTAGGGCTACGCATAGAAGTTTAAAGACATTTATAAATTGTCTGAATTTAGAAATATTATACAGCAGAGGACAAACTGACTTTTACCATCCATCATATTAAGGTAGTATGTGCCTTGAAGGTGAAAGACTTAAATTTTCGCTCAAACTTTCCTTAATGAAACTTTTGAATATTCTCTTACAAAAGCAAGAATAACAATCAGGGGTCACTGTGAGAATTTTGGTACTAGAGAGACATATTACCCAAGATTTCCTGATATTTAGAATTCAAAATGGCTGCCATCCCTGTGTTAACTCTATGAGGGAAAAATAAAATTTTCAATTTTCGAAAAACTCAGACATTGAAAGTTTTTCTTTCTCCAAGAGCTTTAAAATGAATCCCCACAAGGGGTATATCAGAAAAGAATTGTAGAAATTTGAGTCCGAATATCTGTCCCTGAGGCGTGTTCTACCTTAAGGGAAAAACTTGATTATCGGTAAATGGATGAAAATCTGAAGAATAATAAATCTATAATTTGAATAATCACAATGGTACATCATCTTGGGAAAATTATCAAAAGAAAAGTAATACTAAATATCTTTATAATGGATCAACATCCTACCAGCGAGCTCTCAGCATTCAACAGAGTGTAGAGAGTTTCAAGCGCTGATTTCCTGACAGATGCTATGTTGTGTCTGAGAAACGGCCACAGCCTTGGGACAAGCTCCGTCAGGCTCTGTTGAAGTCTGGACGGTGCCTTGCATGCCAGTGTAGACAGCAGTGTCATGATGCTGTTTGTAGAGGCTGTCAGATCGTCAAGTTCCAGTAAAGTGTCCCACAGTGTCTGGATAATCACAGGAACCTGCAGGGAAGAAAGAGGGACAGTTGAAAAAAACTTGAATATGCAAGTGATGTCATGCACCTTCGTGAATTCAGAAATGGCGCTGATAATTGCCAGCAATGAGTACCTGTGACAAAGAACTAAGATAGATATTTCCTAACTTAGTATTAATTACCAGAGATGGACCTTTCAAAGTACAAAAATACAAGTCATCGTTGATGACACAGTCCCCACTTGTTAATGGGTACTTTGCTTACAGGTCCTCAGAGAGGATAGAGTCCTCTTCATTAGGTCTGTGATAAAAATACTTTTGAATAAATTCGCTTGATACATGTCTGAGTTGTGTAGAGTTGTGTTCAGAACATGAAAAAATCGTAATAAAATGGCCACATGTCGGCCATATTGGATCGTATCACAAAACAAATCAATGTGCATATGTATGACATAGGTCAATGTCCTTGTACCAAGTTTGAATAAAATCCGTTGTGATATGCCTGAGTTATGGCTCTGTACATGAAAAAATCGTAACAAAATGGCCGCACGGCAGCCATATTAGATCGTATCACATGAAAAATTGACGTGCATATCTATGACATTGGTCAATGTCCTTGTACCAACTTTGAATAAAATCAGTTGAAACATGCCTGAGTAATGGCTCTGTACATGAAAAAATCGTAGTAAAATAGCCGTCTGGCGGCCATTTTGAATCGTATCACAAAACAAATTGACGTGCACAATCTATGACATTGGTCAATGTCCTTGTACCAACTTTGAATAAAATCAGTTGAAACATGCCTGAGTAATGGCTCTGTACATGAAAAATCGTAATAAAATGGCCGCCTGGCGGCAATATTGAATCGTATCACAAAATAAATCGACATGTATATGTATGACATAGGTCAATGTCCTTGTACAAAGTTTGAATAAAGTCGGTTGAGATATGCCTGAATTATGGCTCTGTACATGAAAAAATCGTAACAAAATGGCCGCCTGGCGGCCATATTGGATCGTATCACAAAACAAATCAATGTGCATATGTATGACATTGGTCAATGTCCTTGTACCAACTTTGAATAAAATCAGTTGAAACATGCCTGAGTAATGGCTCTGTACATGAAAAAATCGTAATAAAATGGCCGCCTGGCGGCAATATTGAATCGTATCACAAAACAAATCGACGTGTATATGTATGACATAGGTCAATGTCCTTGTACAAAGTTTGAATAAAGTCGGTTGAGATATGCCTGAATTATGGCTCTGTACATGAAAAAATCGTAACAAAATGGCCGCCTGATGGCCATATTGGATCGTATCACAAAACAAATTGATGTGCATATCTATGACATTGGTCAATGTCCTTGTACCAACTTTGAATAAAATCAGTTGAAACATGCCTGAGTAATGGCTCTGTACATGAAAAAATCGTAATAAAATGGCCGCCTGGCGGCCATATTGAATCGTATCACAAAATAAATCGACATGTATATGTATGACATAGGTCAATGTCCTTGTACAAAGTTTGAATAAAGTCGGTTGAGATATGCCTGAATTATGGCTCTGTACATGAAAAAATCGTAACAAAATGGCCGCCTGGCGGCCATATTGGATCGTATCACAAAACAAATTAATGTGCATATCTATGACATTGGTCAATGTCCTTTCACCAGCTTTGAATACAATCGGTTGAAACATGTCTGAGTTATGGCTCTGTACATGAAAAAATCGTAATAAAATGGCCACCTGGCGGCCATATTGGATCGTATCAAAAAAAAATTGACGTGCATCTGTATGACATATGAAGTAATCCTTGTACCAAGTTTGAATGAAATCGCTCCAGGCATCTCTGAGATATCTGCGTGAACGGACGGACGCACGCACACACGCACGCACGCACGCACGCACGCACGCACGGACGCACGCACGGACATGACCAAACCTATAAGTCCCCCCGGACGGTGTCCGTGGGGACTACAAAAATAAAAGCTCTTTCTTAGAAATCAAGAGTCTAGGAAATGAAATATTGATATTACATGATCCCCACGACAATTACAGAGCAAAATTCAATCTTGTAACGAGGCAATGTACAGAGTCATCCAAGTGGTAAAACTTACTTGAAAACTGCACTATCAACACGATATTAAAACTAGAATGTTGAAAATTCCGGAAAGAAATCAAGGGGAAGGTTATACTAATCTTCAAAATGTTTGTACATATATAGCACGTAATTGGAGATAGAGAAAGCTGCTGTATGTTTCTCTATCATTGCAGTTGTCATCAGACATCCCTGACTGATCTCAATCCATGGAATCTTTCGACTTGCCTCAGTGGAAGCGATTTTGAGAAGCGATTCTGCCACTGGGATCAGAGCAGCTGCTGCCACCGCTCGGACGTCGTCGTCAACGTCCTGTAATCCATGAATCACAGAAGACAATGCCAGCGGTAAAAAATCGTCTGTCATCTCCTGTCAAAACAAAAAAACAAAACACAAAATACAATTATTCAATGCAAATAATAGGATCAAGCAAACAAGATGAAAATTTGTAATATCTGTGGCATTTCTATTCAAATTTCAGATTTTTCTGAATATTCAAAAAAACACAACCCACACTTGTTTTTAAAACAAGTCATCGTTGATGACACAGTCCCCACTTGTTAATGGGTGCTTTGATTACAGGTCCTCAGAGAGGATAGAGTCCTCTTCATTAGGTCTGTGATAAAAATACTTTTGAATAAATTCGCTTGATACATGTCTGAGTTGTAGTTCAGGAGATGAAAAAATCGTAATAAAATGGCCACATGGTGGCCATATTGGATCGAATCACAAAACAAATCAATGTGCATATGTATGACATAGGTCAATGTCATTGTACCAAGTTTGAATAAAATTGGTTGAGATATGCCTGAGTTATGGCTCTGTACATGAAAAAATCGTAACAAAATGGCCGCATGGCAGCCATATTGGATCGTATCACAAAACAAATTGATGTGTATAGCTATGACATTGGTCAATGTCCTTGTACCAACTTTGAATAAAATCTGTAGAAACATGCCTGAGTTATGACTCTGTACATGAAAAAATCGTAATAAAATGGCCGCCTGCTGGCGGCCATATTGGATCGTATCACAAAACAAATCAATGTGCATATGTATGACATAGGTCAATGTCCTTGTACCAATTTTGAATGAAATTGGTTGAGATATGCCTGAGTTATGGCTCTGTACATGAAACAATTGTAACAAAATGGCCACCTGGCGGCCATATTGGATCGTATCACAAAACAAATTGATGTGCATAGCTATGACATTGGTCAATGTCCTTGTACCAACTTTGAATAAAATCTGTAGAAACATGCCTGAGTTATGGCTCTGTACATGAAAAAATCGTAATAAAATGGCCGCCTGGCGGCCATATTGGATCGTATCACAAAACAAATTGACGTGCATATGTATGACATAGGTCAATGTCCTTGTACCAATTTTGAATGAAATTGGTTGAGATATGCCTGAGTTATGGCTCTGTACATGAAACAATCGTAACAAAATGGCCGCACGGCAGCCATATTGGATCGTATCACAAAAAGAATCGACGTGCATATCTATGACACTGGTCAATGTCCTTGTACCAACTTTGAATAAAATCAGTTGAAACATGCCTGAATTATGGCTCTGTACATGAAAAAATCGTAATAAAATGGCCGCCTGGCAGCCATATTGGATCGTATCACAAAACAAATCGACGTGCATCTGTATGACATATGAAGTAATCCTTGTACCAAGTTTGAATGAAATCGCTTCAGGCATCTCTGAGATATCTGCGTGAACGGACGCACGCACGCACACACGCACGCACGCACGCACGCACGCACGCACACACGCACGGACATGACCAAACCTATAAGTCCCCCCGGACGGTGTCCGTGGGGACTAATAAAATGCCTTGTTTTGTTGAGTTCATAAATTTTACTTTTTTGTATTAGTTACATTTATTTAGTACCATGTAACAGAAAAATGGAAAAGGTTATGATAATAATGCAAATTGGTAGTATATACAACCATACTGACAGACATTAAATTTCTGGCGTTCCAGATATAGAGGGCGCTCTACTACTCTGCTGCTGAAATCTATGTCTAGGTTCAGTGTGCATTTTGTAGAGTTCAGCCTAGAAAACCTGACCTTTCAATAGGATTACTGCTTTCCTCTAACAGCTTTCCTACAACTGGATTGCTTTCCTATTACAGGATTCTACAAGATTACTGCCTTCCTATTACCATGAGAAGACATGAAAAATTACCGAGGTTTCATCAGTCGTTCATTTTGACACGGCATATGGCTGGGCTAAGAAATGCATCAAATTTACAAGTGAAATCTTGGAACCACCAAGCTTGATGGTGAAATAATCTTAATCAATAATTGTCATATACTGACAAACAATGGTGCATAAACGCTGCACTGTTTTCATTCATCAACAAATTCCCACCATGCTTGAGAAATAAATGCTCATTGCCATTTACATGTATGGGAAATTTCAAAGTTTACTTGAAATTGCTACTATTATCAGAAACTTCCATCTGGCCCAACACCACTGGCCACTACAAAAAACGTCAAAATAGAGCTCATATACTGTACATCAATTGAAAATTCACACTTACAGATCAGAATAAACATCTCAGATCAAGAACACATGTACAGTAAAACATAAACCAAACTTGACACACTTTAACATGACTGTTTAATATCGCTGTGATAAATGTTACAATGGCGGCTGCCAGCCCCGGTGGCAGTCACTGATGATTGTTGCGATGATGTCAGGTAAACTTTAAAACGACGATTTGGAGTAATTTCTGCAGTATATCAGTATCTACATGATGGACTTTAACCATGCAAATTAAAGTAAACCCTTTTTTATTCCTTGGACATTCCTAGCTGTCAGTGATGAAGTCAAATCCCTCTATGATCAGCATGAAAGTAAAGCAGATGAATGCATGGTGAGATTGGGTGATCCAACCTACCTTGGTGACGGCAAGCAGGTACTTGATTCCAAGCAAGCCACCGTGCCTTGCTTCCCACTGCTGTTGTGATAGCAGCTGTAGTAGAATTGACAGGACTGTTTTCACACCATCCACATTCATGTGGTGCAGCACAACACCCAATGTCTGTGCACATGTCTCCCTGACTGGTGCAACAACCTGTGTGTTGAAATCATAGGGAAAAAATTCTGATACAAATCAAACCAAGAAATTTTCTATGTCAGTAGACACTTTTGAATGCAGAAATGCAGCTAGAGTCACTATAAAAGTTGTTGCCTATCTTTCCTAAAGTTTCATGTTTGACGTAAAACATGTTACATCAGCTGCTAGTTTTTGGTTGTGTTTTTCCATATTATAATTTTTTAACTGTCTTTATAACCTCTTGCATTTTTCCACACAGAAGTGTGATGGCGCTTGTCATGGGTGTGAAATCTCATATTGAACTGCATGATTCACAGCAAATTATTTAATGCTGTTTCTACAACCACATCTTAAGATGGTGTAATGTACGGCATATAGAATAAGGCAAAACGCCTACATGTCTCAGTTCATTTGTAAAAGACAAAAATAGATAAATGAATAACCAACAAATACAAACAGTAGAAAAAGACGGATTATCATGGCTAGTTTCTCTTTGTTGTTGCAGGAAAAACTTCCTTCATGTCACACATCACATATGTACCTCGTCAGAAACGAAATCTCCAAATCTGTCCAGAGCAAGCACACACAGCAGCCGCAGAGCCATGTCTTCTAGCCACATCTGATTCAGGGAATCTTGCTGAAATCATCAAAGAGGAAGAAATACACAGAACATCAACACAAACATATCATTCATGAGTATTGATGACGTTTTTGGTAAAAACAGTGAAACACTGTGGTTGATTTCAATGACATCAGCCATTCATTTTGGTATACCTGAAGAATTCTGGGCCAAATCATCCCTGTAGTTGCAAATTTGCTTGTCTGAGGGTGCCTTACAGAAGAATCAAATGGACCCAGACCCCCTAAGACAATCTTGTATTGAAGTATGGCTTAGTGTGATCCAAGTACACTACAGTTTTACGACCATGTCTTCATGAAATCTAATACAGCAGCTTCCTACTCCTACAGAAGAAATTATTCATGGTTTGCTGCCCTCAACGAATAAACTTTCCGCAAAAGAGTATACTTTGACCCCAACCTAGCATAAAATCAATGTGATTGTGCAATAAAATTGAAGAACAGGGCCATCAGGGACAGTCTAGTTGAATGGAAATTCCTACCTGGTCAACTGGGTATTCTGAAGTTTTGCCAGAACTCTTTCCATGCACCTTGATGACCTCTCTGAGACCAGTGGCAGCTCCGTGTCTGACAACCCACGACTGATTGAAAAGGTCTGTGCTCAGCTGCTCACAGAACGAAGCAAACGGCCACTCTCCTGCCTGAGAAAACAAGATTTTTATCATTTACTTCCTGCAATTTTCCAAAGTGGTGACATCATTGCTCTTACAAATACAAAGTATGGTCCGAAGCAGGGGTGTGTTCTGGACAGGACAGCTTCACGCCATCCATTGTTAAATAGAACCTTTTCACCTGAATTTTTTGCAAGAGTTTGCAAACATGAGCAGATACGTTCGGGCATACAGTATCATTTCAGCTGTTCCCTGATATTATTCCTTTTGTACTCTGACAACCATTTACTAAATAACTTTGGAAAATGGTATCAAAATTGAGCGACATCTTTATTTTCCACTCTTGCAACTCAGTATATTTTTAAGAATCAATAACACCATGAGTGTTGTCTTGATTATGAGTTACTGGTTTACTAACCTCTTCATAGAAGACTGAACTATCAACAACATGGTCTAGGACCACTTTGTCAGACTGCGAGGGCTGGCTAACAACTACTGTGGATGTCCTGGCTTTCTTGGCCAATGGTTCCTCTTCCGTAGTCTCACTGTCAAAAATATGGGATGAAAATTCACATGATTTGAAGTATTTTAGGCATCAGCTGATGAAAACTTTGTATTCTCTATCCTCGTCATTTCCATCACTACCGGGGTAATACTGTTTCCAGTATAATATAGCAATTACTTTCTTATATCAAAATAAATCTTGCCATCTTCTTTCCAGTATTTGATCCATGTATCAAATCTAGTTTCTTTCTATGATCTCAAAAGCATGTTGAAAGTTTGAAAGCTCTTGCAGTAAGATTAGCAACCATTTCTCAGTCTATGCCTCAGGACAGGTCAACTTTTTTTACTTTCTTCCTTTTGTTCAGTAAAGAAAAAGGTACATGACGCAACAGATCTAGGATTATTCAGCCACAGTTTACAGGCTCAACTCACTTACACAACCGTACATGAATTATTCACAAAGCATTGTACACAGAAAAAATGTCAAAGGTACATAATAAGTATCTATCTGTAGCAATCATGCCATCATGCTATCTTTCAGTGGATGTCAAAGGTCAATTGGTCTTTGCCCTGAGCAAAGAGTCATTTAAGGTGGCATTGCACATAACACAGCTTTTTTTGTTCAAAAGCACTCAATTTCATTCAATTTTCATGAATCTGTCAAACCAAGATTAAAATATTGGTTGGGTTAACCTTTTAGCATGACAAGTCGTAAGTTTGGTGAGAGAGAAGTGTAAATTTATGCAAATCACCTGATTTCCTGGCTTTCTTTCATTTTCATTTAACTCAACTCTGGCTGGGTCAAAAATTGTTAAATTTTCACATAATGTACTTTAAATACTATATGGCAAAACTACAGTTTTGTTTGGCAATCAAGTTCACGCATTTTGAACAAGAAGAGTCATTTCAATTTTTCTTATCATGATTTTAATCACTTTTTTGAATGGTCAATCTTTCAACCCATGCCATTTAAGAATGCGAATAGATAATGTAAAACAAAAATAGCAAATTTTTTCCTACATATAGTCTACCTTTAAATGAGATATTAAATTTCACACAGTAGTATCATGTTTTACTTAAATTGTTATAACAAATACCAAAATTGAGGTTTTCTGCCCCAAATTATATACCCTTTCATTCTTCAAGTACACTATTGCTACCATACTAAACTTTAGATTCTCTGCTTTTTGAAAATATATATTATGAGGGGGTTTTCATGACATCTCTGATAAGAAATATTGCTTCAACAAAAATGTGTTGTTATTAAAGTGCAACGTCATCTTAACTTACACAAGAAATGAGAAGACAATTGAAAAAATTGACCATTACAATTGTTGATTTCGAATGGGGCAAAGGTTATCTGTGATTACAGTCAACATTTTGAAACTCCATCTGTTAATATTAATGTCAACATTTAAAAGTTTCAGCAAACATTTATAAACAACTGTTACCCACGCCAGTATCTTTGCACAGACTGCTGTTTTTAAAGTTTAATGGAAACAAAGACATAGTGAAAGGTCAGCTGAGGCTAGAAGGTTTGACAGGTGGGTTATGGTACTCAAGTCTGCTGGAGTTTTCTCTCTCTTACAGTGGTTTGGGTTGAACCGTTGGCAATACGGGAACTAAACATCCTGTTTAAATTGATGAGTTGCCAACACTGTCAGGTGTAACTATTGGCTTGTGATAACGATTGCATTCTGAGCAGGAGTGTGGATATGTGGTGTTGTTTTTACAACATTTAACCTCCTTCCAGACAATATTTCAACTTTCCCAAAGTTGATTTCTTTGTTATTAACTGATATTACTACCCAGACGATATTCCGCCTGACAGTGTTGGCAACTCTGCAATTTTGACAGTATGTCTAGTTCCCGTATTGCCAAAGGCTCAATGCAAACCACTTTATAACTGCAATGGGGTAAAATTATAAATACCTGGTACTGGCAGTGGTTTCAGGTTTATCCTTAGATCTCTGCTTGGCCATCAGCTTGGCCCGCCTCTTGGCACGGTTCTTCTCTCTGGAGCTCATACCAGGTTTCAGCATGGCTTGCATTTCCTGGCTGACTATGTCTGCTGGCAGAGGCTGCATCAAGGAAAGGTGCATAACATTATCAGTGTTTTTTCACCAATTGTAAGAAACACAGGTAAATGGTTTGGGAACCTCATAAATACATCTGGAGTCCCTAATGTTACTAATTGATATACGCATGAGAGCCATGGCGACATAATTGGTAAACCTTGGTGAACTTTCAGTGCTTTTCTAAGGTTGAGGGACATTGGTAAATCATTTTGAAACCCCGGTAAGATTTCTGCTGTCATCTTATCTGATTGCATCGATACACCAAGGGGAGAACCCCTGGAACATTTGGGCTAATGTCCAGCACCTCAGAAGCTGTTATCCAATTGGTTCGCTGAATCTTACAGGTATAATTGAATTATACAAATAGACTCCCTAGGTTGCGGTGAATAGTGACAATTGACCAATCAGATAGAACCTTCCGAGCCACATCAACAGGAACATTTACCTGCTCACCACTCCAACAAAACTGACTTTACAAGGGTAATGTAAAGGCCATTGAACACAATGCAACACGTGCTGGATGAGAACGTGTGAATATAATTTCTCTGAAGACGACAAAGTTTACTATTGGGTGTTCTGCATGGTGTATAAAAAAGCTATCACACATATGATTGATTGATTGGTTGTAGAATTAACATGACATTCATCAAATTGTCGATATTTTTAAACTGATCCTGGCTTTCAAACTGTCAGATACGGTATATTCACTTTCACTGCTTCCAAATTTGTGTAGATTTTGAAACGACATGAAGCAGGTGGTATTTGCGAGAGGTATTCACATTAATAACTACTGGTACATGTTAATCAGCAATCGGTTCACATGGGCCAATCTCAACCAATTTGAGAAAGGCCATCTGAAACCTATCATTTTCTTTCTGTTAATAACCATCCTCAGTTTTTGTCATTGGTCTATATTGTCAAACGGAAACTCAACAAGCCCAATTGGAGAAGACCGACCAACCTGAGGTGCTTTGCTCCTATCTTCTGTCCTGACCTCGAGGTCTGCATCATTGAACAGCTCGTCTGTTTGAAAACCCAAGGCATTGCCGGCTATGTCGAGACCAAGCCTCTTTTGCAGCAGCCTTCGTTGCTTGGCAAGCTTCTCCTTGGGATCATCACCTGCCACATTTGAAAAGAAATTCTTATTTATCGGAGATATCAGGTGTTCTCTCTGTGAATTGCCTTGATCAAATGATATGAGATTAGCACCAGCTGTTCTGCAAAAACTGGAAATATGATTCTATAAACAGGATGTCTTGCCAAAGTGGCGCACAACCTTCCTGGTTCTTTGACCAGCGGCAAATTTCAATGGTTTCCCTTAGATAAAATGTCAAAACACAAAAGACTTGGTGTGGAACTTAACAGGCAACATCTGTGACTACTTTTGCGAATGAAAATCTTGTAAATATACTTTTGAAAAAAAACTCTGGCAAAACCATTATTTAGAACATAAATCACAAATGTCTATCATTTCTGTGTCTAGAATTTTTCCACCAATTTTCAATAAGCTTCAGTGATAAAATTTATTTCAATACTCATGCCTCTCGCGTATTTTTAAGGTGAACTACACACTGGTAATTAATATTTTTCATTTTGCTCACAAGTATACCTTTCGAAGGTAGAAATTAAATAGGAAAGAAATATAATGAGAAAAGTCTTGATCTCTTCTTCTGAGATATATCGCAGGAGAATATATCCTTCCCTTTGATTTTAGGCAGCTCATATTGCTTGAATATGACAAATTTTAGCCTTCAACGAATTCGGAAACTGATTGAAATTGAGACACAGTCATTTCCATTCAGCAGAAGTTTATAAAATGTCTCTCTGAAAGTGCAATGCAACAAAGACAGGCCATACGATATATTTTTTAACAATATTTGGTAAAACTGCAGAGACACTTGTTTTTCAGAGATTCGGTTGCAAAAAAAAGTCTGCCACTTTTTCTTAAAATAGAGTCCAATAACACAATTTACTTGAATATATTATTGTTCAAATGGCTCCCCTACCACATATTTTGTGAAATTTCAAGACATGACAATCATACAATTTCTACATGAAAGTCAATGTGGCATGTTGCTGAGAATTAGGCTCCAACAATGGATATAGTCAACAATGCGCACTACAAATTTAGTGTTGTGTTTATAGATACCAAAATAACCATTTGATTAATCTACACAGCTAGACTTTTCTCAGTAGGATATGGATCTAATATCTTTAGTTGTAACACTTGGCTGCTTATTTTGTATCATGGCTCAGTACGATTTCAAGACAGATAGCAGCATATATCTAAAGGTTTTATGTTCAGAGTAGCCCTCCGGGCACTGAAAGAAAATACCACACTTTCATGATTCATGAACACCGGACTATTAGCGTCAAAGCAGTATCTCTAGTCAAACATGAACAAATAAAAGCTGCATGCCTACCGAGAAGGCTTGTCATCAACATCTAAACGAGCCCTGAAAATTCGCCGTAGTGTTTTCATGGGGACAAGTTATGGGCTAATTTGAGAAATATTTTTCACTTTTCGATGACGCTTCTCGGGAGGAAAGCCATGAAAGATTTTAAGTTGAATAGATTTTGTGAGCAATGTTTTTAAATCTTTGTTTTAATTGTTTCCTTTTTAGTTTTCATTTGTGGGGTTGTGTCTTTGCCGGCTTCTGTGAAAACACCGGTGAATAAATTTTAAAAATTACCCACATAAACACATTACAGTACCAAAATGCAATTTTCAGCATTATCATACATACATGTATACATGCCAAAAGGCATTTTGTAGAAACCAGGACTCCAGTCTTTCTGACTAGAAAATTATATCAATTTTTCTCTTCCCTGAGTTTTTTTAAGTCTCAGTTTTCATGACAGATAAGTGTAATACTTACTAGCTTCCTCTGAAGTCTCATACTCGGTGCCGGCCGATCCCGCAAGGAAAGTGCCCCTCTGTAGAACTCTTGAGATTTCAAACTGGGAAAATTCAAGTCTACCAGTGTCTCTCTGTACAGGTGTGGGCGTTCTGCTTGCATCAGGTGTACCAGGTTCTGAAAGTAAAGTAGATTTTGGTCCTTTACACTCAATGACATTGAATATTTGAAATTACTTACATGATGTATCAACTTGCTTTTAACAACAAGTTTTATTCTTTGTATTTCATGGATTGAACATTTCAGCCCATTTTATTGGTGACATGCAATGATTGCCCTCGCTTCTATGAATGTGAAAATAATATTGTACATGACAGTTAGGAAGGTTTAAAGGGACAATAATTGTAATATTTGATGATATTTTCATGATTTTTGTTCAATTAGAAAAATCTGTTTTCTTATTCCTTTTTGAGAAACATGTTGAATACACAGTTTTAGCACTGGTAACACAAAGCATAATATAAAGTAGCAGGGTCCATACTCTAAAAGTCACTTAAAACAGCGCTGATCGCAAATGACATCACTGTTCTCTCTCATTAATATGCATAAATAAACATTTCTCTGCATTTTCCGCATAAATGACAAAAATAAAACCTGAGAGTGTTAGAATGGCTATTTAGTGTCACACTTATTCGTATGAATTGATGACTGAGACTACAAGCTGCAACAGCAGCCGCGCATACAACAGCAGAATTTGTCCGAATTTCAGCATATTTGTCCGAAAGTCGCGTGCGTGTAGCTATATTTAGTAACAAATCCGAAATCGTGATCAACGCTATTCAAAAGCTTTCAAGGTCTTATTATTAGTTTTCAATCACCTTTTTATGACCAAAATACCATTTTCCTGGTGTCATATTATGATACACCATTTCTATTTACAATGTTATGACTTATCATCTTGTCAATTTTGAAAATTGTTGGTACATTATCAATTTCCTGGGACTTTCAAGAACTCAGTTTCATTTTCAAGGACTTTTCCTGGATTTTCAAAGAGACTTTAAAATGAAAGGATTTATGAGGACTTTTCCAGGAGCATCCCAAACAGACCCTGGAGAGGGCAATGTTATTCTTAACAACTGCATTCTCCTCTGGGCTAAAAATTCAGTTTTGAGCAATAACATTGCACATACAAACATACAGGCTGAGTTGACAAGTTGAACAATCAGACATTTCAATATGACTTGAGGAGTTGTCAAACAAACTGCCATTTGCAGAAGGAACAAACACACTGGACAATTCAGTATATGCCAAAGGTGACTATTAGTGGAGCTTCATAATAACTCTTCATACATGTAGTTCAAATAAAATTTTCTAGCTGAGCAAGAAGCCACTACTATGAAACGTTTATTGAAAGACCAGCATCACTGCATGTCTGCGGAAGCACTATGGCAGATATGAATGGTACCTTTTTGCTATGAAAAGCCAGTCAGTATGAAATGACAAGTGCCACTGGAAGTTTTTTGATAAGTATAGCATCATCTGTGTGAGAAAAATTGGTTGCTGGTGAACAAAAGTTAGACAGATTTGTTTGCTATTCAGTTGTATACGTTCCCTTTACTTTTTGGCCTGTGTGATCCCCTGATATTCCATTTCCATAGTTTCCATAATTACAATGGTGATGACAAAACACTGTTACCATTTCTATAGTAGATGGTGAATACACATGTGCATGTGCTTCATGAACTTTACAGTTGTGAGGAGAGGTTGTGGTTAGAGATTGCAACAACATTGAAACAACTTGGCTCAATTATTGAGCCACTTCACATACATACTGGTATATATATATACTGGTATATATATATATATATACTGGTATATATATATACTGGTATATATATACTGGTATATATATATATATATATATATATATATATATATATATATATATATATATATATATATATATATATATATATATATATATATATATATATATATAGACACACACACACAACATATGTTGTTGGTTCAATTCCAACAGAGAATCTAGTGAAGTTTATCATTTGTAATACACATTCTTTCAAAATGTCTTGTCAAAAAGTACTAGACAAATGTTGATATTTGCATATTCTATCCAACCATCCCATGTTAATCCTACATTCTCCCAGGGGGTTACTGTTCTCAATTAACAGACTGAAGATAAGGGACATACTCTCAATTTTTGATGAACTTTCCAATCAAACTACTGGTATTTTAATTTATCCCACTTAATTTGATAAGTCATCCCTTTGATGTCCATCAGCAATCTGAATATGGATGTCCATCTTTAAATATCACCATTAAATACCCAGTAGGTTATTGGCAACTGTTTTTTGTACTTAAATTTGTCATTATTTTTTTTATTATTGTGGGTTAGAGGGCACATGTATGTACATGTAATGGCAAACATGCATTAACATAACATGTACCAGTAAAATTAATTGTATCAAAGAGAAGCCAATACAGTGGTTCACTGGAGGAGTACGACTCTGGACTATCATAGGTTATTTGGCCAGATCAATGAAAAATTCCATTATTGAATGGTGAAAATAATACAAGGTTATTCATAAAACTCTAGTATTTATGAATTTTAAATATTTGCGGTATGAGGTAGATACCAAAGCGTACAATGTAAGGAGACAGAAATCCAAGTTCTCTGTAAATAGTATCATTATTTCATACACCTTTAGAAGATGACTTTTACAATCAATGTGTATGGCTACCGGTATATACCTGGTATGCAAATTGGACCATCACCATACAATCATATACTGTACTGCCTAGGTACTTGTCCGGCTTGCTCATCAAGAAAACGAATGAAAATCAAACCCTCACAGAAAAGAAACTGCAGGTCAACAAAATGATTTCTCACTGGTCTTCCTGCTATACTATGCGACTTAATCATCACGGCAAATGAAATCATCAGATTGTGCCAAGTTTTCTCAAAGGACAACTGTAAGACCACAGACAAATAGAATCCTATAATAATAATTTTCAAAACTAGATGGGAGAGCAAAAACAAAATGTTCAATCTTCTAAAGATCAGAAAGAATGCAGTGCCTTTCCAAAAAAGTTTTGTGCTATCATAGACCCTTTGAAAACAGTGTCACTTGCCTACTGACAGCAATATAGATGTTACCAGGGTTACTATATAATTCATAATGTAGAATACCCATAATGTTATGGACTAACAAAGGAGCAATCATTTGAAAATGCTATTTGGATGTATAATTTCAAAAAGACGCGCTACAACAACTCTAATGCTGAACATATCAACATTTCAAAATAGGGTTCGGTGAAAGCATCAAGCAAGAAATGCCATGGGTGGTGGTAATTTTCTATCAGAAGATGTTTATGTGATAAGACATGACATATTGTCCTTAAAGCAGGAAATAAACTGATTTTTATCTAGATTTGTTGCATCTTCGGTTGCCCTTGCAAAGAAAAAGTGAAAAATTTATCAGATAAATTGAGTGTGCCATAACATCAAACCTACTGAGAAAATTTCATATGTATCTAGCAATGCAGCCTGTTAAATATTTAAAAAATATCAAAACATTTCTTATTCTGACACTGTGAAAGAATAAATATATCACAAGGGAAAGTTGACAAATGGTAAACACACAACCTGTGTGTTTGACCTAGCCCTGAGCATGAACCAGTATCTGGATGAGTGAAAAAGACATTCTCCTTGCGTCATCAAAAATCCTTTTTTCTTCTCTGTCAGACAGAGATTTGTCGAGGGGGGATGAAAACACGCTGACTCAGATAGATGACCATGTATTATTAAACAGCATGGTGACGTTGTGAGTTACGGTTTCAACAAAGCAACAGCCTTTATATTTCAAAATATGTCCACGGCCTACGGACAAGTGATACTGATGATACATGTACATGTGTACATGTATAATTAATTCTTGTCCATTTCAGGAATATAATAAAATTTGACCAAGGGCAACCGAAAAGCCAAATTCTAGAATTGTAATCAAGGGTGTTTTTAAATGTAAATGAATCTTTCTTAGGTATTTTGAACAAAATTAAAATTTGGAGGGGAAGTGAAAATTGTTTGCTAGTACCGTTACTTTACAGTTTAAAAATTCCCCTCCTTCCAATAATTTTACCCTTTCTCAACCATGCAATTTAGCCCCTCCTTATCAGCAACCTCTTTAGCCATATCCAATCCCCTTTCTGACCCCTGCCTTTTCCCTTGTAGTCATACGAGTAAATGAAGAAAATTTCCCTGCCCCCAACCTTTCTGCACACCCACCTGCTGATACAGCAGAAAATATCCCGTCTGCTCCCCCAAAGTAGCCATCTGCCAACACTTTTTTACAAATGGCACTGATAGCTGCCCATTATTTAAAGTACATTAGGCATATTTTGCTCTACTATATTACTTTCTTTCCTTTATTAAATTTGCACAGACAGGGTCATTAACCCTTTTTAGTGCCAGGGTAAATTTTTGTCACCTTTGTAAAATTTATCTCAGTCAATTTTTTCTAATTTTTGCGAAACATTTTGATAAAAAGTTTTAGTCAACAAAATGTGATGTCCATTTGGTCCAAAATTATCAAAATAATTACAGAAAAAATCATGAAAATTGGTAAAATGATGCTCCAAAATTTTGGCAGGAAAAATTACAGCACTCAGAGTGTTAAAAACAGGGCAATGGTATTCTTCGACTTGAGCCAATTTGACTAATATTTGAGTTCCATCGATTTCCATCACATTTTTTGAAGTCTACATGAACCTGTTCACCCCAAATTCCCTGTAAGGCTGCGTTCACAAATAACGATTAGGGGGGGGGGGGCTGGAGGAATTTCGATTGAAATCTTATTTTTTTTAAGATCCCCCCCTAAGTACCCAAAAAAAATTTCAAATGCCCCCCCTCTATATGGTCAAAATTTTTCAAGTCTCCTCCCCCCCCAACTATCGCAGGTCCACATATTTGTAAAGGATGTGAGCGCAGAAAAAATAAACATGTATTGCGCCGTTCTGCTCACAGGTGTTCAACACTACCTGTATTACCACTTTGTATAGTCATATTCCAAAGGCAAGTTCTTTAAACGCATCAGTGAATTTTTCTAGATTTATTGGTCTAAAGGCCAACTGGAGTTAATCCTCCTCTGAAGAGCACACAAAATGACAATCATGAGAGAATAGGCAAATTGTGAATCCTGGCTTATTGACATATTGCACAGTGACCTACCAAAAATTATTTCAAAATTGCAAGACATATAAGAATAAGATGCTACTCAAAATTAACAATACTGGAAGGTTAAAATATTCCATCAAATAATTGTTTTCACCTCTGACATTTTGGGTGCAGTAATTGCAAATTTGGTTAAAAAATAAATAATTCCATTTGGTCAAATATTTTTACTTTTAGTCTTTACTGTTCAAAGTTTTACATCTGTATCATTTTATAACAAGAATATGAAAATTTAGAAAACCAAGCATGGTGACCCTATCTTTTTTCTGTAATATTTGATTATTCTTATATGCTAGAATTCAAACATTACTATGTGTTCTTGCATGTGTTGCTCTCTGGCCTGATCTTGTGTACAATTATGTTTCACTGTCATGAGCATCATTTGACCCAAATTCTTCTTCAACTACCATGTACATCAGAGTCAGAGCTATCTCTGTCACTGATCAGGTATGCAGTGACAGTGAAACTGCAGGAGCAGAGCTTTAATGATAGTGACACTATCCGTAGGCAGTAGCTGTGTTAACTTTGATAATTTTGGCAATATTTTTGTTCAGTTTTACAAATTTGTTATAGTTCTACTCCCTACAGCCTGTTGAAATGTCTAGTATTCAGCTTGCTATCACAGCCTATTTATGTGTACCATGCATTTGTATCACTGACAACTGACTGTCAGTCTGGACTCCAATTAAATTATCACTAAATACATATTTATATTTATATATACAGGCTTTGTCGACAAACTAAATATTGTATGTTTGAGCATGCTGTAGGGAGATAGCAAGAAACTGTAGTTGTTATATTGCATAGAAATATTGCAGAAACCATTAACAGTTGCAACGTTTGCCCTGTTACGACGCTCAAGTTTGTTTTTTTAACACAAATCACACATTTAGATTTTTTCGAGATAAAAGTCATGAAATGTGACAAAATGGTTCTAAATTTTGTTAAATTATTTCTAACATTAAGACATTAAAAATGGTATTCATTTTTCAATGAATTATCTACAAAAGCTTGGAATTGGCAAATGTAAAACACAAAAGGGAACAAAAAATTTTCAAGTCCCCCCCTATAGGTAGAGCAAAATTTTCAAGTCCCCCCCCTCTACTACCCCCAAAAATTTTCGAATCCCCCCCCTGAATTCCTCCAGCCCCCCCCCCTAACCGTTTTTTGTGAACACAGCCTAAACAGGTCCATAATTACTATTGATAACAATGGGTTTGGACTAAACTATGGTGGTGAAAGGGTTAATTTGAATATCATGCTTTTTGTAATGATTTCCATTCACATGGAAGGACAGCCCATCCCTTTTGGGCAAAAGGGCGAGCCTTTCACTCATTCTGTTATATACTACAGAGAGGGATAGCTAGGTAAAGTTGTCAAAAGCAAGCAAAGATGTTTGTCATATCTTATAAAGATGATGATGCTCTTACTCACTCACACTTTCTGAAACAAATTAAAATTTACTGTGGGGTGAAATAATGTAATTGATTTTTCGTACAGGTAATCAATGACGCATTTCTAATCCTGTATTTATATCTGACTGATGATATGTTGACTATCATTCTATTATGCTAATTTTTCTGCCGCACATACTGGATGTGTAGACTTCTTGAACTAGGTATCCATTCTCTGATTCACAATTATTGACAGATGACATTTGCTATTCTGTAATGAAAGCTGACTGTTCTGTTAGCACAAGACAAACAACGAAAAATAACATTAATTAAACAAACCTACACTGAATTTTACAAACAAAGAGAAATTAATGTGCTTCGTAAAGTGAAGATAAACGCCAACCTAGGTATTTAAATATGGCCATTTGCAATACATTAACCACACCATGAGCTAAGAATGACAGCCTATTACAAGTCACCCTTTGACCACCATAGTTTGGCCCAAACCCATTGTTATCTATGGTGATTGTGGACCTCTTTACATGTACTTGGGGAGTTCAACAGGTTAAACCCTTTCACCACCAAAGTTTGGTACATCCCCATCGTTATCAAAAAGTTTGGGTGAAGCCATATACAGGGAAACAAAATCAAGTGGTTTACTTAAAGATACAATGAACCTTGGGGACAGATGATTTGTACACTTAAATTTTCACAATACTTTTTTGAGCTACTACTGGTGTGGGCTCATTTTGAAGCTCCTGGGGTAAACAAAATTTTCCCCATTTTATTTTTATTTTTCCCCTATAGTTTACACAGGGATGGCAGCCATTTTGAATTTCAAATGCCCGTAAATTTAAGGTAATTTGTTTCTCTGGTGCCTATATTTACACAGTGACCCCTGATTTTTATTTCTCAATTTCCAAAGGGCATAGTTGAAATTTTCCTTGGGAAAAGTTTGAGCAAAAGTTTAAGTCTTTCACTTTCGAGGCCCATGGCAGTACTACCTTCAAGGCAGTGGCTAATCTAAGAATGAAAAAATTTAAAGAAATATGTATATATTTTGTCCATTCATGTACTGTTACTGCACCTGTAGTGATGAAAAGAGAAAACTGTTAGACGTACCATCTTTAATCTTTGTTCCGGCAGGCTGCCACTGGGGTACGTTTTTCACAATGGCTTCCACGGCCTGTCCGGAGGCTATCCTTGTGTCCCAGTTAGTGCTCTTCAGGTAGGCATGTACCTGATAGGTAAACAAAAAGTAAAATAGGTGCAAAACAAAATGGGAAAAATGACAACAGACTTAAAATGCAAAAGACTAACAATACACACACAACATTTCATCGACAATGACGGTGATTTGGGATGGCTGTTGTTTAAATGGGGTCATCTTGGGGTCAAATCTACCATTCTTTCTGAACGGTAACCATGGTATAGATTCAGAAGTCAACAACAACATCAGTGACCAGCATCACTGATTCAACTGTATATGGTCTAAAATATGCCTCATCCATTATCCTAACTATATGCCACCCACTTCCGCTGAGCAACATGAGAAATCACATTGTTTTCAATTGTTTTCGTTGTTTTTCAAAAGAAACAGACAGGCTTTTATATCAGATAATGTGTTCAATTTCATGATCTAACGAAACACAGCATGGGTAAAAGTTTGACTCCGGGTTCAAAAATGGCTTTGAAATTATATTATCTTTGTATGTACTTTATAATGTTAAAATATAAATCTAACGTAAACTAAAATATATTTTCAGTTTAAAGCATTTACTTAAATTTCTATTCCACGATTCTTTTAATTTACATTTCACAGTCCAAGATGAAAAGAAATATATTTGATCATGGAACTTGGAGATTATAAAATTTTACAACTTGGTAGAACTTGTCCAAGTAATGAAACTATACTATTATACAATACAGTAGAACCTTAGAATGAAATAGCTCTGTGAAGTACAAAAAAGCCAACTGCTGCATCCATAAAGTATGGCTTACATGTAGCTCGTAAAAAAGACACATAGCCCGGGAGGAATTATTTAAAATTCTCACTGGCAAATGTTTCAAATGTTTGGTGCTTGTAAATATTCAACCAATTGTACATATTTTTTGTTGACATATGTACAAGCAATACTGCAATACATTTTACCTACCAGCTGGCAGAGTGCTTTTTGTTTATTTTCCTTTTCAAAATTTTGAATCAAAATCTTTTTACTAGCATTATTCCATGTTTTGAATCAGGCAAAACAAAGCGAGAGTTGGAGTATGCAGTACTTATATTACATTAGAAAAGAAATCACAGTCTGTAGGAGTGATTTATTGCAGCTGCCCAGTTATTATGTATAATCTACAGCAAAGAAAAAATACACATTATGACCCCAAAAAAGTGACAATTCATGGTAACTACTCCATAAAATTTCTCTATCATTACAGAATTACAGTCAATTAATCGGAGAAGTATTTTCTTTTTCATATTTTCCACATGAATTATCCATTCAGCAGACCAAAATATGGTCCATCAAAATAACACATATGACTCATACGTTGGGAATTTTTTGTATTTTTAGATTAGCTGCCAGATCGTGCTAATATCAGCATCTGTTTCAAAAGTGCAGTGAATTGTTGATATCTCGTACTGTGCATACATGAATACACTACATAGCTGTACAAAAGATAAAAAAAAATATTTCATTCTCAAATATTTGTAATTTTGAAATACTGTCACGGATATATTGCCACAGGAGCTATACTATTACATAGAAACCTGATATCAAATCAATATTTGAATATTGATTCCACTCAACCACACAATTATAGAGAAGTGTTATTGCAACCAGACAGAATCAGCAGCAACAAATTTCAATACAGGGAAAACCAATAAACCTTTTTGATAAATCTTTTTGTGCTTAAAAGATGTTACAAGCAGAGTCTGGTAGATGGGAAACAACCGATGGGCAATTTTTTATCACCAATGGGCAGAAAAACTTCATTGTTTTGCATGAAAAAAAAGTCTATTGGGGAGTAGCATTGGGTCATTTCCATGGATTTGCCGATGGGAAGGGCAACTTCATATGACAGGAAGAGGGCACTCAGGAGCTCAGTAATTAGGAGCTTTTCCTGGCGGAGAGTTGTGAGATGGGAATACTGTTGGGCAGGGGAAATATTCAAATTGTAACACAGGGACAGTTGCAGATAGCCTTCTGGAATTTCCATATAAACTTTTTTTGGTTACAAATTGAAAATGTACGCGTAAAGTAATATTTCTGGTTAAAATTTCTCAAATTCAGTCACTGCTGCACCTGTACATATGAGAGTACAAAGAGTAAAGGAATACAAAGCATTTCATGATGTGTTGGACAATTTTCTTACTCACCATCATACTACAGCAAAACTACAGAGTTACATGTAAATGTAAGGTACCTTGGGGCAACATGTACAATGTTCATGATTTGGTTCACAAGAAGCAGACATCTCTGATGAAGATATTAATCAAGTTTCACATTGCAATCTCCTTGTCTGTCATACCATCCCAAAGGTGTACAATTATTTGCTTACAAGGCCAACCTCTCCACTGATTATTTCAGGTAGAATGCGCCATGGGGAGAGATACATGTAGTCAGACTCTCAAACATTTACAATTACTTTTTTGGCTTACCACTTGTGGGGGCTCATTTTTGAAGCTCATGAAATAAAACTTGCAATAATTTTTGTGAAAATCAAAAGTTTAATATTTCCCTATAGTGTTAACACAGAGATAGCGGCCATTTTGAATGTCAGGAGTTGGTTAATATTGCATAATTTGTTTCTCTGGTATCAAACTTTCGTATGGTGACCCACAGTGTTTACTCTTGATTTTGAAAAGGAATGCCATAGAATTCCCTAAAGGAACTGTTGAGCAAAAGTTTAAGTCTCTCAATTTCTAGATGCCTACAACCTTAAATTTACATTTTGTCCACAGGTGAATACTACATTCAGCAAAAGTCTTTGGGGAATTACAGAATATAAAAGTATTTTGCTGATTCTAAAATCTTGATACATGTATTCTGACATTTAGTAAGGAAAGTAGCACCAAGGCTATAACACTCAAGGTTTGAGTTAACTGCAGTTTTACAGATTTTAAATAAGTATCAACAGGTATCCACTTAACTGTCTGTACGTATGACTGTTATGGTGCTGCCAGGATTATTCATGTTTCATCCTCTGACCAGATGGGAGTACATATGTGTCACACGAATAACACTTTCTCAAAATTACTATTTATTCGATGCATCCTTTTTTTCTAATGGGGCTGTTTGCAAATGACATCAGTGTTCTCTCATTAATATTTGTCCACAAATTTAGATTGCATTTTTGAAAATTACACGTGAAAGAATGACAAAAATAAAATTTTCAATGAAACTAGAAAAAACATATTAACTGCTCAGAATACAAGCTGCAGCAACAACCTTGCAAGGAACACTGACAAATTTTGTCTACATTTCAAGCAGCACTGCCGTATGTCGTATGCCATAGGTCCTTTTTCGTCATGTCCAGATTTTACTGTCAGAGGACATCATATTGTTCTACTTGTGTGCAAACTTCAAGTACAATCCTGAAACATAGACCAAATGTGAGCTGAAAATACTTCCAGCAGCACAATTGTTTGTTTGTTTGTTTGTTTGTTGTTTTTACCAGGGTGTGGATGTCCTAATTCTAACCACTTGGCTCAATCTACTCCAAAGGGCCATTGATTTTACTGAGACAAGTTTCCAAAAAGTTTCTAAACAAGAAAATATTGAACCATTTGGGAAGCCAACATTTTTATTTGGACCACCAAGTAAAAAAATTCTGATGGTTTATGGATTCAAAAAGTTCATATTTCACAATTTCAAAGTACTCCATATTTCACAACTTGAAAGTACTCATCATTTTTGTCTTTAGACACGTAGACAGCAATTTCTTGTTCACTTGCACTTAATGCAGTGGTAGACATCTTAACAGCTTGTTCACAGTTACACATTTTTTACTGAACACTCTCGACATTGGACGCTGCTGCTTGAAGTGCAGACAAAATTTGTCCATGTTGCATGTGTAGTTGGTATTGCAGCTTGTGCTCCGAGTTGTGAATATGCCTTTTTGTTTTCACTGTTACACCAACAGTTGCCTACTAAGTGGTATTTTCATTGTTCTTACATGCATAATTTCCAAAACTGTAATCTACAAAAGCAGTGATGTATTAATTTTTGCATGCTAGTGAGAGAACAAAGACGTCATCTGCGAACAGCCCTACAGTTGCATTGTAAGTTTACATGTGTCCCAACCACATCAAAATTTTCTTCATCTATAGACAGTAGACACCACATGTACTACAGTATACGGTATATTTTGGCCCTGAGGAGATTTAGATTTTTTTTCGAGGGGAGAGGTTTGTTGCTTACTACATTGCACTATGTTGCTTGTACATTTTTTTTGGTTGCAACTTTGTCATCAGCAGTACAGATCAGCTGTAACAGTAAATTGTGAATGCATAGTTACCTTTGCCAGTAAATTATGCAACTCATGGGAGTGAAGTTTCTGGACCTCTCCAAGTTGAGCTGCGGCAGCCTTGCGTGTGAGTGGGGTTGACCCGGTATCTAACAACAGGAATAAACGATCCAACCTGTCGGTGAAAACAAAAGTACAACATACTTTATTCTACATCCATCTACCATCTAGAACAGTAGATTTTTACGGGTGAGAAAAAAGCTGTGTGGATGGAACATCCATTCCATAGCATTGACCATTTCCAGATGCATAAACAATTTGCCTTGAGCGGGTGCTTATGTATGTTCACTTCAAGCCAGTTGCATAGAACTCACTGGACAATTGTCAGGATTGTCTCATGCACTGTTCATGGAGTTGTAAAGGCTCTCAGAACAATATCCCACATTCCGCTTCATATTGACAGTGGAAATTGGAAGAAAAAAATTGTTGTCAACTTGCCGAAGTCATGAATGCAGGAAGTTATTACAAAAATATCAAAATGTATGCCCTATAGACATGAGCACCATACATTGCCTGATGCAATACCATATGCTAACATCCTAATGCATACTTTGTGGGATTTTGTCATAGCCTTATAATATATTACACGTACACATGCTACCAGTTTCACATTTGAATCAGATTGTGCTTTTGTTAATGCTGAGTTTCTACAGGTGAAAAAAGCTATTATTACTTGTTTTATGAAAAGCAGAAAAGGAATGAGTTATAAAGATTCTCATATCAGCCTTTGCAGCTGGTAGTAAACAGTACTAAATCTGTCTCACATTTAACTTTCCCAGTTTGTCTGAAATAAAATGGAAACTTTTAAAACATTTTAGAAGCTCCCAGCTCCCAGCAGTTTGCCAAAATTAATCAGCTATCTAAATCCACACACATGATCATCTTTCTTCATGGATTGCCTTTATCTATAGAAGCAGGGACCTTTCACTCATACACTCTTGTGTATGATATCATTTTACATGCCTTTAAGCGCTAAAGTCAATTTTTGTCACCCTTAAAAAATATACCTAAGTTAATTTTTGTCAGATATTTGCCAAAATTTTGATAAACAAGTCATCGTTGATGACACAGTCCCCACTTGTTAATGGGTACTTTGATTACATGTCCTCAGAGAGGATAGAGTCCTCTTCATTAATTAGGTCTGTGATAAAAATACTTTGATACAGATGACGCTCAATGGCCAAGAATGAGTTCCATGGTGATGAAAACATAAAACCAATGTAGGCCACCATCCTAAAGTTCAGAAAATGAGTCAACTAGGAATTAATCAACAGGATGTGCAAAACATTTGTGCACACAATTCTAACACTTGACAGATTATCACTGGTACCATATTTCATAAAGTTTGATGCAGTATTTACAACACTATGAGATCAACATCTGTATCAAGTTTCATCACATTTGACGTTGTATTAATTTATGGCTATATCACCCTAATTAGGAAAGTCATTACTTATGCAATTACAAATTAATTAAAATGACACTGATAAATGTCTTTTTCAATGTTAAAGCAATGTGAGCTTAACATCAGTTATCATCTGTATAAAGTTTCATGAATTGATGCAGTACATATTCTTGACATATCAGCCTACTTACAAACTTCAATAATTGACATGTTACTGCTACATGACGTGAAACAAATTGACGAGCATATGTATGAAATACTGGTAGGTCAATGTCCTTGTACCAACTTTGAATGATACTGGTAGAAATATGTCTGATTATGGCTCTGTACATTTGAAAATTGTAACAAAATCACCGCCATGCAGCAATATTTGATCTTACTGTTTCAAAACTCAACACGTATATGTATGACGTAAGTCAATGTACATGTACCAACTTTGAATAAGATCAGTTGAGACTTGCCAGAGTTATGGCTCTCGACATGAAACAACCATAACAAAATTGCTACCATGTGGCCATATTGGACCATCTCGTGAAACCAATCGACATACATAAATAAGTCAATGTCCTTGTACCAACTTTGAATAAATTCGCTTGATACATGTCTGAGTTATGGTTCCAGACATGAAAAAATCGGAAAAAAATGGCCACAAAACAAATCAATGTGCATATGTATGACATAGGTCACTGTCCTTGTACAATGATTAAATTGGTGAATAAATAAGTTGAGACATGCCCAAGTTTTGGCTAAGGACACAAAATTGTAACAAAATGGCTGCCATGCAGCCATATTGGATCATATCATGAAACAAATTGACATACATATGTATGACATAGGTTAATGTCCTTGTACCAACTTTGAATAAAATCGTTTGAGATATGCCTGAGAGTATTATGGCTCTGTACATGAAAAAGTCGTAACAAAATGGACACAAGGCAGCCATATTGGATCGTATCACATAACAAATTGACATGCATATGTATGACATTAGTCAATCTCCTTGTACCAACTTTGAATAAAATTGGTCGAAACATGTCTGAGTTATGGCTCTATACATGAAAAATCGTAATAAAATGGCTGCCTGGCAGCCATATTGGATCGTATCACAAAACAAATAGACGTGCATATCTATGACATTGGTCAATGTCCTTGTACCAAGTTTGAATAAAATCGGTTGAAACATGTCTGAGTTATGGCTCTGTACATGAAAAAATCGTAATAAAATGGCCGCCTGGCGGCCATATTGGATCGTATCACAAAACAAATTGACGTGCATATCTATGACATTAGTCAATGTCCTTGTACCACCTTTGAATAAAATCGGTTGAAACATGTCTGAGATATGGCTCTATACATGAAAAAATCGTAATAAAATGGCCGCCTGGCGGCCATATTGGATCGTATCACAAAACAAATTGACGTGCATATCTATGACATTAGTCAATGTCCTTGTACCAACTTTGAATAAAATCGGTTGAAACATGCCTGAGTTATGGCTCTATACATGAAAAAATCTTAATAAAATGGCCGCCTGGCGGCCATATTGGATCGTATCACAAAACAAATTGACGTGCATATGTATGACATTAGTCAATGTCCTTGTACCAACTTTGAATAAAATCGGTTGAAACATGTCTGAGTTATGGCTCTGTACATGAAAAAATCGTAATAAAATGGCCGCCTGGCGGCCATATTGGATCGTATCACAAAACAAATAGACGTGCATCTGTATGACATATGTAGTAATCCTTGTACCAAGTTTGAATGAAATCGCTTCTTGCATCTCTGAGATATCTGCGTGAACGGACGGACGCACGCACACACGCACGCACGCACGCACGCACGGACGCACGGACATGACCAAACCTATAAGTCCCCCCGGACGGTGTCCGTGGGGACTAAAAACTGTGGCCGATGTAATGTTGTGTTCATTTGGTCCAAAATTATCAGAAAAATTACAGAAAAGTTCACACAAATTGGTAAAATTTTGCACTAAAATTTTGGTTGGAAAAAATACAGCACTCAAAGGGTTAAGTACACAATGCACAACTTGTACACTATCAAGACTATCCTACCCCTGCAAATGCAAATCAACTACGTAATACAAAACAACACTCACTCACTGTCAAACATTTCTATCAATTACAATAATAATCTAAAACAAGTGTTATTTCTTGTGATAACACACATATACGAAAACAAAGTTTCAATGAAAGTATTGTATAAATATTGTTATTGGCACTCGAACAAATATAACATGCAATGTCTCCTGTGTCAAAGGCAAATAAAAGTGAGCAATCATGCATAGGCTATCATGGCCATCATTATTACATAAACCCCTTGAGATATTTGTGTTGCAATTTCAACAGTCATGTTATTTCTGTCAGCATTAGCATTAGATTTCCAATCAGGGAACACAATGCAGTGTTGCCGCCAGGAATTTTTAACCAGGGGGCACTGTGTTCCACCACTGTTTATTTTTGGGGAGATTTTGCAGATTTTGGGAACAACATGCGTCGGTTGTCGATAAATTTTGTATTATTTTATTATAAATTAATTTCACAAAACAAAATTCAAGCTACCGGGACCGCATTGCTATGCTTTAATTTCAGGCAACTATAACAGTATACAGTATCTGCCCCCAATCAGAGCTCAGTCGCACTATAATCAAGTGAAGCATTCTAGTTACTTTTAATCAAAGCTTCAAAAGTAGGTAAATATAAGCCTGAAAATAATCATGAAAAACAAAGGATATTACTTGCAGACTACACCCAATGAGCACAGTTGACTCATGAGTGCGCTCGAAGTGACTCGGAGTGGGCGAGAATGCGGGACAACGTGTTTCATTCTGGGGACATTGTCGCAAGAGCGCGTCCTGGCTGCAACACTGACAATGAATCAGTCAGGTTTTGTAATGACATTCTATAATTGCAATAAAAACATCCATGAAGAAAGTCAACATCTCACTTCAGCATCACTTTCTCTCATCCTATATCCATGAAAACAAAGTTGCAACACTTGTGTATTAATGAATTCAAAGAACAAAAATCATATATGAATGTATGTGTATATATACATATATACATATATATATATATATATATATATATATATATATATATATATATATATATATATATATATATATATATATATATATATATATATATATATATATATATATATATATATACGTATACACACAAACCAGACATATTTTCACCCACTTGGCTTGGCCTGTTATGGCAGCTTTAGTCTCGAAAAATCATGTTTACATTGTCTTTGTTTTAAGGGGCCTTCAACTGTTCAATTTTGCATTAAACTACACCATACGGGACATGTTGAGCTTCACTACTGAGCAACTTGACCTGATGGTGAAATATGAACTTGACATGTTAAAGGTTTTTAAGGATCCTGTATCCTTTTTTTCATGTTCATGCTATGTATACATAGCATGAACTAAGAAAATCCTGAGTAAAACTATTTTAGTTGGGAAATGTACTTTTTTATTTTGATATGCTCGAAAAGCTTGCAAGTTGCATTACTAATAAAGTGGCAAGAATTTGCCGGGATATATCGCAAATAAATCCACATGATTAAAGGTCAACATGACAAAAATGCTATTTCATAATATCTCCACCATACAAGAAGAAAATTTGTGACACCATAATTTATGACCCTATCTTACACAGTCCATAAAGCTTGTATATTTGATTTTGAGCTACTTCCAAAATGTGTCCTCATGAAACTTCAATGTGCACATGTTGTTTCAGCAAAATACCACAAATGCCCATTTGACTGATATTATTTACGGATTCAAAATTTGTTTATTCTTATACAATGTCCTTTTACCTTCTCACTTTTAAAAAGTAATTTCTATGTGCCCGTATTGGTGGACTGCTTTGAAAGTGTAATGACATACGCATGGGGCATACGTCATTTGAATGAATGCGTGGGTTTACCCACGGTTCCTTTACCACGGTCCAACCGCTGTTTACCTTATGCGTTCATGTCTGTTTTTCTTTGTCCCCACTCACGTCTTGAGAAAGATTTTTATCAATAGTCTGTGACTGTGAGCCTTGCTGATGGGGGTCAGCATTTGCACACCATTTGCACAGCCAGACTTCTACTGGCAGTATGCAGTGCACAGTCCCGATGTGTATGGTGACAGATTACCTCTACCCTGATAAAAATCAACCGCTGTTATCAATAACACTCCCATTTTACAGCTACCTACCTTGTGACCATGATTTCGTAGAGTTTCTTTCAACAGGTCCTCCGTCTGGACTACTGCGAATACAGTAAATACAGTTTGAAGTTTGAAACTGTCGGTTCTCCTAAGAATGCAAGTTTATTTTGGATCCTGCAGAAACAACACACTCACGACAAGTCACCGAAGTCACGACCACTTTGCAAACGACCGCTTCCTGTTCACTTCAATCGCAAGATATCTTTCAATGGTCACGACTTCAAATTTCAGAATAACGGTTCAATATTCAGGCTTTGCATTTACGAGGCTTGAACTGATGCATTGTTAGCGAACAAACGATGCAGCTCGCAGCTCCTTAGCTGGTGGGTTGACCCGAGTAAGTTTCAAGTTGGTTACCTTTCCACACTTCGATCCGCCATCAGCTGTATTTCGTACCTAAGCGAAGCATATAATGCAATATGGCTCTCTTTTCATCTTAACACCTTGCTTGTCCCTTGGTGATTATCATAACGTGTTAATGATATACTGAAAGTGTTAGAAATGGTTTAAGTTTCAGAAAGATGTAATATGCAACAGCAGTCACCACTCTGAAACGTTTTACAAATTTAAGTGAGTTGCACATTAATATCACGCTAGAGGGTCATATCATGAAAGATGGCAGCTTCGATCAGCAATCAATTTCGTCAAAAGAACCCAAGGAATCGGCAAAATAAATTTCATCTTGTATTTGATGAGGAGAACAGAAAGTGAGTATAGCATAAAAGCTTTGTCCGGGAGACCAACAGGATCAATAATTGTAAACTCTCTACTTCTCATGTTGTATCGCGAATGTATGTTTAGTACGACTGTATTTCAAGTTTCTAGCTTCTGGCACATGCAGATGCACATGGCAAGTGCATGGGAGAAAGAACGATGAGGGCGCCTACTCATGAAATGTTATCCTGTCCGCGCCGGACTCCTGACTCGTCATTATAAATGTCCATCGTCATGATCATTGGGTGGATTAGACGTATACGTTATTATAACAACGCACACGCCGGAACGCAGAGCTAATTCCCTGCAGACTGTACACACATGCAGAAATCATGGTTTAGCATAGCTCTGCATGGCAGGGCTGTGTGTTACCGGCGTTATACGGCTTCCAACCACAGGTGGTGGGAGGCCCTATAACGCCGGTAACACAGCCCTGCCATGCAGAGCTAGGTTTAGCACAGTGATACTTGTTATTAAAAGGTGGTGTTCGACCCAAAGGCGCTTGTTTGCTGGATAGTTTGTGCAGCAATCAACAGCATGCATGCTCTTCGCTCTGCACTCTAACACACCAAGGAGGTAACCACACTGAGTGTAGAGCCCAGAGTATGCATTGCAAGCAGTCTATTGGGCGAACTACCCTGGCATCAAGTGTCTGATATGGTTCGACCACAGTGTTACAGAGGGACCGTGGTTACAGGCAGATAGTATGGGATTGAAGGTCCAAGTTGGACTAAGGACTAGCCCTGCGTACAGGTCTTTGTGTCCCCGGCGTTATACGGCCTCCACCACAGCCCTTCAACGGTCTATGGAGATAACTGGCGAGATTCAAAATGGCGATTTCCATGGGTAAACAACTTGTCGAGTACGTTATGTTTCAGAAAACGAGCAGTTTTGGACGTTAGGACAAGTTGATCGCGTCTTTTCTGGGGTCAGTTAGGAGGTAAAGGTAGGCAGGGAAAGGATTTTGCCCTGATAGAGTAGAATTTTGGCCAAAAAGACCGTTTTTTACCTTCTCGTGTCTATTTATAGACAGAGAAGGTATTAGAGTTGAAAACCAGTATGCTGGTGTCAACTACTTCCGTCTGTCAATACTTCCGTCTGTCAAGATCCGTTGACGTTATGCCATTGTGATGGGTCATATCATAAACTGGTGGGGGTGTTCATGGTTCAGGTTGAGGTGTAGGAGAACGATTTTGAGCTGTGACAAAAATCAAAAGGGACTTAGTGGCATAGCCACAGTGTTACATGTAAGCCTTTCTCCAAGGTTCTTAGTTGACTACGATCTATTACAGACTACTGAGCTGACGTTAGGGGTACTCACTTTGTGTTTGCTCACCCTGTGTGCGCTAGTGTTTGGTACTGAGTTGCGTGGATATCCCCTCATGGCCTCACGTGATATGGGCCTGTTGCATAATCTGCAGATGATCATATGCCTCTGAGTCTGAAAACGGTCGTTGTGTAAGCCTGTCGGCATTTTCCTTGCATTTTTTCTCATTTAATTTTGCAAAATATCGGCGAGGACCTCAATATTTCAAGATATCTTTTTCTTCCCAATCGTTTCCTTGAGTTTCAGAGTCATATGAACGAAAATGAGTGAAAGTTTTAGACAGGAATATCGGACGTCGGCCATTTTTTTGTTGCGGTCTGGATCCGGATCGCAGTCGCCAGTTATCTCCATACACCGTTGCAGGGCTGTGGTGGAGGCCGTATAATGCCGGGAACACACAGACCTGTACCGTACGCAGGGCTAGACTAAGGACCAACAACAGACTGTGGTCACCATGGCATACACTTGAAACCAATGTGCCAAAGAAATAAAGGATTCGATCTCTGTTGCATATGATTCCATGAAGGTAGTAGATACCACCTCTGTAATAGTGTTGCAAAAGTGTCTGATGGTGACATAGCTGCAGTACAGTAGCTTGAGGTTTTGCCTGGGTATTTGGGTCGGACGGCCATCCGACCCAAATACCCAGGCAAAACCTCAAGCTACTGTACTGCAGCTAGCTATGACAATGCTGTACACCTTCATACAGCTTGTACAAGTCACAATTGGCGCCTCGGGTAGAATTGCACATTCAGTTTCTCAGAATGTGTTCATTTTCAAGATTTTTGTAGCAGGCCTAGGATTAATAGGTGATGAAATCGTCAGGAGCATTGGTGAATTATTTTCAGCTTTACCGGACGGCGACTGTATTGTTTGAAGTGGAATTGTTTTGAGGGTGAAATGGTATTAGGGGAAGTGGTTTGCTATGAGGTATAATGGTCTGAGGTGGTTTGATTGGACGAGGTGGTACAGTGCAAGCAATTTGCTTTTGGTGCCAAGTGTCTGGCAATCTTCCAACTATCTCTGGCCTGACAAATGAAGGTGTAGTTATTATCAGTGCTGAAGATAATTGTGTCAGCTTTTTAAATGTCATATTTTTTTATTCAGAAGTGAAATGATTAAGACATCCACTAATTTGACATACACTTGACCTTTTTACCCCCCAAGTCCCTGTGGAGGACACCACACCACTGACCATTGATGACAATGGGTCTTGGACCAAACCATGGTGGTTGACCCCCCGACCCCTGAAGTGTTAAATGACAAGACAACTCTTGTCTTTTCCCATTCCTGATTCAAGAAGCCTTGTGTGAAAACAATCTGCAGATATACTTGTCCAACAGTCTGCGGTTCAGTCAATGAGAACGACTATGATATGGACACAATGTGACGCCTGACTCTATTCTTTCACAAAACAGAGATTTTCTCACCGGGTTTCGTAAAAGAAAGGATGAGAGAAGGAAGAAGGCCAGACAAGATGCTGAGAAAAAATTGAAAGAAGAGAGATCACAGATCAAAAAAGAGAAAAGAAAATTTGTTAGAGAAAAGTTACAAAATCTTGACAGGACATCGACTTCCTACAAAGGTAAACTATAGGATTTTTAAAACAAAGTCAGCCTCTCCATTTTGGAGTCGGTAGGTGATAATTTGGATTGATACGAAGAAATGGTAATACTGAAAAGATTTCTTGTAAATCAAAGGTGCTTTATAAGTATTTAGGGATGGACATGATCTGGGGGAGGGAGTCAAAATGACTGAAAAATCTGCTGGGCAAAAATTACTCAAAAATGTTTCACAGTGATTCTGACTTTGAAAAACTCTTCATTTCAAGGTAAGCCAATTAAAATGTGTAAATCTGGAAAAACTAGTATGAATGCTAAGCAAAATGCAAAAAAAAAATATTTGTAAAACTTTGTGGATAACTGAGCAATATGCATGTTTGAATGCTGACCATCCCAACATCTAATGGCCCATCCCGAAATGAAAAAACGAGACCAGAAAAGCATCTTCCATATTCTACCTTCACATAGGTAATTCGAGTACTCCCTGCACTGTCACATCTCTTTATTACAGAAGTTGTGACAGCAAAACACATGTAAACATAAAAACAGACTTTGACCACATCCAGTGTTAAATCCAATGCAGTCAGCATGAATGAAGGACACACAGAGTGAAAATGAGTGTCATTCTTTAGTGTTTTTGTGGGCAACTTCAGTGTTCAACTTCATGAGAATAATGAGCTGCAAGAAGTTAGCATGTGCGCTGACATGTTTGTGGGTAAAGTGTGCAGTTGGTTATCCTATGGTCAGGCCACATCCACTAATCAGAGATGAGTACGTACCCATAAATAAACATCTCATTCTCCATAGCCTAGCACCATGTCATGCCTGTAGTTTTGAGTTGAAGTGAGTTCCAGAGTAATCTTTCACTCTTGTCATCATTGTAGCCACATGATAAATTTTACCTGACTTCTCTTCCAGCATCCACTTGTTTTATTATGCACACAGTTTACCAGTCATTGATTATATATACACACTCTTCATAATTACAACACATGGTACTCAGTATACAGAAAGTTTTGCTTTCATTTCTCACAGCTCTAGACAGACTTTTGAATGCCAGTGAAGAGCCTGTCGTCTACGACCATCCAGAACACACTGTTACCGTGACAACAATTACAGATGTTAATCTTGATGAGAATGTGATCGGCCCAAATGAGGTGAGCAAGAATTCTGGGTTTGAATGGAGAATTTACTGTAAATCAAGAATATAAAGTCAAATACTGTTATACTAGTCGTTGGCAGAAGGGCTCTTCTTTCAATGAAGTATCTTCAACATTGATGGGTCAGAAGAGTTGAAGACAAAGGTTTCATTGCCCATTGCGAACATTCCCTGTTCTCTTTTCCTGATTGTTTTTGAATTATTACAAATGTCTTCGAACCATAAATTTCTTGCTAATATAAGTCTGATTACAGGCACAAATAATCATGATTGGAAAGTTGTACAATTTTCTTTATCAAGAGATATAATTGAAAGCTGCTGGGTACTTTTTCCTGAAAGTAATGTACTGTAGGTTATTGCAAAGTATGTGTATTTCGGATTGTATAGCCTGTCAATGTCATCAGCTGGTCAGTTTCTGTCTTTCAGCAGGAATCTCCAAGACTCCATCATAACACACTGTATGTCTGATGACCCTTAATTCCTCTTTACCATCTTTCCAGGTGAATTATTCAGACAAAGGAGAGGACAGTGGTGATGATGGTGATCAAGAATCGAGCAAAACAGAAATTCAGTAAGTATGATTGACGAGCATAGAATTTTCAGTGTTGTATCACAAAGCATACATAAGGCGCACTTAGTCAACAGATGATCGCTGATTTAAGAGGCATTTTTCACAGCCTCCAACATAAATTGGTTTGTCTAGATACAAATTAATGATTTCCATTTCACATTATCTCATATAAATCTGCACCGTCATGTCTTTGCTAACACGTCATATGTGAAACTTTTGCCCAAACTTTCCTCTACAAAACTTTAAACTATCCCTAGAATAAAAATCTGCCGTCACCGTTTAGAGTTGGGCACTAAAGAACATATGACAGATACTTGAAATGCAAAATGCCTACAATGCCTGTGTTGACTCTATGGCGAAAAGTAAAATTTTTGATTTTCACAATAATAAGCCTGTGAAAACATTATTTACTTTATTAGCATCAAAATGAGCCCCAATAAGTGGTAGACCAAAAAAGTATTGTAAAAGTTTGAGTCTTTGAATATCTGTCCCCAAGGCATTTTCTAACTTAACTTTAGCCATCTATACACAGGACACTTCCCCTAACCGGTAGATGGAAAATCTTCAAGTGGTGAATGTACCAGTGAGGTATTCATCCTGACATACTGTTCATTCAGTCATTACAATGTATAGAATTTCAATTTGGAAATACTGTTTCTTGTTTGAATGTTTCACTATTTTCATATTTTTGTCCCTCCAGTTCAAATCAAAGTCGACAGATGAAGAGAAGGAAGAGAATGCAGAGGTACATGAAATTTAAAAAGCAAAGTAAAATTGCAAAAGCTAAAAGGAAAAGAGATAGAACTGGTTTGAAAAAGAAGAGGAAGAAATAAAATGAACTCTAAACCAGGCAAACTAGTTTTGTTTTACCAGTTTGGGTTTTGGGATACGTCTCACCATACATACCCTTACTCTGCTTCCCTTACTTGCTCAGGCTGGAGCATGAGGACAACTCTTCGACTCGCTTTTGGCATCAAACGACTTTTATGGCATTCCTTCATCAAGTTATGCCCAACAGCCTTCTATTCACTGTGCTGTAATGTCACTCCATGTCAGGATGTGAAATAATATAAAGATTCAGGACAGCTGTACACGGACACTTCAATTTTCACATTTAGAAATAGATTTGCCTTTAAAAAAAAGAGAGCTAATCCTGTGTGTAGTGCTTGTATATTGTGTTGATGAGGACTTTGATTAGCTGTTGTATTTCTGCTACATGGGGTCCATAACTGCTCACAATAATGGTACACAGATAGGAACATTGCTTACTGTATTGTGTATGCTGGGACTCTCTTACAGCCCCTTGTTTGCTATGCAGCTGTGTCTTCAACCATATGTGAATGCGCCCTCAAAGGTCTTTCTAGCAAGAGGGGCTCACTGAGCCAGCCAAGCTAACGCAGAGCTTCACTGGCTCATTGAGATCAGCTAAATTGCTTGGGGGGGAGGGGGGTGCGTCTCAGGCGCAGCTGTCAAGGGGCTGTGAGGGAGTCAATGTTTATGCATGACAATCCATTGTACATCAGTTTCAAAAACCAAATGCTACATCCAAGAGAACTGTCCTCCCTACACACGTACCATTTTCGGACAAATCTGTCTCTGTCACAATTGGAAGATCAAGAATAAATATAATTTGCAACGTCAGCTTTTGTAATTCTGCACTTTTCTTTATTCCTGAGTGAAAAAAAAAAGTTGAGTACAACAACACAGCGGTGGAAAAGCCTAGTTGCAAAACCTGAGTACTCTGTGCACATGTCAATGGTTATAATCTAGCTAGCAAGTACTAAGTGAGCATCTGTTATGCCAACACTAAGGGGCTGTGGATAATTAAGACATGCACATGACAAGGGGGGGTCAGTACTATTTGATTTTTGCACACACATTCACTTGTCTCTTTTTACGCAATGAAAAGTCGTGGGTATGCATGTTTAGATTTACTTTTGAAATTTCTGTCAGTAAAGTTTACATTTCAAAAATCTATTTCTGCAATTTACCATGTTGCTGAAAGTTCAAAATCCTGACTTCAGACTTCCAAAAAGGGGAGGTTGTTGGAGGTAAAACACACGAGTTTATTTTGCCATGTGCATGTTTGATTACTCACAGTCCCTGAATCAAAGCTCATATTGTAAATGGTCTGAAGTGAAGCACACTTGCAACGTATCAGAACTACTTGCAACTTGTCTCTACACACCGAGTACAACATGTACAATGTTACACCGTATGACAATTCTTAACCACAAATAGCAATTCTTTACAGATAGTGGAACTGAATAACACGTCAAATTGGTACTATTTTCATTCTTTACCTCTGAGCAGCAGGAGTGAAGATAAGTGGATACACACAGCACTATACATTAAACACTACTAACCTAGGGAGTCATTGGGGTTGGGGAGGAACCCTTTGGTTTGTAGTCCAAGGGTTTGTGCGCACACAGCACATCAGGGAGTGTCCTCAATTCTTCAGATGTTTTATGTAAATTTTTGAAAAGTATTTCAAATTTCTAGATAAGGGCAGTTTTGAAAGTGTTCAACAGATACTGTTAAGTTAGTTTTATAACTTCTAATGTTAAGAAAAGTGAATCCTGGTGAGTCATTCCTGCCAGAAAGCCAAAATAATGGCTTATTGCTTTACATCTCTAACAGAAAAAGTGGCATTCTTGTTCAATACCGCAACAAATATTTTCAAAGTTTGTACCAAAGTACATGTAATTGTATGGTCAAGTGTATACACTGTAACAGACCTGGTCCCTTGCGTATACGCATTTCAAATAAATTGGCCAGTTTCTTGCATTTTATTCATAATTCCTGGAGTTCCATTTCATTTTAAACTCTGACAAATCAAGTATTTATTGCTTGCTGTTGAATTCCACATTTTTCAAAAATTCAATAATTTTTCACACATATTTTAATGCTGAAAGACTAAATGGCCTTTAAACATTTTACAAAGTAATCACGTTCTTCTCAAAAGGAAACACCACACTTTAAACACAAATGCATACAATTTAATTCATCGGAAACAGGAAAACTATTCTCAACGGTTCATGACCGGCCTTTTCAAATTCTTTGAATTGTGCTTCAAAGCAATAACCACACACAATTGTGTAAGAAAGAGTCTACACATCTAAACATGTCCAAGAGGTTTTAAAGATCTACATTTCGCTTGGTGTACAAAGGAAAGCTTTACCAAGCTTTACCAGTTCATTCACATGTGCACTGTTGAACTATTCACATTATATAAACCTTACAGGGAATATTATATAAACACAATGCATGATGCTTTACAAAGACTATTTCTGAACTCCTAGACTGAATGTACTGTAAAACACCGAGTCAAAATTTGTTGTGTCTTTGGTATTGCAATGTAGGTTGACCCTTCCCCTCTGACCCTTGCAACCTCTTTTCACCCAAACACTATGTATTTCACATAAATTGGCAGTATAAACAACACAGAACCAGTGTCTCTGAAATCCCTCGTTAGGCCAGGGACTGCTTATTTCTTCTGTTTCTTTCTGTTTGTTTTGTTGTTGTCTTCCTGCTTCTTCCGTTTTCTTCGTACCTCTTCCAGCATGGTGCCATCCAGCTGCGTTGCAATGACATGGGTCCAGAGAGCCAGTTCCACTTTATGTGGGCACCACCTGACTTCTGGCTCTGTGTATGTGAAGATGAGGTAGCAGAAGTAAACCATGATGTTAAGCTGGAATAGCACTGATCACAAATGACGTCATTTTCTCTCTCATTAATATGCATAAATAAATATTTCTCTGCACTTTCCGCATAAACGACGAAAATAAAACCTGCTAGTGTTACAATGGCTACTAAAAGTCACACTAATTTGTATGAATTTATGGCTCAGACTACAAGCTGCAATAACAGTCGCGCATGCAGCAACAAAATTTGTCAGAATTTTAGGCAGCATTTTCCAAGTGTCCAGTTATATTTAGTAACAAACCTGAAATCGCAATCAACGCTATTATCACCAGTACCTTCCACAAACAAAGTAACATTTTGGAATTTTACAAATGACATGAAAGACTGTGATTACTCGAACCCTGCTGCATCAGTGGTGTTCTGGGTGTATACATGCACCAATATTTCATCTCTTTTGCCTGTATTTAATCTGGGCAACTCACAAATTAACCCTTATCCCAGCCTGCAAGTAGGTTAAAACCAGTGATGCATTACATGTCCAATGTGTTGCATTTTAACGATGACCTGAGCATTTTAAGACCCTTGAAGACATTGATATTGTTAACATGATATTTACTGACTTGACGTGCTGCAACATAAAATGCCAAGTATGAAAATATGTACAACTTTTGGCTCAATAAAGTTTTTTACTGACTCTGAGATAGGAAAGTGATGGTTAAATCTGTGAACAACAGCATATCATGGATTCACCCCTTCTATCTTGATATCAGATACCATTATTTTTTTAACACAATGATTTTAGTTTTACTGTTCAGTTGTACCATAATCAATTCTGTATTCTATACACAAATCAGCAAAATGCTTCCAATGAGGACACTGGATAATGCTGAATGAATACAGAGGAAATTTCTTTGTGTAACCTTCATCCATCTTGAACAAATATTCTAATTAATAGGTATCAATCAGTTCAATCATAAAGTAAAACTTAATTGCCTCACAGCATCAAATACACTCTACACACAAGCATGCACACCAATGTCCTCTGAACAAGTTCACACCACAAGTCATCCGACGGCACTTACCTTCTTTGTGTAACCTCCGTACAGTTTTCCTAACGAGCTCCGAGTACTTGTTATAATGCTTCAGGGTATACTCCAAAGGTACAAGCTCTGGGAATGCATGCATACTCTCATCTGCCATGAATGCAGCGCTTTCTGGAGCTCCAGCCGCTAAAACAGCTGTTAGTGGTATGGAATAGAGAAATAGAGATATGTTTGAGCAGTAATTTTGTACAAGATACAGAAATACTGAAGAATCTATGGAGATGGTCCACTAGTCTATACACTCACATGTATAATCTGCCTATACATACGTGGGAAAGAAAATATACTGCAACCACAGACTTTGTCCCTTTCACCACCATTGTTTGGCCCACACTCACTCTTATCTAAAGTGACAGTGGACAAGTTTGTGGGGGAACTGAGGATGAAGAACTTACATTTGTAAACCTATGAACTCTGACCTCCAGGTGACCTATGATATCAAACGGATATTTTCATCCGAACAGGGTGCAAAGGTTAATGGAGTGTGAACTGTGACCCATACCCTGAGGTGACTGCTGAACAATGCAGTACATCGAAGATGAACTCAAGAAAATCTAAAACATCTTCCAGATTTGTACGCTCTACACATCATCATTATTCTTATGCTAATAGCAGGGTATGGATAAGCAATTTCAACTTTCAGAATCCTGAAGTAAGCTTCAGTAACATCCAAACTGAATACACCGGCAAGATTCCAGGAAAACCGAACACAGTGAAATACCAGAGTGCAACTGTACGATAGCACTTTCATATATGTTCTACTTGCTCAGTATTTATGCAAACTGACCTGAGGCAGTAGCCGGTCCCACAGCTTTCAGAACTGTCAGAGCCTGTATTGCAGCCGATAAATCAGGTAAACACTGAAATGCCTTCTTGCTTGCATTGACGACTGCTTCTTCAGTATTTGTCTGAATCATTTCAGCCAACCTTGGCCGAAATTTGCCTCTCTGTAAATATTGAACACATAAAAACATGTTACTGCATTTTGACTACATTACAACCACAGGATCACTTGTCTTTGAAGGTAAAACTTCACAATGTTAAGACGTTCGCATTACTCTGCTTGTCAACTTATCCTCTTCAAGTATGATGGCAAAACGTTACGTGCATATATTTACATCAGTTCTTTTATTTACACGGCAAATATTGACCAGACAGTGCCACAATAGTATCAAAAGACACAGTTCATCAAATTTCAGCAAATACCATGATATAAAGTAACCAGATACAACAGAAAAGATACTGACAAGCATATCTATTTCATTTTATGTACCTATATGGCTGATAAATTATTCATCTGATAATGCAGAGATGCTAATCTTTCTCTGTGCTGACAAATGGAAGACAGTCCCTTCCCATTATAGCCTGCAAATACATAATACTTTGCTGATGCCACCTGAAGTACCGGTATTCTCTGGTTGTAACTAAGACGGTAGCCTCACTCATTTTGCTTTGTTCAGTAGTGTTACTGTTTACATAATGATAAAGCATTTATGGGGTCATATGAAATTCTAGATGAATCTTTCAAGGACAACTGACGTCATGATGACATAGTCCGTGTTAACTCAGATGTTAGTGTAGTACATTGATTAGTGCATTTTTAAATGATTCATTGCTACAACAGATAGATTATCTCCTGTGCCTTGAGCACACATTCCCTAAAAGTATGTCCTTCACAAACAACATTTCCCTGAGTGATGGGAATTCTAAAGAAACAAGAGGAAAATTTTAAAGCATCTGTCGGAAATGTCACAAGGAACTTTCATATATTGACAACATGTCATATTGAAATGTGCCAATTGAAAACATTGCCTTTGATACATTACATCATGATCAAATTTTTAAATATACAATTTGTTTTCACTTTTAAAGATATTGATGGACGGGATAAAAAAGAGAATTCTCAACATCTGTTTCAGTCTCTTGAAGTAAGAATAGCAACATCGAAGATTTTCACTTTTCTCAAATTGACTCAACAGCAGAAACACCAACCCACGAATTTAAAATCATGTATACATCTCATATGTTCATCACTTTGTATATCATTTACACTGACTAATGGGAAACCTTTATAATAAAGACCTTAGAATAATGCATGGAGTTCAATTTCGAACGAGGAGTACTGGAAATAAACTCTCATGAACCACAGGTCAAAGGTTATAATCAACAATGACTGCACATTCTGCCCACTGTATGGTAAATATACAGCAAGTAAGCCATGGAGTGTCTCCATCGGTGGCCTTGACTTTTTAAACTTGTTTCAATTTATTAGGCAACCGAATCAGTACCAATGGATTAAAAAGCTGCAAGGCTAGGCTATTAATTCTCTTCTTGGAAACTCTTGCCAAGATATCCATCTATTTAAAAGTCATATAGGATAAAAAACAGGCATACTGGTAGGACTATTAAAATCCTGGAAAAAATCTGCAAACAGAATGAATGCTGTTTCTGATGACAAAAATAACTGGGACATTCATCTTAAGGAAAGAACAGTTATAGATACTTGATATTTTCTTGTCCGGGTTCTGAAGGTTAATCCTGACAAGCTTTGGTCATTTCCTTCTGCAAAACTTTGGCAATTAGCCAAATACAAGAGCATTCTGAATCACTGATGGAAAATAATCTGATTACTTGGAAAAGGCAAGGGGAGCGTGCATTGTACTTACATTTAGCTTCCATTTCATCAGTTTGGTTATTTCCTTGTGTGTGATATGTTTATCATCTCTGCTGTTTATCATAATTGGCAGTTCCTCTTGATACCTACGGAGATAAAGAAAAAGAAATAATCACTCAATTCATAAATGCAAAATTTATGACAATTTCAAGACTGATTTGTATGCAGCGCACAGAAAGCTGACAGGATATGAGACTGCTTGGAATTCTTACAGATATGAGAAGTCTTGAGACAAACATTAGACAAATCTGCACTGTTCAATTTTTCCATATTGGTCTACGTTCTTTCCTGAAAACAAATCACAAGAAATATGATGACTTGAAGATATTTAACTGGTTAATTGTTAAGAAGCAAGTTAATGGCCTTTCTGTCATGCCTATCTCCCGGTATGTAGGTTAACTAGTGCCAAAGTCAATTTTTGTCACCTTGAGAAAATATACTCCAGCCATTTTTTTTCAGGTTTTCGTCAAAATTTTGATAATAAACTGTAGCCAATGAAATGTGATGTCCATTTGGTCCAAAATTATAAAAAAAATTACAGAAAAGTTCATTAAAATTGGTAAAAATGTGGCACTAAAATTTTGGTGGGAAAAATTAAAGCACCCAAAGGGTTAAGCTAAATTCAAAACCATAGGAATGTAAATACACGGGCCAGGGAAAGAATCAATGTTACTATTGTTTCATACAACATTTTTCTGTTTATTTCAGGAACAATCCTAGTGGAATGAACACATTTCACTCTGCACTGATTTTATAAAGTTATGGACATCTCATGTTGTAAGTCAGCAGACTCTTTAAACATGTGACATTTATGAACACTGAGTCTATTTTGGCGTTTCTTGAAATTTCATTGCATCAACCCTGTACAACACTTGCATCTTGCAAAATTTAAGGTGTCAATCATGACCAATGCACCTGGATAAACCTAGAGATTCATTTGGGTTTGGCAAAGGCGAGAATGCATCTGCTGTCCTACAACATGATAGTTTTGATTATCAAAATAAGTCTTTGTTTGTAAAGTACCTTTCTTCTTCAATTCCCAATATCATGTCAAAATGCCAAAAAACAGTCTTTATGTCTCTATTGTGCAATTTTACTGTTGACAACTGTATAATACTTTGTGTAAAAACTAATTTGCCAACAATAACATTACACATACAATACAACAAAAACTGAAAATTTATCAAAAGTTAGAGATATTGTTACTATACCCTCGTAAAACAGGATGAGTTTTAATTAACAAACTGGACAATCTACCAAGTGAGGATGTCTTGAGCTGCTGAGTGTACCTTGACACTTACTGTTATTTCTGTTTATTACATGGACAAATGTTATTTGGGTTCAAAAGTTTTCCTGTACAAATCAAAGGAAACCAAATCAGAGCGCACATGGGGTTCTAACTAAATACTAAATTGTCGTCCCATACAAGTCAGGCTTTAATACCAAAGGTCAATCATCTGCTAGGTTGCCCATAACACTTACCATTTATCAAGCTCTATCAACTCCTCTTTTCCTTTAGGTCTTGTAATTTTAGCAGCTTTCAAATCAAGCACTTTGTCGTACAGTTCTAACACATTCTTCCACTCTTCAGAACTCCCGTATCTACAGAATCTGAGTGTGTCCTCGCTCGCTGTCATTTTCTATTCATTAGTGAAAACGAGGCAAAAGAGAGTTTATATGAAAGAAGAAGCGTAAACGAAGTCCCACAGTAATGTCATTAGTTTGTCCAGTATCTTCACCTAATGGATCGGTCTGGCAATATCTTCAATTTCTGAAGTGCCTAAGCTGGATACTTTATCTATGAACCACATTTTAGATGTACAAATGGTTGGTGGCAGGGTCCAGGAAAGGTCAATTTGTTGACAAAATGGCGGGATGAGATGATTTTGGATGAAGTGGCACTATAAAACAAAGGTGTTTTGACATGAAGGAGTTCAGGGCAAGTTCATTTTGGAAAGGGGTGACCACAAACTATATATGAGATGTAATATCAGACTGCTACAGAGATTTTGTTGCTGGGGTAGACACTATCTGATGGAGAACTACTTAAAATATACAGTTATATTGGTAATTTCCATCACACTGTGCCAGAATAAATGACAGCTCTATGTACATGACGGGTTGACAGTTTTATGAGTCATACAAGTCAAGGTCCAGTGATAAGGCCTAAAAAAAAAATTGTGTGTTTCCGGTAACCCGACCTACCCTAGTTCAAACCCCCCGACCCTAAACTTTTTTTGGACCTTGAAAACAAATCCCGCCAGATTGGCTGGGAAAAGTTTTAAATCACGCGTGATTTCATGACGTCATTAAACAACAATAGCGACTGCTTGTGCAAGCGTGTTTTCCGTAACATATGAGAAATGCGATCACGTTCAAGAAAAAATGTAAAAAGTGTGAGAGGCTCCCCACCTAACTATCCAAAATGTTTTTGTGTCGAGTTTGTGTTTAATTCGGTTCAAAAATGTGTTCCTATATTCTTATCCGATTTTTTTGTGTTAATGAAAATGTTTGTTTCACCTCGGATATTTGTAGGGAAGTTTGGATTAGTGTGTACGGTAATGTTTTGTTTGTGTGGGGAAAGCTTATGGCGATTGTAAAAAGTGTGAAAGAGGCTCCCCACCTAACTATCCAAAATGTTTTTGTGTCGAGTTTTGTTCGTTTCAAAAATGTGTTCCTACATTCTTATCCGATTGTTTGTGTTAATGAAAATGTTTGTTTCGCCTCGGATATTTGTAGGGAAGTTTGGATTAGTGTGTACGGTAATGTTTTGTTTGTGTGGGGAAAGCTTATGGCGAGACGCAGCCGGACCTATGGTGTTACAAAGTTGATGAGTGGCCCTTTGACGCTTGCGTTTCGAAACCCGAGTGTGGTTTCTCATCAGTCGCAATGTAGATTCTTTCGTTAGTTTGTGTTTGTGAAAATTTATTTTAATGTATTTTAGTGGTCTTGCTCTTCGAATAGCGAGGCAAGAATATCAATGTTTGGGTCTCGTTGTGAGTCCGTTTGGTGGTCTGGTTTGTTTGGTTTTGTTTCTTTACTTCTGTAAATTTTGTTTTGACTAGTGTGTCTTTTAGGTTTTTGTTTCTCTTGTAAGCAATGATTGGTGATTCTGGGAATAGATTCCTTAGTGTTGAGTCCTTCTCCAGTTCAGCCAAATGTTTCAAAAGACTTCCCTTAGGATCTTTTGTTTTATGTAAGGGCTGTATGTTGTACTGAAGATGAGTTTGTTTGTTGCTTCTGTACGTGTACTTGTACAGTTTGTTAGTGTATTACGAATACTGTGGTTTATTTTTTCTGTTATATTCGTGATTTCATTGTTTTTGTATTCTCTGTCGAGTAGTTTGTTTCTAAAGAAAGCGACTTTTTTAGTAAAGTCGTCATTGTTGTTTCAAGTGCGAGCGTATCTAAGGATTTCACCTTTGATAAAGCCATTAAATGTTGCTGTCGGGTGACAAGATTCTCTATGTAGAAATTGGAATGTGTCTGTTGGTTTAGTATGTGTTTTGATGTCGAGGATATTTTCTTTGTGGTATCTTGCACCTTTGAAAACTACTACATCTAGAAATGTAATTTCTTGTGTTGAGTTTTCGTATGAAAACTTAAACGTTGGGGGCATTGTGTGGATTTTTTGAATGAAGTTAGTGAGTTCGGTTTGTGTTCCCAGAAAGATTGCAAAGACATCATCTCTGAATCTTTTCCAGAAGTGAATGTTGTTGTGGTTGTTTACGATTATTTTCTTTTCAAGTTCATGAAAAGCAATGTCTGCTATCTCTGGCGAGGCATTCGATCCATGCTGCAGCCGCGGGTTTGGCGGAAATATTGCTTGTTAAATTCAAAACTGTGTGTTTTAGAATTAGTGAAATCATTTCTATTAAGTCTTCCGTAGTGGTTTTTTGATGCCGTAATTTGTTTGAAGCGAGGTTTGTGAGTTTAATGTTTCACTGACTAGCCGAATCGCTTCGTCGTGAATTGTGTTTGTGTCCATCGACACCACGTCGAGTGTTACAAGAAATGCATGTTGGGGGAAATTTGTTTTTCTATTTCTTGTATGAAGTTTGTTGTGTCTTTTATATTTGACGGTTGTTGCTGGACCAGTGGTTTTATGAAGTAATCCAGCAATTCTGAAATTCTGTTAGTGGGACTGGAGCAGCCACTAAATATTGGTCTCCCTGCAAACGTTGAGTTTTCAAGCGGCGGTTTGTGAATTTTAGGCAATAAGTACCACTGCGGGGTACGGATTTTTATGTTTTTGGGATCGAGATACTTATAAGTATCATGGTCGATGTGTTTGTTCTCGTACATTTTGTTTAATAGTTCGTGTACTTTGTTTACTGTTTGTTCTGTGTCGCACTGTCTAGTTGTGTATAATACTGAGTGTTGCGTAATTGTCTTTTGCATTCGTGTATGTAATCTTTTGTGTTGACAATGACGATGCCTTGACCCTTGTCGAAAGGTATTGAAATTTTCACATTTTCTTTTTTGCTGAGAAAAAAAAATTACCAAAAAAAAAATTTTTTCCGACCTACCTACCCTATTTCTGAAGAGCATGTTACAGGAAACACACATTTTTTTTTTTTGGCCTAACCTACATAACCTATTTTAATTTATTGTAACGTGGACTGACTTTGGCAAATGTAGAATGAAAACTGTAATAAATAACTGATAAAACCAATTTTGATTCTTGACTTGAAGATTAACAATACCATGGACATGGTCAATGATGGTGTACTCTTCTAGTAGTAAGTTCTACCTGATATGTGTTCTGCAAATGGCAGAGAAAAGCTAATTCAATACAACTTGGTGAAAACTGAGACTAGTATATGGTACGTACTGGTCCCAGGTGAAAAAAAAGCATCCCAACACTACAGAAATATTGAACAGCATGCGTGTGCTAGAAGGCTGAAACACTTTGCATTCCATGGCCTGTCCTTTTCAACCATGGTTCAATCGATATTTCAGTCTGTCTTTTCAAAGAAAACACAATGGTATAAAGTACCCAGATGCTGAATTTGGTTCCATCGTAATGAGTCGTAGGACAGCAACATGGAATATGTCGCATGAATTCAAATCAATACAGAAAACACCAAATACGATGGTGTGCCTGTGTAGCCTGTATGGTCCCTTCCTTTATAATACTAAGTTACCGCTTCTACGTGCAACAAGAAACCATCTTACAGCCAGGAGCGCAAGACTCGAACAGTGAGTCATGCTATAAAATGCACGACAGCACGTAGCTTGGTAGATTGGATTTGAGAGCTGAGTAGACTCCGGAGATTTGTGAGAGAACTTCACTCAACATCGCCTCTTCAACAGCGTTCTGGGGCTGTGCATGGCTTCTTTTCGATGGCAAACTCTAATCCTGCGAGAGTGTACCACATCTTGCTCTCTATTCTGAATACGGCACAGCAAAGGTAGGCTTTAATGGGCTATGTACTCACCAACGACGGGTCTTCGCCGAACAGATAGATGGTAACAGTAAATGCAGTGTATAAATACAGCAGAGATATATTGCAGACAGCCTACACAGACTCACAAAGAAATGTCAATGCACTTTCCATGTGGTTGTCAGCTGACATATTCCTTAACCAATAGAAATGCTTCTTATACAAGGGTGATACTTTGACCCCATCATTAACCAGTCATCTGAACGCTTTCATTGAAGCCTTGTATTTAAATTACCAAAATGGCGGCGCTGTGTTTGAATTTTGTTTTGCTTCCGTGAATTCCTCCAGAAGCGGCGACCAACGCAGAGAAACTTCGACTGCCTTGCTTTGTAGAAACAACTTTATACTGTGCGCATAAATTTTGGTGAGTATTGTAAGATGCATTTATACATCAAGAGGCCCGCAAAGCATTTCTTGTGCCTGACCGACTTCAATCCTCTTGCCAATGCAGGCGTAGATTGCGATTGTGCACTCTGAATCGGTTGTTCGCTGTACACAGTACATGTCCGGACGAGTATGCTAAAACCCGTAACGTTCAAAAGTGTCACTGTCGAAGTTATTGAATTCAGCAGGGTCAAAAATTGACGTAAGTTTTAGGAACATACGAATTTTCTATTTTTAGAAGTCTCAATTCTTGAGCTTGTAAAATTATAATATTTGTAATTAATGAATTTAATCCAAGCGACTTATTGTATTTACTATATTTGTGGATAGAAATCAACATCTTTTTACTTGTCACTGTCAGTTTGATCATTTTAAAAGAATGACTAAATTCATAAACGTTAGCGAATTTGATTAATTCTTTGTAATCAAAAGCGATGAAAATAAATAACTTTTAATCAATGATGTCTGATTGGACTTGGTTAGAATGTGATTTCCTGGGCACATATCAACAACCAACACATGATTGATTGTAACAGCTATCTTTGCTAGTTCAAGTGCAGTGCAATATTTTGTGGTTTTATGACATTAAGTTTTCAAAAAGTGCATTTGATTTTAAAGAGTTGTGTGGGATAGTTCACATTTCAACAAAGCATCGCACTTCACTCACACAAAAATATTTCAATTTCAAAACATAGTCTCATTTTTCTCGCTATTGTCATGGTTTTGGGGTAGAGTAACCGTGCTATTGTGTACTCTTGAAATAGTTGTTCATTGAAGATGTGCAATTTCCACGTCACTTATATCATGTTTGTAAATTAACATGCCTTATATATATGAATCAGCAATGTAGAATTAGTGCCCTTCACCCTGTAAATGACTCTAAATGTGTTTGAAATCATCAACTTCTTACTTTGTTTTCTGAACAGCAATGTTTTAGCATAGCTAAAATGATAATTTATCTCTGTGCTCGCTATTATACTGATGAGAATTTTCTGACAACCAGTTTACATGGGGAAGTGTTGATTGCTGTGTGTGTCCTATGAGTTTAATTTCTATGCAATATAGGTTGCAGTACTGAAATGATAAATTTTCAAGACAGCTCCTAGAATGTGTATGATTTCAGTGTTTCAGGAATTTTCTGCATAAACACACAGGCATGAAGTGCATGCAGAAACGTGTTATCTTAAGCGCAGTACAAATTCAGTGTATGCAGACATATGCTGGGTTTGAGCATTGTCTCAGTGTCACTTTATCAAATTATGGGTATTTTTATTTTTTCAGGCATTTCACCATGGACAACATTCAAAGCACAAGTTTGGACGATGAAGAAGAACAAGGTCAGCAGTTACTTTAAATTCAAGAGTGCTGTAGAGGTTTTGCAATCTCATTTCATAAAATTTAAGACTCATCCCTATTTCAGGAGTTGTTGCAGCTACAGCATTAACAGTGCATTTCTGTTTACTGAAAATAATGCTTAGAGAGCCTTGCAAAGTGTATCAAAGAGGGTTTTGCTATGTATTTCCACTTTTGAGACGGGTATAGTAGGAACCACTGGAGTGGTACTTTGAAAACATGCTTAATAAAACATTTCATATAACAAACTGAGAGATAATGGCAATTTAGAGATTGTAATCTAATGCAGTCTATAAAAATAATTTTCAAACCCATAAATTGATTTCAAAGATCAAGATCTCAAAGCTCAAGAATTCAGGTTGACAGTCATAGTATGTATTGACCCACTTTTTCACACCACAATTTTTGAGAAAATGTCTAGAGCTAAGATTTTCCAAATTTTTATTCCAGGTTTTGTGGCCCTTGCAAATGAGCTACTTACAAAATTCAACTTACCAGAGATAAATTCACTGGCAGAATTTTTACCAGCAAATTACATTGCACTGTATGAAGGCATTCTCGGTGATACTTTACCAGGTAGGAACATTATCTCTAGTCACACAATGCTCTTTATATAGAGACATCCGTGGTCATACTTTATTCACTGTCGATATAGGGTAATAACAGTTTTGTCAAAAAATATAATATATTTTAATATGATCAAAAGAAGTGAAAAATTATTGATTTGTAAATTGTTTTCCATGTCTCTTGGAAGGGAATTTCGCATGAGTTTGTGTACACTTTGATAACTTTAAAGTGGTGATAGCTCACTTCCACAAAGAAAAACACAGTATATTACCATCACTGACAATCTTCCATGTTTACAAGTTAAGGACAGTTATCTAGAAAGAGGCATGGGCTCTACTTCATTGAATGTGATTACAATAGGGCTAATTTTCCATATGACTCTATAGTTCCTTCCTTAATATGCAAAAGTAAAATACCTGGTGGTTAACAAAAACGGGGAATTTCATCAAGATCTTCCCTCTCACAATAAACCCATTCAGGAAATGAGCATATCTTGGTTTGTAATTTCTTGGTCAGTTATTTACTTTTGTGTTATCTTACCTTTGTAGGTCTGATACAGAATCCCATCACCAGAGAAGATGAAATTCACAACACTCAGAAAGTCATTGATTCCCTTGGCCTGCACATCCTACGCACTGATCTCTCCCACATAACTGGGGAAGCCATTGTTGATGGTGACTTTGTGGCCATACGCAATCTCATTGAAATATTTGCCGGCCTGCTGGAGTATGTGATGGAAGCCATCAGTTCAGAGGGAGGGTCCACTGATGCTGACGGTAATCTCATTTACAATGCCATGTTGTTTTCAAAAACAAAAGTTAACAGATGTTTTGATCTGTATACCCTTTGTGTATTGCCCTTAGTCGTGCTATCAAGTAATTTCACAATACCAGGCTCATTTATTATTAAAACAATTTATAGTTGATAGTTGGTATACTGCATGTTATACCTGATTCGGGCCACAGTTTTGCTGATTCCTGCTCTCTGGGAGTTTGACATATCTCTACATTGCCAACATTGTTTATTGTATATATTCTCACAGTAGCCAAGTTTCATTGCCGTTTTACGGTGGAATTTGCCCTGGAGTCAAATATTCCAAAAACTTTTTAAATACTTTTCTGGTCTACCGCTTGTGGGGTTTTATTTTAAAGCTTATAGAGTAAGACAATTTTTCATCTTAGTTTTTCAAAAATGGAAAATTTTATGTCCCCATAGAGTTAACACATGGATGGCAGCCATTTTGAATTTTAAATACCGGCAAATAAGTAATATTTTTCTCAAGTTCCAAACTGTACAGCTACAATTGATTTTTTGCTGTTGATTTGGTAAAAGAATGGTTGAAAGTTTCACTGAGGAAAGTTTGAGCAAAACTTTCCATTTTTCACTTTTGAGGCACTCGCTGCCTTCAAGACTTTGTCATTCGATATATGTAGTCAGCGGAGATGCCACCACAAAGAGACATACTGTAAGACAAATGATGTTAACCATATTTACATCTACTTCATATTTAGCCCTAATATCTTCCCAGGTAAACTGATTAATGCAAAACGCTGTGACAGTCGCTGCTGTAAAGCTTCATTCTAGACCATTTCTGTAAGAGGATGCCCTAAAACCTTGGTGTATTTCACCAAACAGAACTGACTGATTACAATAGATGTTTTGCTTGTTCAATTTTCATTGCAGTTGATGCCATATCTGATGACCCAGACATTTTGACATCTGGCGCTCTCTCAACCATCAGCGATGTTCTCAAAGAAGAGCTTGGTACATCCTACAGTTATGATTACTCTACAAAACCAGACATGCAACAAAGGTATTAAACACACTGTCACCTCCAAGTTCTGAATTAGCCAGTGCTCTTTGCTTATGAAATTCTAGTTTCAGGGAAAAACAGGCATGCATGTGTAACCAATAAGTATTGATGGAACACTGCAACATTTCCAGTTTCTTGTACCTGTCTGACTTTCAATCAGTGTACCCACTTTGATTTTGCATCCCAATTACCAACATTTAAAAATATAAGCTGAAAAATCTTGTACACATGGTTTAGTTGATGTCATGTCCTGAAAGGTAAATTTTACAAGCAAATCAACTTCATCTGAAATCACAGGAACCCCTCTCTCTCTCTCTCTCTCTCTCTCTCTCTCTCTCTCTCTCTCTCTCTCTCTCTCTCTTACAGCAGAGAAACTGATAGTGAAACAAAGCCGGGAGACAGTACTGCTGATCTCATAAAGCTTGGCGAGGTAGATGATGCTGTGAGAAGAGACCTGTCACCAGCAAAGTCAGGTAAGCAGAGAGACTTTGTACGAGCTAGAGATTGAATTATATACTGCATTAATTGTATTTCATAACAGATTGCCTTATCACTAAAATTTTCAGAAGTACCAGTACCTTTCATTACAGATTTGAAGAAGTTTTGGGGACGAAAATATTATTTTTTGTCCTCGCAGATGGCTATTATGTCCCTTGTAGAAACTAGCGTAGCAGATATGGTCTGCAACTTAGAATGGCAACTTTTTGTCGTCACGTAAATTTTTTGAACAATACTGAAAATAAACACTGTGACAAAATCATGATTTTTGGCTGAATTTTGTCAGTCGATATTTCAAGCTGTGTTTATCATTCCTTACCAATATATTAGATAATGTGCACATAAACCTGATTTTCTTGTCTGATGATAATTCATTGTTACTGCCAGTTGGGTGCTTTTCAGCTAATTATCATTCCTTCTTCATCCTGTTTCAATTCATTGTTTAAATAAATATGTACTCCACCATTTTATCAACACTCAGTCCACTCCAGTACCATTCTTCTCACCCTCTCACACAAAAAAAATGGCACATCTATTTCCTACAGACTCGACATCAGGCAGTAGCAGGTACTATGCAGATACCAGCTATATGTCAAATGGTGTCTATGGAAGATTTCAGACTGCACCTAGATCACCAGGTGAACATCAGAGTGTTGACAGATAGTGCGTTGGCCTTCATGAGGGCTTTTGTCCTGGTATTGGCCACCCATCTGTTCATGTTGTGATCTTTTTGTGTGCTAATAACCAAACCATAGGTCTCATATGCATGATTACGTATAGACTACGTAAACTGTGTGCTAACTAGTGACCTCTCCACATTTTATGTCACTGAAATTACTTAAATTTGTTGCATGCCTTTGTCACTAATATTCTGTCACTAATATCAAGTGCTGTGTGTAAAATTTCAATATTTTGTTAGAGTGCCAACTGTCAATTCAGTCTATAAGGTATTCCTATCTTTCTATCAATTCAAACAACCGCTAGTCTGTTATCATGACATAATTCCTGCGATGTAAACCAAGAAAAATCACATCAGCAAGCCTTGTTGAGACCAAACTTCAGGCCAGTCCTAATATTTTTCCAATCTCTAAAATAAACAAAATTGGTCTGCAATGTCGGTGGATCAATAAATACAAAGTACTGCAGCATATGATCTGCAAGATGCTTTTAACTTTTCTCAATAAAACACAAAAAATGCAAGGAAGGAAGCTATCTGAAGAGTTCTGAAATACCATTATTGTTGGTTTGATTGACTGCACATCTTCGGACAGTCACACTAAATGTGTAGGTCTTACATCAGATTCTTTCTTCCTTTATTAGTCAACTATCTTCAATTGAAGAGTCATTTCAAAATGTACACACTGTCAGATTTGATTTTGATTATAATTATGACAATTATGATTATTGTATCACAGTCATTATCATAATTGATTTATTTCAGCCTGATGTCTATATCCATCAAACATGATTGAAAGGCAGGGTGACTCTTTACAGTGTTTAAAGCAAGAAAAGTGATGTGATAAATGTGTCAAACAAGAAACATAGACACACATCATCTGAAAAAACAGATTTAGAACATATTTACTCTATTAAACATAAAATCTAACTTGAATATCATTTTCACTGCCTGTGCATGACTGTACACTTTATCGTTGTTTCAGTGATAACAGAAAATGCAGCATTTGTTTGTGTATGGTATATGTATTGCAACGTCCTTCTGTCCTTCAAGTATATTAACAGTCTAATGAGTTGCTCATTATGAGATTTCAATAACATTCACTAAAAATGTTCATTTATTTTTAATGAACAGTTAATTGGAATATATTTACATAATATACTTTATATCACCGTCCGTGGAGGGACGGTGTTTATATTTACCTCTTTCATGGCTAGCATGTACGTGTCAAGCATATGGATGTTCTGCATGAATGAGTCATGTATGTCATTATGATATGACATATTACATTACCATATGTAATCTTTATTGAAATCTTGACAACGTCTGCATGGATCAGTCAGCATGTCATCTTGTCTGATATGGTGTATCACATTACTATATGCATGTATCTTCGTTGAAATTGTGACAACTTGTGGGTCATCATGTCTGATATACCATGTCAAATGTCAGTCTTTGTTTTAAATTATGACAAACAGTTGCTGAAACTACCCAAGATCTAATCCGAGAGAGTGAGGACTGGATGGCCAAGCTGAAGGACTACAGGGAGCGTTGGGGATATGAACAGAGAGAGCCGTACAGCCCTGGCAAAACATCCACAACTGTGACTGACCAAAGTACCACATCATCACCTCTGATTCATAAGAGTAAACTTAAGGAGCCTTACAGCCCCGCCAGGTCTTATATACCCAGTAGCATTGATAGTGCCGGGTCCTCTCCATTAGCTGATAGGGGTGTCATGCCAGAAGCAGGTGGGTGATGTCTAGCTTGTTGTTTCTTGTACATGGGAATAGAGTGTAATTGAAACTAAAAGTTTGCCAAGAGTTTCCCAGAATAATTTGAACCTGTGTGGAAAGCAGGATCTGTATGCCACTGGCAATTCTAGAATTTCAAAGCCTCCTGGAAGTCCTTGAAAAGGCCTTGAAAATGAAATGTAGTCCTCGCAAGTCCAGGAAAAGTGATAAAGCCATCAAAGATTTCCTAAAATCATGAAACGATCGTTTATGATATCATTAATATGTGTAAAATGATCTATAAAAATGGTGTATTGTAAAAATGATGGTAGGAAAATCGTTGAAAAGGTCTGTGAAAGTCCTTGAATTCTTAGTGATTATGAGTGTATGGACCTTTTGAGACACCTTTTTCAAAATTAATTGCTGTGACCTAAGATGAAATGTTACAGAAATATGAACTCTAACTTTACACGTATGAAGAGCACTGTGAAAATGAATATGCTCTTTGTGTGTTGTCTTCTCAGATTCAACAAAAGCATCTCCAATGACCAAAACTACGCAGCTTTCCTCAGTGGTTTCATCTCCGTCCAAGAGTGTAACATTCAGTGATGCACCACCACAGATTAATGGTAAGGAGACTTCTTGTAATTACCAAATGGAAGTAATGGAAAATAAAATACAGCAGTGTTTTAAGCCTGATACAATGAACCTGTCAGAACTTAAAATTTCACTCCATGACTTCATGAGTACAAAACTTACTGTATATGGTTCTCTCTTCTCAATGTGCACCAAATATTGACCGATAGATTTTGTTATAGATTTTATTTTTATATTTTATATTTTCATCTAAAATTTTGCTTTACTCCCAGGAAACCATGAGATCTACAAAGATTTTTTGCCACATAACATGTTTGCTGGCATTACAAACTGTGCAGTTCTTGTTTCATCCCATACCGGTTTTCTTCCTCATTGTTCCCAATCCTACATTTTACTTTAAATTGTACTGCAACAAAGTTTATGACATAGTTCATGATTTATTTATCACCCATCTGCATTTAAACTTAATATTTTGCAGTCGCCAATGGCCATTAACAGTCTAAAGCTTCAATGACACCAAATCATCACAGCCAGTTTTTATGCTACAACATTTTACAATCTAGCAGAAGTAATTCAAATATAATTTTTCAATTTACAGAGGATGATAGCCGTCTTAGCACTGACAAGGACACGACAGGAGCTTCAAGTTCAAGTGTCAGTAGGACTCCTGGTGCCAGAAGAAGGGTAAGATCTAGTACTCTAGAATGTAGTATTGTCATGTAAAAACTGCACAGATTACCGTAGTAAGCAACATACCAGTAGTATCAAGCAGAACACAGTAATGTAAAGTACAACTTGTACAGATTAACCCTTTGAGCACCAAAGTCTATTTTTGTTCCCTTTATAAAATAAACCGCAGTCAATTTTTCTCAGATTTTTGCCAAATTTTTAGAAAAAATGTAACAATGAAATGCAATGTCCATTTGGTCCAAAATTATCAAAAAATTACAGAAAAATTCATAAAAATTGGTAAAATGTTGCACAAAAATTTTGGCAGTGCTCAAAGGGTAAATAAGCAACATAACTATGTCAACTACTGTGCAACCTAAATACATATCAGGCAGAAATATGGCAATGACCAATACAACCCGTACAAATAAGAAAGCAATATAACTATGCCAATTGCTGTACAACCTGAATACAACAAACAGAAACACACCAATGTACAAAGTACAAGCTGCACAGATTACCGAGCAACATACCGTAGCTATGTCAACTACTCTACAACCTGAACACAAAAGCAAAAACACAGCCATAACAACCTGCACAGATTAACAAATAACATGATAATATTAACTACAATACAACTTGAACTTATCAGTCAACAACATTACAGTAATACTAGACGGTGTGATATGTATAGTCAGTGCAAAAAACAATTGCACATTATTTTGTGCAGTCATAAGGCATCATGTTTTCCTTTTAAACAGAATGCACACTGCTTTATTAGCAAAAGATACTCATAGTCACAATCGTTGCAAAACGACTGAGATTATTGATTTTGTGAATTTGGTTGCAGTGCAGTGTCAATATCACAGAGTCCATTGCATCTTGTGACATCAGGTCATGGAATATTATAACATAACTGAAGATTACTTTTAACACGTTAAGCTTTATTACAATGTAAAATTATCTTACGGGATAGATCTTGATTATTTATCATAAGAATGACCCTAAAACAAGCAACGAATCGGACCATTAACTTTTCAGTTGTTTCCACGGCGATTATTTGTCAACAAACTTTTGCTGTGTTGCTAGCTGAATGCATTCATTTGTTCAGTAGCCCATATTTGGCATATCTACAGCTTGACTCAAACCAAATTCATCAACCCCCAGTTTGTCAGTGTATTGGCCCAGACACACTATTTCAATGATGGAGATAAACCAGTCAATTGCAGTGAAAGGGGAAAATAGAGATGCGGTAGTTAACTTGACCTCTTGTGACCTTTGATTGACAGATTGACACTAGCTTTGAATCTAGCAAGACTCGCAAGTTTGCATGGGGTGACGCCGATAAAAATGCCAGCCCTGCAAAACCTGTTAAACCTGTTAAAACTGCAACACCGACTAGAATGACTGCCTCACCAAGAAAACATGTGCAAAGATATACAGAGACAAGATATAAAGAAGACAGACTCAGGGACAGGGAGCCTAGACAGATGCAGAGATACACCCCTAGGAGTAAACAGAGAGGGCGATCTCCTCTAGGTGGTAGCAGGTTCCCATCAGGAAGTAGGTCTCCCTCTAGTGGCGGGTCTCCGGTCAGTGGCAGATCTCCCATGAGGGTTAAGTCACCTGCACAGAGTAAATCTCCACGCAAGCAAGTCATACAGAAAGAAAAAGTGTCACGAGAATTCATAGATCCTGACCAAGCCAAGGAAGACGTGACCAACCTTAGACATCACAGGGATGCTCTGAGGCAGAGAGTGGAAAGAGATGTAGACAGAATGATGGAGCAGGAAGCCGACGTGTCCTATCACAGTGACAGTGAAGTAGATTATGGAAAAGTGTGGAATATGTTGAAAGAAGCCAGAGAAAGGTACGATATACCAGTGTTTGGATTTTTTCCGCATATTTTGGTCACGATGAAGTTTGGAATATGTTGAAAGAAAGTAACGCGTACAAGACGCTGATTAAATTTTTAACCCTGCTGTGACCGCCCAAAAAACAGTCACTTTGTCAGTTTGGTTGATCTTTGAGTATTTCCTCAAGAGCTGTTGCCACATAACCTTTTTGCAAAATAGCAGTGCTCGTTATTTTGGTTTCTGACATATGTTTTAGATTTGAACACTTACCCGCTACCCGCTGTGATCTTTGGTTGACACAGAATAGATTTCATCATTCCCCAAATTTCCAACAATAAATTAGATTTAAACACAAAAGTCCTCATTTTTGGTCTGTGCAGCGACACACAGAAATGGTGAAAATGTAGTATTGTGACTCCAGAGTAACAGACTGAAATTTTTTTCGATGGTGTCTGATGTACCAAGAGTGAATTGTGGCTCAATGATAAACAATTGCATTCTTTACCTTGCAGACCTCACCAACATAATGGCATAATTGAGAGCGAAAGTGAGGATGATCTTGATATCAGACCAAAATATGGCAGATCCCCACCACGGCGCCCTCAACAGACCAACTTTGAAGCGGCCCTTGATGCAGATGCCAAGGGACCGATGGCCAACCTCAGAAAACAGCTGAGCAGAGAGGACAAACAGCGACAGATGAAGACTGAGGTGAGTCTCATTCTGTGTAGAGACTATGTATTTTGTCCTCAAAATCCGTACTTGATTAGGTAATCTCAAAGTATGAAGTGATGAAAAATCATGTTTCTGATTTACCTCAAATGAGTAGTGTATTATGATTCCCAGCTGAGCAAATCCAGTGCTCCAACATTCGTAAAGATTGTCCACTCGATCTGTGAATTTGTCAACCTTCTTGTCCAAGAGTCAGTAAATACCAACACAACTGTCACACTATCACTAAATTTCTTGAGCTTTAGATCTACTTAACAATATAGATTCTTTGAACGCTTAACGTAAAACTGATTCACCCTCTTCAGTAGGGGCTTTTATCAAATGTCAATATTGTTGCATACGCATGCATTTTTAAAGATAATGTGACATACTTTAATCAAAACATTATGAAACAACACAAGATTATATAGGCCACTGTAATTCCATGTTCAGAGGTGTATGCTCCATGAAAGTCCGTGGAAGCCCTCGACAATGAAACAAAGTTCTGTAAAGTTGATAATCCACCCAAAGTTTTCAACAATGACAAGAAGACCAGTTGTAACATTGTCAAAATGATATACAAAGTGAATAGAAAAATGATATATTGTAAAAATGATATCATGAAAATGGTATTTGGGACATAAAAAGTCCTTGAAAATCACTGAAAAAGTCCTTGAAAATCCTTGAATTTGAGGCGACTTTGAGTGTTTTGACCCTGATGTAGTATAATAGATCAGCTATTTCCCTGGGTTGCACAGACAGACACTTAGATATGAACAAGTGATCAAAGGAGACCTTATCAGCAGAGATTCTGTGAAATTTGTGGATGGAATACAAGTATCAAATTTCCTTTGATGTCACAGGTCATGAAGCATTTATATGAGAGTCATCTGAACGACGTGAAAGCTGCTCAGAAGAAAACGCTGTCAGAGAAGAAGAGGAAAGTCAAGAAAATAGTGAGAGACAGATTTTTATGAATTCAAATTCATTTTGTTGCTCAGTTCAAAACTTGTGTGCAATAATCTTCAGCACATTGCACCCAATGTCAAGAATACATTTATTGATTTAGAAGCATGGTGAAATTGGATGCTGCAACAACCAATATGACAGAAAAAAGCAGCCTCAATAGAGAAGTGTTCTGTTATAGTATCTTTATAAATTTTCACATAGAAATCAGTGCATCCTTTATGTCTGAAATGCATTAGGAGTGTCTACTTTAATATAAAGGCGGCACTGTATTGATCATGAACATCCCTTGGCATAATGTACAGCCCTTTACAGAGAGGAATATAAAACAAGAAATGAAATGTTACGATGTGTACAACATTTTTTATGGTAGTTAAACTGGCCTGCATCAGAGTCTTGCAACTTGTGAAGAAAATTTCTCTTGAGGGAGTTTTTGAGTTGAACTCATGCTATCCAGTATTCCATGATGTTTTATACTATAGTAGTTTTAAGTTCATTGCCATACTCAGTAATCACCTCTCTTTATTTTCCAGGATCAGATATACAAGACTGTCAACAAAAAGCCCATGACATCCTCCAAGTATAAACCACAGTCCAAGTATTCAGGTAAAAATTTTCAGTCAGATTCCTATTCTTACAAGTAAACGTAATACTGCTGAGCAATTGTGTACTACCATGACAACCAAAATTCTTTTGAATTATCTAGTGCATCATATCAACTAAATATGTATTGCATATGTATATATTTTGTTGTTTTTATAGTATAGAGTAATTGAAACTATTCTGTGCAGTTGATTTTTGCATGAAACTGACGAATTCAGTACAACAAACTCTGTACAAAATCTGAGTTTTAGAGTGTTGATCATCTGGTATACCACTTATAGATATCATTTCTCTCCATTTTATTTTTGTTGCCATTACAGTCAGTGTGCAAAAGCCAAGTCTTTCAAAACCAGCCAGTGCTCCCACAACACCAGTTGCCAAGCGACGCAGGAAAAATCAACCCATTAGCCCTGGGAGAGGCATCGGACCAAAGAGACCATGTGAGTGATTGACTAAGGTCAAAGTTCACCATGATGTACTTGTATTACAAGTGATACTGCTAGGACATCCCATGTTTCGGAATTCATCTGTTGAAGTTCCTTGACATTTGTATAGGTCAAGATGACCTACTGTAGGCACATCATCAGAAAAATATCACTACAAACATCAACACCCTACTATTTAATCATTTAATCTGAGTAAACTTTCTGTCTGAAGGCAAATCCTCATTACTACCTGAATAATAAATTTCAAACTTATGAATCAATATTTCCAATTTTGAACTTCACAATGCCAGTTTCATGAACAACTGTGGTAATATGTGTTAGACCAGATTTCAGGGTATTGAGATAGGGGTAGCTGCAAAACTCTACCAAATAAAGCAGCAACGTCTACTATGGGGCATGTCATGCAATCCATAAAAACAAATAGTATTGACCCATGAAATGAAAAACACTTCTAACTTTATTTAGTTGTCTGTTTGAATCGGTGAAGTTTGGTTGTAATCATTGAAGAAAAGGAAAATGCATTGCCAGTTGGAAGGAGGCACCATTAAAACATTGTTAATGGTTGTCAGTTGGTGAGATTTAGTTGTACTTGTTGAACAGCAAACTCTTTGATGAGGATGTGTTGTTTTGTCAGTTGGTAAAATTGTAATTAAGCTACAAAAACCTTTGAAACTCACATTTTTGTCAGTTGAAGAAGTTTGTTTGTGGTTATAAAAATCCTTCCTGAAACCCATGTTAGTTGTCATTTGATGAGATGGAGTCATACCCTTTCATCCCACAGTAACAGTACATGAGGATGACTTGCTGCCAACCATGCTGGAAGAGTTTCCCTTCCTCCACGTCTCACCACAGACAGCGCATGACATGTGGAGCAAGCAGATGAGACAAATTGAACTGCTGGCCAAAGCTGATGAACATCATCAAAGGAAAACCAAAACACAGAAAAAGGTCGGTAATTTTCTTTTCGTCTTGATACAATAGCTGTGATAACGGAAAGCGTGGCACATTGATTTTGATTACAGTAATTATTTCTTGGTCTTCTACCACATGCTATCTTTCAACAATTGTTAGTAGATTTGTTGTCTGTGCACCTATGCACAGGTCTTTTAAAATACTGAAAAAATTACATTGCAGAGAACTTTGCATTTCAATGACCCTGTGAATGATAATTTCTGGCAAGTGACCGTTTATCACAGGCACTCTCATAATCTGAGCTAAGGAGTGCTGACAGTTCTAAATACAGTGAGCATACGAACTGGCACAGAATAGTGGCAAGTGCCTTACCTTTTGTGGACCCTTCCATACCAATAGTATCAATCAGTACAGGAGAACAGCACACCTTTGGAGTGTGTTTACTCAAAATGGGAAATGGTTGTAAGACGTCAGATTATGAGTGTGCTGCCTTGAAATCATCCATATTCATCAATTTTGTACAATCTGGCAATACTTTCACTGTCAAACATTGAGTGTTGGGATCAAAATAAGTTAAAAATAATTACAGGAAAAGATAACGCCATTTTCAGAAAAATCTTTTTCTTTCTCCATCATCAGTTGGAAGAGGCAGAAAGCAGGCAGAGGATTCTGATGAACATCATGAGAAAAGAACTGGCTCACAACCAACGAATGGTGAGTGTTTGAAATCATCATCTCATCTCCCTACAACACTGACAGTGTGAGAACACCAGTGTCCAGACCGTGTGGTCTCACCCTCTGTATTGTCATGCTCACCGAATACTGTACATGTACATATGAGGACTGCCCATGTCTTTGGCGTAGGTACCGGTATTAATTGATGTATAGGATGTTGTTATAGTGTGGAGCCTCAACTATGGAGCCACCTTCAAAGAGGTGTTATCAAATTTTCCCATCGGTTACAAATGTACAAAATAGACCAAAGCATAATATTAATGTGGTTCAGGTGATTGTGAAAGGTACAACTGTGAAAATAAATCTCTTGTTTGTATAAACATCCCTCACACAATATTCAATGTAGATCAATGCAAACCATATGATATAATAAAAGAAAGGTTGATACAATCATAGACCTCGAGAAAGGTACAATGATGGTTTCCACTATAACTGCAAATTTTGCAAGCATCAAAGGCTGTGAGAAGTCATTGAAATATTTGGAATTTCTGTCTCTAAGGCTCATGTGAGACATTCATTTTTGGCCCATAGCTGTATGGGACTTTGTTAATTTAAAGGTAGTTTGCACCTAAAAAGTAGAAGACTTTAACATTTGCCCAAACTTTCCTCAAAGAAACTTTAAACTATTCCCTTTTGAAATTAAAACTGAAAGTCAGGGTTCACTGCACAAAAGTTGCCATAAGAGAAAAAAATTGCCCAAAAGTTACTGTCACTTGAAATTCAAAATGCCTGCCATCCCTGTATTTATACTCTTTTTGGAAAAATGAAAATTTTTGATTGTTACAAAAACAAGCTATTGAAAACGTATTTACTCAATAAGCTTCAAATGAGCCCCCACAACACATGTATTGTACAAGTTTGAGAGTCTGAGTGTCATCTGTCCCTGCGGAGCTACGTTCTACATATTCAATATCATGTAGTTAAATTGCGGAAGTACAAATCCATGTATTTCCGATCATCTCTCACCTGTTTTATTTCTCTGACTCATCCAGATCACGGTTTGTTTCTCACTCTGTTTTTCCTCCACTTGGTATTCATTCCTTGCTTTGCGTTTTCCTACAGAGGGATATCAGAGACAGGGACAGCCAGCAACAGCTGGTGAAGACAAGAGTACGTGAGAATAGACAAGCCTCGGCCAGAGCAAGGAGGTACTACGAGGAGTTCCAGCAGAGGATGAGAGCTAAGATGTTGAAGAGGAGAACCAAGGAGGAACAGGTGGGAGTAATCTAAATCATGGCAGGCATTACCTCAATATATATATCAGCTGGAGGAATTGCCTTTATTACTCGGGGTTTACAGCGAAGTATCTCAAACTATGCTTCCCATCCTATTGGTGAATTCATGTACTTGCGTGTCCATTCTTGGCACTCTTGGCCATGATGAAAAGTGTTCGCGATAGATTAGCGTTGTTATTAGATGAGTAAATCTTATTCAACTTGTACATTTGGTTTGAAAATTACTGTCCTTTCACTCCATCGATGTCTTGTTCATTTGAATTTTCTGTTCAGTTTCATAATATCCATGCACCAGTCCTCCATACCAGGATTTAGGAAGTTCAAAGTTCAGGGGCATTGACTTACCAATTTTCTTGCATGTCACTGAATTTGCTATCCTGAGGCAGTAAATATGTGTGATATCAAAGGTGAAAACACATTCTTTGGCATAATTTTTCAATTCTGTGTTTCATGGATGTACCTTTCAGAATTCATCATACAAATGTAACCATATTTCATTAAAGAGTGTGATTGACTCATAAACCCTAAAAAAAGAATAAAATCATGACTTCTAACTTCACAACGCTTTAAGCATGTTCGACGTCCAGTATGCATGGTTTTTGCTCTCATTTCATTGCACTTTGACAGGCGATAAAACTACTTTATTCTGATAAATACAAAAACTGAAACAGATTTCTGTTTTGGAAATAATATGGTACATACATGTATAACCTTAAATCGATTTCGTAGATACCATATGTACAGTATCAAACTCAATTATTTGTTGTGTGGTTTTTCTTTCCTTTTAATAAATGATCAGATTTTTAAGCGACTTTTTGAAGACGGTCTTGAAATTCAGAAGAGTCGTATCAAGGAGTTACGAAGCTATGCCAGAGAGAAACGAGAAGCCTTGGCGAAACGACAGCAGAATGAAATTGATTCATTGGAAAACTAGTATCCTTGCCATCATATATTGCAATCAAACTGAGAAAACTTAATTCTATAGTGAAAATTGGCCACAGTATTTCTAGTTTTTCAACTATGCATGTGTTTGTCAGCAAAACTGCCCAGGAACCTGAATGTGGTCAATGTCAATAACACTGACATTGGTGAATGCTTGAGCATTCAGCAAGGGAAGGTACAACAAAAACGCACGGTTATCAAAATACTGCTGTGTTGTAGGGAAATGTTAATTTGGCAGTAACTCTGTGCATTCCAAGGTTCTCCCTCTTTACTTGTGCATCCATCCACATGTCTATTCAGAATCAATATCCCGGTAGAGCTTCCAGGACTGGTACCATCCAAGCTTACCAAAGGGCTTTCCAACATGAACATAATAGCCAATCAAATTTCAGATAAGTAAGTAACGTTCAGGGTCCAAAAGGATTGTCAAATTGCCATACACTTGTACTAATGAAAATTTTTTCATCAAATTTTTAAAAGTCCCCTCCGAAATGATGCATTATAGGAAAGGTGCCTTTTTAAAATTTGGTTGTTATTGTGGTGAGTACATCAATTTGAACAGTCAACAACCTGCACTTGCTTTTTTTTTTCTTAACCATATCTCTTCCTAGCTACCGGGATCAGTTTAACATGTTAGCAGAAACTATCGCCAGGGAGAGGTATGAACTTCAAGTGAGAGACAGTGCTCAAGCCAAGGTTAGTGTTAAGTTGAGACTCACAACACCTCCCCTCCCCCAAACACACTCACACAAATGGGCAATATGTAGTTACGCTGATGTCACTCTCAGTATTAAACATGGTTTTTCCATGATTTAGTATTGCTTTTGTGAAGTCAGGTATCCTCTTTAGACAGACTATTTGTAAAAAATTTGCTTTGGTGATTTTCAGAAAGTAGTTTAGTACTTACTGTTTACTCTCATCGCCCGTTTATGAAAAACTGGAGAATGATGATATTTTCTAGGATGATACAGCAATTTTCTTAATGTTTCAGAATAGTTTGAACAAAATAGGGCAATTAGTTGCACCTGTTCATCAGTATAGAAGTAACTGTTTGGAATAGGGCCGTTCACAGTTTACGTCACTGTTCTCTCATTAATATGCAAAAATAAATATTTGTCCGCATTTTTAGATTACGCTTTTGAAATTACGCATGCAAAAACGACGTAAATACATCTCAGTGGGCGACTGCTAGTGTAACAGTTAATACTAAAAAACATATTCACGACTCAGAGTACAAGCTGCAAAAACAGCCACGCATGCAACATTGATAAAATTTGTCCGCATTTCAAGCTGCGTGTCCGATGTCGCGCGCATACAGCTATATTTAGTAACAGACCTGTAACCGTGAACAGCGCTATTGATGCCCCAAAGAGCCAACAAGGCAAAGTGTGCTATTTGTTGTTTTTTACACTCCTTCCGTTTTGTAAATGCACATCAGGTGATGGAGCAAATGAAGAAAGAGTTACGACAGAAGATGGAGCAGGAGATCAAAGACCTCCAGGAAAACATGCATCGCGACGAAGACTCGGCATACTTCCGACAGCTGGAAGCTGATAGATTGAGGAAGGAGCTACAAATTGCCTCCTACAAAACTGACTTTGAATATTAGATGAAGTGATTCAACCCTCAACCCCCTCCCCCTCCCCGTGGCTTTGTTCCTCTCTGTTGTTATCGATAGGAGGGGCGGACCTAGCTATATACTGGAAAACATAGGTGAACAGGGAAAACAGCTTTGATATAATTTGTTCACAGTGGTTCAGATATTCATGTGTTATCAGTCACTGTGACAAAGTCAGGCCGTGCATTCTATCAGTGAAATTTCAGTGGTCTGCAGACATTAAACTTTTTACCAAATAAATATTTTTGCCAGATTTATTTTTATTTCAGATGATTATGGTACTTGTATGGTGACAAATGACCGATACGATAAATTTGAAATTATTTTCAATAAAAGAAACCTGCATTGATTTGAAAAAATTTAATTTATTAATTGTTTAAATCAGCAAGAAAGACATATATATTTTCTGTTATGAAAGTTTCATCTGCCAAGAGCTGTTAACCCTTTAAGAGCCAAAGTAATTTTTTGTTGATTTTATAAGATATCCCCAAGTCAATTTTTTCAGATTTTTGCCAAAATTTTGATAATAACTGCAGTCAATAAAATTTGATGTCCATTTGGTCCAGAATTATCAAAAAATTGACATAAGGACTCATGAAAATTAATAAAATGTTGCAAAAGATTTTGGTGGGAAAAATTACAGCACACAAAGCGTTAAAGTGTAAGACCAGATCTTAATTTGACTTCAAATGGATCCTCTGGTACACAGTGACCACTCAGACTCAGACCAGTCAATTTTTTTTATTTACCATACAAAACTAAACAGCAGTCACAGAGAAAAGCATCCAGGGTTCTACACTGAAATTTCCAAATAGTTAGCATCACTCAAACAAGATGCTCTAAAAAATTGTGAAGAGGCAAAAATTTCAATTACAAATGTTTAGATCTGTACAAATTTTTTGTAAAGTTATCGTAACAATTTAGCAAAAACAGAACAAATTTAGTGAAATAAATTAATTAGTGTCATCAAAAGTGCAGGAAATGTGAATGTCTTTAAATAAAATTTTAGAAAGTAAAAACTTCTTTGGTGTACTCATATTTGTGCATTTAAAGACATTTTGCCAAGGGCATCCACAGTACGTATAGCACTTTGAATGTAATTTGCGTTTATTCACTACAATCAATCCTGCAGTTTCATTGGTATTTTTTAATAGGAAAAAAATCAATAAATTACATAGCAGATCAAATGAGTCAGAAAAGAGATAGGCCAAAAGGAGAGATAAAAAGCGAGACGCAGTGGCAATGAACTAAATAGCAGTCAAAGAGAAAAGCATCCAGGGTTCTACACTGAAATTTCCAAATATTTAGCATCACTCAAACAAGATGCTCTAAAAAATTGTGAAGAGGCAAAAATTTCACTTACAAATGTTTAGATCTGTACAAATTTTGTCAATTTTTAGAAAGTAAAGCACCCTGGATGCTTTTCTCTTTACAAAAAATTTGTAGATTTTCAGTTGGACTCTAAACACACAAAGTATGGCATCCAGTCACCTAGCAAAGACATCACAGTCAAAACCACTTTTTTATTGGCCAAAGGGATCACGACAAGGAAAACCTAGCCTGAGGCCTTGGCTGCTAAATTCCAAATATGTTTGTATGAAATAGGAGAGAAACAAAAGAAACTGTTACAAATACGGTGGTTTCAATCAGGTTCGAACTCACAACGCACGGTACCAAGTCACCTAGTGGAGAAGCCAGTTTTTTAAAAATTCACAAAAATTTTTAAAAATTCGTGGACTTATCAAGGGTTGGTCAACATTGCAAAGATAGAGATGTAAATGAAAAAGGAGCACCTTTCCTATTTTTCGCGATGTTGACTTACCCATAAAATCCCTGATAAGTCCACGGATTAGCATAATTATCCATGTTGACCAATTAATTACAAGATGTGTGTATATGAGAGATAAACGTCCTTGTAATGGGGTGTAAAAATAAATAAAGAGTCAAGAGGCTAGGTTAGGCTATAAAGTCATTTATTTTCATTTACTACAATCAGTCAGAGCATGAAGAGAAGGAGAAGAACTGATAGAGGAAACTGAGAAAAACTCAATTATGAGCTCATTAATATTGTTTGGGCCGCCTGTATTGTGTGTGGATTGGGTGGTATTGTTTTGACTACATCTGAACATAGGGTGACAACTACGTGTCCGTCCCCAGGGGTGGGTAGGTGTTTCGTTGTATTGCTAATATTAGATATATTCTACCAACTAAGGTATTGCTGACACGTTCGTTGTTGACTTTGTCAAATTTAATCCGGTGATAATCTGGTGACAGCGTCCACAGATTAGTAATATTTACCCTTGCTTACTTTGGCCAATTAGGCACTCAAACTCATCGGATAATAGATGCAGCATGTTGATAAAACGTTAACACAAGATTGTCAAGGGCAGTGCCAAAACACCACAGGTTAGTAGAATATATCTTTATTAGCAATACAACGAAACACCTATCCACCCCTGGGACGGACACAGGTGTCCGGAGTTGCCGGTGTACATGCATAGAGAGAGTTTGGCATCTCTCTCTATGCATGTACACCGGCAACTCCGGACACCTGTGGGGACGGACACGTAGGCGTCACCCGATGCCGCACCCACAGGCGCTCCTTAGCTGGTTAGTCTGCAAAGAAGATCGATTTTCGGATCGATCTATTGACCCCGTAGTCGATATGCCCGCCACTGTGAGTATTAAGGTTGCAGTGGCGGGCATATCGACTACGGGATCAATAGATCGATCCGAAAATCGATCTACTTAGCAGACTACCCAGCTACGGAGCGCCTGTGGCCGCACCCTTCTTTCTTCACGGCGTGTCGCATGTGAACTGTGGCACGTTTGACCATAGACCTTAAAACTGATTGACCCAGTTATCCTTTCGCAAATGGCGAGTTTACTGTTCGAGCGAGGGGCGATGGTTATAACAATGGCCATGACTCGACGAAGGGATGCACCCAAAAAGACGTGAGATATTACCATAACATTATTTTGATACCTCAAAAGTTAGAAATACAATGTATTCATCGACATTCTTGTAGCTCCCCGACGTTTATCTTCATAAGAGAAGTACAGTGTGACTCTTCATCCAATGATCCTCCCCAGTGTAAAATAGTATAGTCCAAAACTTTCCCGCGTTTGTTGAACATGGAAAGCTTCCTGCCAGTTGGTGCAGCGACGGTGCGCAGCGGTTCGTTGCTCCAGGTAAACAGCGTCTTTCGCAACATTGCGTTAGTCGAACTTCCTCAAAGTGCCAAAACTTGATATAAGATTGCCAATCATCATCGTTGAAGTGTGATAGAGGCGCTGATGATTAGTGTGTAGACTTGTAAGGCCCGCCTAGGAAACGAGCACGAATGCGGAAGGGACTGCAATCTGTTCCGAAGTCGGACCAATCCTTTCGGACGCACTGCAGATTTGGTCCAGTATACGAGTTGAGGTAATGAGACTTTATATCTAGGCATTTTTAACCTGAAGAATGAAGTCTTAAAGTGTCCATGTCATGAAACATCCAAAAGCATTTGTGGTGCATTTAGGCCAAAAACTGACTATAGTTGCCTGGAAAATCCGATTTTCTGGTTTTGGTCCAAATGTCCCCAAAAAGTTCCTCTTAATTAAAACCCCCTTGTCTGATTGCCTTAAAGTTTGAATGCAGGTTCCTAGGGTAGACTGAAAGATTCGTTGCTCGAAGATGCTCTCTGCACTTCCCTTTTAAGGATACTCTTCTTAAAGGCCAGGGACTTGATACCCGGGATCAAGTTAATCCTGTTCACCTTTGACATTCACGGGCGGGATCGAATGTTTATGTCTTTGTAAATTACGGTCACGATTAGTGTGCACAGGAGGTTGTGAACAGGCCATTGTGTTGACATGCAAACAATAGATTATATGTAACTGAATATAACAGCGAGACCAGTACACTGAGAAACGTTTCATGAAGCGGCCCGCAATGCTTGTAGCAATAACAGGTGTACTTCAACAGTAATGACGGCATTATTATGTTCTGAATTAGGCCTGCCCGGACGCGGGCTGCAATGGTACAATCATTGCAGCTAATAAACGTGCCATTGCCAAGATACTCTGCTATTTCCGATCGTATCGTCTACAGAACTACTACAAGTCCTCTCACTTAAAAAAATATTTATGGTTTGAAATCGTTGAATTAATCCGAAATTAACAAAGTGGTACATACATCTATAAGCTGATTTATAGAAATAATAAAATGTGACATCACTGATCATAACTGTAATGTGTTGTTGAAGAACATATTGAACAGAAGACTACAGCGACTATTTTCTGTAAGTATAATCTATCTTTTGTGAATCAAGCATCTGAAGAGTATCTTCAACACTTTTGTTCTACTCTTGTTATAAAATAAGTCAAATTTCGGGAAAGTATCTGTACATTTTCGATATCTGTGCAGCGCGAATGTGTAAACTGACACTGCATCCACCCATCCTATAGACTAGATCAGTTTGCGAGTGCATGAACCACTTCTCTCTCTCTCTCTCTCTCTCTCTCTCTCTCTCTCTCTCTCTTCCAAGTGTAGCCATTTGATGTTTTATTTTGGTGACATTTAGGCTCCGCCTTTAATGCTTCACGATCACCGCTCAACATTGATGTCGATTTCGATTTACAAAGTTTACCGGGTAAACTTTGTAACTGATGACGTGTCACGGCCTGGAGCTAGTTATCACCATCGAAAGTCTGTAAACGTTTTTATTTCAGAATGGACGTATTTAAATGCACAGGTAACTTAGTGCGTAAAATATTGAATGGCAATATGAATTTCACCGTTAAGAAAGTCTATGACTTTCAAACTAGTCGTACAAACAACAATAAACATGGCGGATCAATGATACCAACGTATATTTTCCTCGCGACTGCTGATGAGAGCGACTTGCAGAAATTTTCCAACCTGATAAGTATTCAGCTTTGCCCCGTGTGCATGGGTTATGTACATGTAAACTAATAACAAAAGTTTAGTATTTTCTGTAAATCGATAAGCCTTTCGAACACGAAAAATTCGGATATCTGAACCTCAACAATAGCTACGCAGCTTGAAAGTTATCCTTTGACAGGACAGGAACATTGGTCAAAGCCGGATTTCGCATGGTAGCTATGGAAACTCGCCGTTCATTCTCAGAAAGCATGGAATGTACTGTGTACTGCTGATACTCCCTTGGTCCGTGGACTGTTGCCGTCCCAAACACCTAACATTCACAGGATTTAATCACGTGTGTCTTCAAATTTTGATACATGAATTCTACCAATGATCAACCAAGGAACACATAAAAACACAAATGTCGCGGCTATGGGTTCAAGGACATTCACGAAGAGACACCATCATTGTTGCAGAATTGTTTTGACTAGTTTTAGGGAGAATACGGGTAATCTGCATACGGTCGCACATCAAACCGACAAGTATAGGCTTACATAAAATTATGATGTCCGAAAAGTTTTTTATTCAACTAACTGAGTCATCGCCTTTGTTATCGCCTAAACATCCCGGTATTTTTTGGAGAGACTGCAACATGAACAGTGTTTCAGCCAGCGTGCGGCATGCGACATTTGACGCAATTTTTTTTTGTTTTGTCCTGATAAATAACCGTTGTGGGTCACCATGACGCAATCTGAGTAGGCCATATGTTTAGTGGCTATTGAATTTTTAGACAGTGCCTCCTGGACAGAAAACTACAGCTAACAATAAAATGTTGTAAGATGTTGAAACATTTACCCTCCTTCCTACAAAGTTGCAATGTATTGAAACAGTTTACTCTCCTTTCTACAAAGTTACAAATTCCCTGGTAGTAAAACAAACATTGTTGCAATACATCACGGATGTACAACGTCCATGAATACACTTAGGCTTGGTTTTGCCTAGGTGAGTGCCGCGGCCGCGTACCCGTCGTCCTTGAGTTCAAGTTTTACCTACATTGCTTGCATCAAAATTTGGCCTTCAGCTACTCAGTTTGATATATAATAAAAAAACCATAATTTTTAAGGAAACTTTCACAAACAGAGTCATTGTACAAGTGAAAAGGAGAAAAACTGAGGTTTTCTGAAAGGTCAAATCTGGGTCATTCACATGATGTCATGAATGAAGACCCCTTAAGTACACAATTATGGTTCAAAAGAAACCACCTAGGGAGGGCCAATAGGTACAATCTTATGTTAAAAAGAAATTTCTTGGTGCCTTCCAATTTAAATGGCATTTAGCTTGACTGTAGTTTTAAATTATACTTCATTAAGAGTCATGGCAAAGGGAAATTGTCAACAGTACTTGCAGTAAGCATATTCATTTTCAAATCTTCACATCTGAGAGCTGCAATTTTGCATGGTAACTTAACATCAAAGCAACAATTCAAAAGTAGAGCTATTAAAATTGTCCATTTGGCATATTTCAAACTGCTATAACTTATACAAGAAATGTGTGATTCTGAATGATTTTAATATTTCTGCAGATTCCACCAATTTAATGATATAATAGTGAACATCACTAGACATTTCTTGATGATATCAAAATATAAATGAAAATATTTCTGGGCTAAAATGTTATCATAATCTTTGAAACAATGATTACTCTAAAACATTGGGAGATTAAAATGAACAATATCATTGTGTATTGTTTTACAGGATTTGGGTTTGGCCAAACCATTTTTGTCTCAAGAAAAATACTTATGCTTAAGATGCTATTGAGCCTGCTTGATCACAACTTTGACACAACACCAGGGCTTTAAACACCACTTTATTAATTGTATCTACATTGCCATTATGCTACCTAATGCTTTCTTCTGCATGGAAAATTTTTATCTGTGTGGCTAACACAATTTTCATCATGACTTAAAAACTGCATAAATTTGCCACATTAGGAGCTTGTAGCTTAAATGTATTAAGTTGTCATTCTGTGAACACTGACAGAATGCTACAGAAATATTCTGTATCTTTGGTAATATACACTTCACATTGCTACCTGATTTTTAGAATTGCCACCTAATTTTATTTCTTGTGGTAAAAGTTTACCACCAGAAATGAAAAAATATTTCTATCACTTTAATGTCATAAAAACACAGATAATTAATGCAATAAAAACTGAACAAATATTTCTTTAATGTAAAATACAAAACATCTTGATTTGAAAAATTAAGAACTCCTGAATACCAGAAAGTTGTTGCCACACTTGAAATCATAAACTGCCTAAAATTTGTTCAAAGTGGCTACAAGATTTTTGATTGGCTAATGAGTTGGCTAATCATCTTGGTGACTTAGGGGAGCCCTACAGTTTATGTGCATACCACGTGGTAGCAGTAAACTTAATGATACTGTAAGTTTCATGTTGGCACAATTTTGCACAACACTTTCGGCCTACAATATATACTGACCGTTAATGCACTCACCTGACTTTCCTATTGAACACCAAATATAGTACCAGGTCATAATGACACGTAATGACACTGTACTGTGTTGTTTTATTGAAATACATTACATGTCCCCCAAAAATTTAATTTGTCCCCATTCAGACCTACTATGGGTCACTGTGTCCCCATGCAAGCAAAAGCTTGCTGCAACACTGATGAATATCCCCTAATGCATAGAGTACGGCTGTTCATCAATATGTTTATTCACTGTTTCACAAAACATCTCGTCAGGTATGTGCTTTGGCGAATGGACCAGGTTTTTGTACGTTGGTCAGAAATAAATGACAATATACGTTTGGATATAACATCTGTCAAATTAGGACAGAGTATTGAAGATGAAATTACTTTCATCGATCGACAAAGAAGAGAAAGAATGAGTCAGTGAATATCGAATCATAGATGGGAGAATCGAGACAGTCCACTGTCTCTAGTTTAATCAATGGTGAACAAATGTATTTCGATTAATTGACTAATGCAAACAGAAAGGAAATTTTATTCAACTTGAATAAAGTCACCGCTTTTCCTTGACATCGGATGGCACAAACCAACTAATTCACTTCCGGGTTCGTTACCCAAGAAGATAGTCGGAAGAAAAATAGTGCAGACCTTGAAGTTTTGATATCTGTATGGATGCTTGTTTAGATTGAACTTTAACGTCAAGAATTTTTGTAAAGATATTTTTCTGCCTGAATCAAAATGCAGACTGTTGTGAATAATGGCTGAAGCATTTGTTGGTAATATGAGGAGTTCTAGGGCAAATAGAAATCATAACAATAAGCCCGAATTTTGTCAAAAACACCACTGAGGGCGCTATTTTCATCGCTATCTCAAAATTTCCGTGGACTTGCCCACACAAAAAATTAACCAGTAGTCAATCTGACATTGACCTAACATTGACCTAGAGGATTCGTGCCGCTGAATGTTTTAAAATAGGAAAATCGAGCTCAACGCTACTGTGGTGGCCTATGGGAAATTAATTAGTGGTCTTGTGCCGGGTTGCATGGCAATGGAGCAACACATGATGTCGTTTAGGTCCTCAAAAATCTTTTAAAAGATAATAATAATACTTTTCATGACAGCAAAATCTAAAAGAACTTGAATCTGAACTTTACTTGACAGTTCTGTGGAAGAAATGATTGGAAATAGTGGCGTGTCTTGGTACGTCGTCCACGCAAGAACGCGCTGTGGCTTGAATGACATACTAGCTGGCACAGGCACTCGAGCTTGGTAGTCTGCTAAATAGATCACTTTTCGGCTCGATCTATCGATCCCGTAGTCAACATGCCCGCACTGCTACCTAAATGAGTGTTTAGGTTGCAGTTGTGGGCATATCGACTACGGTATCGATAGATTGAGCCGAAAATCGATCTATTTAGCAGACTACCAAGCTAAAGAGCGCCTGTGCTTGCGGGTCTGCACTGCGGTCGCTCCATCTAATTACAATGCTGTGCCGTATCTATCATGTTGACATCGCAAACGTTTACCGATTCACACCTGTATGGCGTTCTTTTTTGATTGACAGCTTGCAGGCCTTTGTTATGGCTGCTTGCCACGCTAGTTGAAGACAAAGAAAAATACCTTCATCGATCAAAATCAGCTTTATTTATGCTCTAATCATAAACTTTTATCGATACATTCAATCACTAGACATTCATAGTTAGGTATAGGTGCATGGGCGCCTAAGTTTCTTCGCCTGTGACCATTTTGGCATGGTTTTTTACGGAGCGATCGAGCGTGACACCACCCAAGCTACGCTTTGCGTGAACTAACTCCAACAGGGGCAGCTAGCTATTTATACCCGGCCCTGGTCTTTAAGAGGAAGAGGGTAGACAGCGCCCTCAAGCAATGGATCTTTCAGTCTAAATCCTAGGGGTGACCTGACTCAGATTTGTTGAAATATAATAAAGCATCAAACCTTGAGAAAAATGGGACAGGCAACTGCTGTTGTTTCTTTGTGCAATCTTGTATGGAATATATGAAGTTTATTTGCCAAGCGGTCCCCAACAACAATACTCCAGACATACATTTAGTCTCATTAAAGGCACTGTTCGCGATCCCTGGGGTCGCCTTTGTTCTGGTCTGTAAGAGGATTATGGAAGTGCGATAGCCTTTTGTTTTCCATTGAAATTGTAATCTGGTGGGTAAATTTTCTGATGAGACAATCTGGTGCCAACGCATGCCTTTAACGATCAAACTGACATGCATATGTACACTTTCCTCTTGCGTGGCACGTTCTCGAGTAATGACACAGAGATTTTTTAGGGGTTTTTGATACCAGTCATGGTGAATGTTCTGATAACGATGAAGATCACGTTTTCAATTCCAGCCGAAGCCAACAGGAAAACACCAGACGATAAAAACAGTGTACATTTAGCCATAGACGCTACGGAAAACTTGCTACATTTCGATATCAAAAGTTTGCATTCCTTTCCAGAAAAATCTCCGATAACAGCAAACCTTTACAAGTTAGACAAGTCTACACTTCCCCAGTCCTAAGAAACAAAAACCTGACCTTTACTTCATCGGTCTACTCTGTCGGAGCTCAACTACACGACCTCTAATGTTTTGGTACTGTTTTAGCCTCAAGAAACACCAAAATTTGGATATACTACACATGTTTACACTCGCAAAGTACAAGATAAAACATTTTTAAAACTGTCTTTTGCTGTCAGGCAAAACCTTGCGATAAATCGGGACTCAACAGCAGTTGGTGGAGCAGGGTTCTCAAAAATTTTTGAAGTAGGCGGAAAATTTAGAAAAGTAGGCGGTTAGCTTCTGTGTGCAACCAGGTTCCCTGGGTGGGGTTAAGTATTTTTTTTAATTGAAGACATTTCTGAGCAATTTCATGCAGTCTTATACAGTGGATAAAAGGCTATCCCAACATACACACAGGGGAGGGTTTCAGGGAGGGGGGTCCCCTCCATTATTGTACTGTATGAAAGACCATTTCAGCATAAGAGTGTTAAGGATTATTTATTATATTTGAAGACATTTCTGAGCAATTTCATGCATTCTTATAGTGTATAAAAGGCTATCAACATACACACAGGGTGAGGGTTTCAGGGACGGGGGTGGGCAAGAAATTTTTAAATTTTGAAGACATTTTGGAGTAATTTTATGCATTCTTGTATATTAAAGACCATTTCAGCATACAGAATAATCATTATCATTGTCAATTACAACATGTTTTCAAGGGATGAAGTTTTAAAAAAATGTCAGAAAAATTAATTTGATATCACTCGGGCCTGTCAACTGCATTCAGTTGACAAGGATAATAGCAAAATTTCACCGGACTGTTGTGTAGAATTATGTTTAGCTCATGACTTGAACAAACATTTTGAAATACATCATAGAGTAGGGGTTTTCACAACCCAGAAAATGATCTGCTAGAATCCTGACCAGCCTGGCTGTACAAAGTTTTTTACTGATTTAAAATAAACTTGATTGAAGGTACAGTAAAATTAAAGAGTTTATTCAATTCAATGAATTATAGGAACACATTTTTCGGTGATTTTAATTCACTGTACTAATTTCACAATAAAACGAATCCGCGAGCTGATTATGGATTTTTGGTGATGTTGAATGAAAAAGAGAGCTGTTAAATTTCAGTGTTCATGTCTAATAAAACCTCAAACTAACAACACCGAACTCCAGCCTGTACTACACCGTGTGTGTACAAAGCACCGGCAGTCAATTGTAACACAGTACACACAACGCGATATCGGTCGACCTGAAATTTGACACTGTGATCGAGAAGCGTTTCAAAAGTAAGAAAAATGAGACCAAGTAATTTTTTGTTTATTTAGATTTGATCTAAACCTCCCAAAACCAACAGACAAAGTCCTACTCTTACGCAGAAAATCAAAGTTTTCAAGCGTCAACTTTCTCTTCCGCGATGCACACAACCACGGCCCCTCCAAAAAATGCGGTGTCGATCGACTTGAATATTGGCATCGTGATTGACCATGGATGGATTGACATGGCGTTTCAAAGTATGAAAAATGAGACTCAGTAACTTTTGGTCGCTTTAGATTTGATCAAAAACCTACCAAACCCATCAGACAAGGCCCTACTCTTACGCAGAAAACCAAAGCTCTCAAGCGTCAACTTTCTCTTCCACGTTTGAGCAAAACAAATGTTGGCTTCATTCGGAAATGGTCGGCTATTCACAGGCATAACGTAATTCAGTGTTGGCGCTAGGAATTTTTTCACTGTAGCCACAGTCTGTTAGTGTGGCTAAAATGATCAAATTGTTTTTAGCCACAAGCAATTTTTTTTAGCCACACCCAACAAATCAATTTCATATACAAATTGCACAAACCCTATTTTCAATAACGTTTGTACTTTATTATCCACATGTTTGGCCAGGGCTGTTGTACATACACTTTAATTCCTCGACAGATAAACCGCTGAGCACATTTTCTGCCAATTTTATAGCTGCAGATAATAATGACCAGGAGCAGAGTAAAACTCCAGGTCCTTTGTGAAAGTTGTATGTCCTTCAATTAAAAAAATATGTATTAAACAAAAATTGGTCTTAACGTTTCATGAATGCTGGTAAATAAATTGATCCCTCTCTTTATAGACAGGGACAAATAAATTTCTGTTAATTTGTAAATTTTTTTATGACACAAACAACAAAAAGAGTTCTTGGAACAAAAGTTGCACAACATGTCATGAAAAAATCATCAAAGTCTTATCAATGGCCATATTTAATTGTTCCTCTTTTTAATATTTTACATGATTTAAAAACTGCTGTACATGACCATTTGGTGATCTGGATAAAATTACAGTGATTGCCTGACTATGCAAAGCATGGTCCATAAAGTATCAAAGAAAACTATTGGTATAAAAAAATAGCTTAGGTTTTGAAAATTAATTAAATTCGCAAACTCAGTGAAAAATCAAAAGAGCAGTTCGTCGATACGACAAATCTATGCTCAACCGACTCATCTGTAGTCTTACATTTTATACTTCCATGCACAGACAAAAACCTTGCTGTAATTTGTTCGACCATGATCTAGACCGTGGTTCGTCTGTCTTTGTTCCCTTCTCGATTGTTTTCTTATTTCCTTTTTGTATAAATTAGAAGCTATTTTAAACCTAGTTTCTTTCCCAGCTGAGAACAATCAATGAACTATTTGTAGTTGGCAATCGTAGCTGCCCCCAGCCGCATCGCATGCATCGTACATTTGCATTGTTTGGGTGTCTCGAAACTACCCAAACTGTACACGACCGGAGTATACAAACTGGGGATCTTGAAACTTTTTTGCGCATGCTCATTTTAGCTCTGGGCAAAGTCCAACGCCATCACTTCAGTCTGTCAGTTGCATGCTCAGGAACTCTGCAGTCTATCATCGGTCGACATACGACAGAGCAACGAATTATTTTCTTCAAAGGCTAGATATTTAAATGACTGAATATTTCGATAATCTGACCGATCTAAGGGTTATTTTGATACGTTAAAAGTGACAGAACCGGCGTGATTAACGATGGTGCACGCTGTATGGAATACGTTGTGCTGCTATGCTGGCCGGCGTGAACTCAAATTACATCCTGACGCGACGTACGTGGTCAAATGTTTCGTACGATGCTTGCAGCGTTTATGCTGGAAAATTTGGATTGCGGAAAATAACTTAGACTTATTTGTAAAAACGACTAGTTGTTAGAATAGTAGGCTACATAAATAATCCAATACATATTTTGGATCGATCGCAATGAACACCCTCATGTCGAAATTCTTGGTCCTTCGGTTGAAAACAATCGGTCAGGGATTGCAGGACTGTCGTGACTTTCGAAGCCGTCCAGGGTCAATGATCCCGACACGGCACCCGGTCACGAGCCTTCGCCACGCGTGGCGAAGGCGTACCAATTTTTTTTCGCCACATCGGACATTTATTCGCAATTTGCGACTGTGGCGAACGTTAGCGCGAACCCTGTATTGTATGTTAGTCCAATTTTCGGCTATACCCGATGTGAACGTCGGAATAATTCAGCCTGTGATCGGGCAAGCAAGGTTGACCTTGAGAACGATTCTCAGTGTGAGTACAACACGTTTGCTGATCGCAGTACTACAGTGATAGCAACAAGTTCACAGCGTAAATTGCTAAAATACATGATAAAGCCACATCGGCACTTCTGAAATATTATCTCCGGCTTGCAAGACCACAAAAAAAAATCAAAATATTGTAACCAAAACCAGAATTTCCAGGCCAGAGAGCAAAACAGTGCTGAAAAGTAGCCAGCCAAAATACGAAAGTAGCCAGTCAATTTTGCCAGCACCCGGCTAAAAATGAACACGCTGTGGAGTCAGAAGCTGTTAGATAGACAAGCATTTACACAAAGCTAAACGGTGTCCTCTTAAGTTTGGCCGTTCAGTTTTCAAACAACATTTCAGTAGTTAACATACATACTTTACTGAATCATGGAGCACTCCTAATACAGAAAATATTTCGACTGTTAAAAAAACTGCAAAAACGAGGGAGAATTTGGAGATACACGGACAAATGCGGAATGAAAATAATTCTGTGATGTCAACTGCTGTTAAGTCTAGAACTGCAGTGATGTGTTTTTCAGATTTGTATTCGAAACTTTGTCACTTTACAGCAACATACTGACTCCCTGTAGACTTCTATTTGCATCAAATGTCGCTACTAATATGTAACAAATACTTTTAAAACGTTTTGATGAATTCTTCTCAATATATTTGTAACACTTTTCTTTCTGAAAATTGACTTGCTGGTCAAATCTGAAATAACTTGCAATCAGAAAACATTATTACCGTATACCCGCATGCAGTGTCTATGAACTGGATGTCATGCAGTCGATCGCGTCAAGCACCATTCCATCCCCACCCAATAGCACATCTTAAATATTCCAAGTAGGATCGTACTCTGCTAATCCAAAGTGCCTTTGATCTTACCGCAGTTGCCAGTCCTGTTTTTCTAGAGGGTCTATGGATAAAATGTGCTTAAGTTACATTTTAGGGGTATTTTTGCCGGTTTTGGTTCAACGTTTAACAAAATGTTTGTTTAGACAGTTATGCTACACAGTAATATGTTACACAGTCAGTGCCTGAAAAACACGCTTGCACGATGCCAGGGACAGGCTGATTTCTAATGCAGACAAGCACAAAACCAGCCCTCACTTGTCTGCATGCAGGAAGTTCAGAGCCAACTCAGTGTTTTGCCCAGAGTGCCTTCTTGCGACTTTTGACACAAAATTAGAAACATTGTCCCATAAGTACCAGACATGGGTCACTGGGACGCACTACGAGGGGCCTCAGGACAGACTACGTTTTTAGCAACAAAATTACACACTCAGTAGTCCATACAGGTTATTACTTCTTTTTGAGACAATCAAACATTTAAGGTAGAGACACACGTTAGATGATACTTATTTTAAACTCACTTTTTCTCAATAAATTTCACTTTTGGACCCTACACATTATATATTTTCTGTTAGCCCTTATATCTCAACATTATGAAAAATATGTTTATTTTCCAAAATCACTGTGTGATTTTTTCCCTCAAAAATATGCATTTTTGAGTTTTTTTACCTAAAAAAAATTAAGTGTTCAAGGACTATTGCGACTTGAGATCTTTTAACAGAAATCAGCAATTGAGTACTCTGGGGGGAAAGCGGTGTCCTAGATTTTTTCCATTCCCTTTTGTTTCAGCACAATAAGGTGTGAAAGTAACAACTCTGGATTTTTGAATAAATTACCGGGTTTCGTTCACTTCAGCAAGACTTTCTCATGTTCATTGTTAGTCCCCACGGACATCGTCCGGGGGGACTTATAGGTTTGGTCATGTCCGTGCGTGCGTGCGTGCGTGTGTGCGTGCGTCCGTCCGTTCACGCAGATATCTCAGAGATGCCTTTAGCGATTTCATTCAAACTTGGTACAAGGATTACTTCATATGTCATACAGATGCACGTCGATTTGTTTTGTGATACGATCCAATATGGCTGCCAGGCGGCCATTTTATTACGATTTTTTCATGTACAGAGCAATAACTCAGGCATGTTTCAACTGATTTTATTCAAAGTTGATACAAGGACATTGACCAATGTCATAGATATGCACTTCAATTTTTTTGGTGATACAATCCAATATGGCCGCCAGGCGGCCATTTTATTATGATTTTTTCATGTACAGAGCCATTACTCAGGCATGTTTCAACAGATTTTATTCAAAGTTGGTACAAGGACATTGATCGATGTCATAGCTATGCACATCAATTTGTTTTGTGATACAATCCAATATGGCCGCTGTGCGGCCATTTTGTTACGATTTTTTCATGTACAGAGCCATAACTCAGGCATATCTCAACCGATTTTATTCAAAGTTGGTACAAGGACATTGACCTATGTCATACACATGCACATTGATTTGTTTTGTAATACGATCCAATATGGCCGCCGTGTGGCCATTTTATTATGTTTTTTCATGTCCAGAACCATAACTCAGACATGTATCAAGCGATTTTATTCAAAGTTGGTAAAAGGAGATTGACCAATGTCATACATATGCACGTTAATTTTTGTGATACGATTCAATATGGCTGCTGTGCAGCCAGTTTGTTATGATTTTTTCATGTACAAAGCCATAACTCAGGCATATCTCAACTGATTTTAATCAAAGTTGGTACAAGGACATTGACCTAAGTCATACATATGCACATTGATTTGTTTTGTGATACGATCCAATATGGCCACCATGTGGCCATTTTATTACGATTTTTTCATGTCCTGAACTACAACTCAGACATGTATCTAGCGAATTTATTCAAAAGTATTTTTATCACAGACCTAATGAAGAGGACTCTATCCTCTCTGAGGACCTGTAATCAAAGTACCTATTAACGGGTGGGGACTGTGTCATCAACGATGACTTGTTCCATAAATTTTACCTAAAATCGGAGACACAGTTTTACAGATATGTATTGCTACTGTGACCTGGTAAAAAATCAGACCGATTTGTGCACCCTATTCCAACCTAATTTCTTTTGAAGTTACGCTTGTCAGGCCAAAATCGGAAGAGAGATAATCAAAGAATTCTGTAAACACCCGTAGACGTACAAAAATCGATCGTTGATATGACTTTCCGGGCAATTTTTATTCATGTTCACGAACTTGCATCAAGCAGGAGACTAGATGTTTTGTATTTTACATCAAATACCCTTCCGAAGATCCGAGAAAATCGGGAGAAACACACACAAACTGCGGTTGTAAGAGTAATGAGGACGGTTTATTTACATAACAAACACTGTCACCGCTAATCTGTTTTTGCTAAAATTAGAGTCTAAGCTTGTTACCGTAACTGTAAACGGTTGTCAAGATCTATCAATCCGTTTCTCTTCACTTTAGAAGTATTTCTTACGCCTGTCGGAGGCGAATTGCGATATTTTATGTTTGCGAGTCTCCGTGGACCACACTGATTTCGACATCACGGCGTCACGGAAGTCATGGCGGTGACTATTCAAGTTCGTCATTTGGCCCGTGCGCTTGTTAGTCCCCACGGACACCGTCCGGGGGGACTTATAGGTTGGTCATGTCCGTGCGTGCGTGCGTCCGTCCGTTCACGCAGATATCTCAGACATGCCCACGTCAATTTCTTTCAAACTTTACACAGGGATAGTACCCTACCCATACAGATGCACATCGATTTGTTTCACAATGCGATCAAATTTGGCCGTGTTAGAGGACTTTTTATTTTTCACCTCCATAGACTCCCATGTATAAGGCATTCTCCATAGACTCCCATGTATAAGGCAGTCCATAGACTCCCATGTATAAGGCAGTCCATAGACTCCCATGTATAAGGCAGTCCATAGACTCCCATGTATAAGGCAGTCTCCATAGACTCCCATGTATAAGGCAGTCCATAGACTCCCATGTATAAGGCAGTCCATAGACTCCCATGTATAAGGCCAAGAAAAATAAAAATTTAGTTTCTCATCGTATTCATATTGCAAAAAGGATGCAGTGAGACACACTTTTTAGTCCCCATGGATGAAGTCCAGGGGGCTTATAGATTTGGTCATGTCCGTCCGTGAGTCCATCTGTTCACGCAGATATCTCAGATATTTTGACAAAATGTCAGGTGACCTTGGTGACCTTTGACCTCATATATATATATATTTGTCCATAATTCAGTAACCACAAGTGCTACACCCTTCATATATGGTATGATGGGACACCTTATGACGCCACATATTGTACCTCATTAATTATGCGCATATCTTATTTTGAGCAAGCCAATAGAGCTAGAGGTCTGATTTTTGGTATATAGGGATAACTTAGCAATACAATTTTTTTGACAAAATGTCACGTGACCTCAGTGACCTTTGACCTCAAATATACATATTTGTCCATAACTCAGTAACCACAAGTGCTACACCCTTCATATATGGTATGATGGGACAGCTTATGACGCCACATATTGTACCTCATTAATTATGCGCATATCTAATTTTGAGGGAGCCAATAGAGCTAGAGGTCTGATTTTTGGTATATAGGGATAACTTAGCAATACAATTTTTTTTGACCAAATGTCACGTGACCTCAGTGACCTTTGACCTCAAATATACATATTTGTCCATAACTCAGTAACCACAAGTGCTACACCCTTCATATATGGTATGATGGGACACCTTATGACGCCACATATTGTACCTCATTAATTATGCGCATATCTAATTTTGAGGGAGCCAATAGAGCTAGAGGTCTGATTTTTGGTATATAGGGATAACTTAGCAATACAATTTTTTTGACAAAATGTCACGTGACCTCAGTGACCTTTGACCTGAAATATACATATTTGTCCATAACTGAGTAACCACAAGTGCTACACCCTTCATATATGGTATGATGGGACAGCTTATGATGCCACATATTGTACCTCATTAATTATGCGCATATCTAATTTTGAGCGAGTCAATAGAGCTAGAGGTCTGATTTTTGGTATATAGGGATAACTTAGCAATACAATTTTTTGACCAAATGTCACGTGACCTCAGTGACCTTTGACCTCAAATATACATATTTGTCCATAACTCAGTAACCACAAGTGCTACACTCTTCATGTATGGTATGATGGGACACCTTATGACGCCACATATTGTACCTCATTAATTATGCACATATCTAATTTTGAGCGAGCCAATAGAGCTAGGGGTCTGATTTTTGGTATATAGGGATAACTATAGGATATAAATTTTTTGACCAAATGTCATGTGACCTCGATGTCCTTTGACCTGAAATATACGTTTATGTTGATAAATACGTAACCACAAGTGCTATGTCCTTTATATTTAGTAGGGTGGGAGACCTTATGACAACACACGCTTACCTCATCCAGTGTCTCCACAAATGAAAATTAAAGGCGGGCGGCTAATTAGCATATTATTGCATAATATTTGCATACAATTTACATATCACCAGGGCTATTCACAAGGCATTCCAGTGATGAGATATACTTTGACATTTTAATATTTTTCTCCATTCAGCAGTGATAAATGGCAAGCTATACAATTTTTTTTTTAATTTAAATCCTTTTATTTACATTAAATAGATAATAAAACATCAAAAGTGAAAAAAAAACATTGAACTAATACAAACAATACACAATTTAGTAAATATATTGCACAATACCAACATGAAAATTCAAGAAGTAATCAGCGTTAGAAATAATCGGTTGCAAATGGTGGCATGTTTTCATGTGATCCTCTGTTACTATATGATTGTCTGTAGCCCGATTGGTAAAGCCATGAACGTCTTTTTTTACGTGCGGCGTCCATGACTAGTTGATACGGGACTGAATATTTGCACTAAGTTACAATGCGGAGTCAGCGGAGCATGCCTGCAGAGAAACACAGTTGACTTTAAAACTCAATTCATAATAAAGAGAGGCCCGAAAAAAATGATACCAGGTATTTCCAAGAAAACGATTTGAAATTTCATCGACTCATAGTTCGGCAAACGTACAAAACTTTGACAACTGCGCGGCGTAGGCTGTTATGATGTTTGTGTGGAGCACGCTCAGCTTGAGCGGAGATACCCCTATTTGCATATTTATATTAGAATTTCGTTCAAATGGAAGTGATGAGGGCGCTGTTCTACTTGACCGTTAGTGTGATTTTCCTGTTTTTGGGGGGCAATTTCAGCCCATTTTTTCCCAACAAACGATGTCAGAGACGTTTCTATGGTCATATAAAGCAGTTAAGTTTGTGCCTATGAATTTTTATCAACTTCTACGGCTTACTTTTGGTGCTATGTGTGTATTGTCGATCTATGGCTTGCTAAACATAGGCCTACTTTTGGGCTGCCGCAACTACATGCACAGCTGATTCTTGTGAATATTTTTACATAGTTAGACAGTCTAATCATTATTTAAGCCCCCTAACTTAGTTTTATTCTTGTTCATGCCCTGCAAATCACTGCTTTGGCCGATCGTAGGTCGTACACCGTCCCGCCACCAGAAGACAAGATGGCCGCTTAAAGTGAGGAACGTGTTGCTCATGTTTACAAATTGTTTAGGCCCAAGATTGCACAATATCACATATTTTACTGTTGTCAATCCAACTTATGTTATATTTATATTTGATGCTTGGGTTACAATTTCGCGGTAGTCTCGTAGGCATTGGCTACCAATATTCCATTGGGTAACCGGAGAAGTCGGGCAGTTGCGAACTCGGCCATCGCCAGCGCCGATGGTGCCGACCAACTCGGCCAGTGCAGTGGGACTCGGCCAGGAGAAGTCTGCCACTCGCAACAAAGCAATATGATTGCATATGCATTCTCTTCACAGTTGAATATGCCAAACAATTTTAACTTTTTACTACCATAGTTTTGTTATTTTGTCGGTTTAATACTACCGGGTACTACGAACATTCAGAAAACAACTCAAAGTCGAAAGCTCGCACGTCCACCCTGCAAAACATGTACGGTCTGCCTCCGTGTTTCTGCAGATCGCGCGCGTACCGTATTAAAGTTCAGGCAAACATTATGCCATTTCTTCAGTAAAATTCATGGCTTGATGACTCTTAACTAAGTTGCTTCGCCATCTCCTATGACTTTTTAACGAACTTCAAGTGTAACTATGACGAAGACTGCAAAACTCGCTACCACGATCGCGATACACCGCCATCTTTAATTTTACCCAATGTGTGTACATATCATACGTGCGTTGAACTGTGATCTGTGAAGTTTGCAAACATTACGCTCATCTTATGAATGACATTTAGATCGCTTTCGTATATAACTTAAGTGAGACTTCAAAAAAGAAACACTAATATGGAGCATATATTCTAATAGGGTGCATACTGTACTGGCCGACTTCTCTTGTATTCGGTCATTGTCAACTGTCAGTGTCTGTCTGTTTGGAGTCGATGCAGGATGTGGTGGTCGGACATTCCCACGCCTGATTTTACTGACCCCTCAGCCTTTCAAGATAATAATATCGTTGTAAGAGTGGATTTGAGTGACCGTGATTTGTCACAGTTTTCCTTTTCACTGGTAACGGGTAGTATATCACTGTTCAGTTACCATGTTTCAACTCGTCAATGTTGACTGAAGTCCGATAGCAAAAGGCGAGTTTCAGTGCCATAGCGTTGTACGCTGTACACGCGTACACTGGGCTGTACGACTAACAGCGCATACATGGCATCATGAAATCATGCCGCAAATATAGGCGCACTGTCAGAAATTCACGAAACTTGTCACAAGCGTTGTTCAATAGCAAGTGGTTTGACACAACAAGTATTATTTTTGTTCAAGACCTGTATCAGTGTGTTTCGGGTCACAGTCTAAAAATAGCACACAGCTGAGAGGTATAAACCATCATTGCAACGTACGAATTCAGTTGTCAATTATCATTAGTATTTATTTCTATCATGCATAGATACGATGAAATTACTCTCAAAAGTGTACATTACCTCATAGCATGTTCAATTTCGCATTAAATAATCATATTTGTGAGCTTTCGAGCCCATTTTCACGACCAAGTCGCTCGAACGACGTGTATTCCGACATATTGCTTGTTTACATTCAGAACGAGGCTCTGCAGCCTATTGAATTATGCAAATTTCTATACGTCCGCTCAAGCTGCGCTGGCGCTCTTGATCTCGATCACACGCGACCTTTGAACTATACAGTACAGAACCGTATGTACATAGCTGCTGTATTCGGATGATCACACGAATGATGATTTTAGCTCGTGCAGTTTCTTTTTACTTCATTTCATTGTGCCTTTCATATTTTAAAACGGTCACGGATTTTGAAACTTGATCAAACGCAACTGCTTCTCAAAGTCAATCGAGTGAATCGCATGCAAGTTACGAATGCGTGACAGGAAGTGACACACATGGCTTCAACGTCATGTGGACGTACACGGATTTCAAAATGGCTAACTCGGCTCGGATACGCAACGACCTGAACACGCCAAGTACCATACTTTTTTGCATCTGATATTTGTGTCAACCAATCGTACGATTTTGGCCACATCTGATCGAAATCCCTTTTCCTGACCTTCGGATCCTTACAAGTACGAGACATTGGCGGCAACAATAGTTGCCTATAGTATAGATGCTTTGACTGAGTGCCCGCTGGCAAAAATGCAACACCGAGCCTTGTACCGTGTCCGTTGTATGAAATGGACGGTGTCTGTACGGTACGGTCGGCAGCTTACACATTTCAAGCATTTTTAATTGAAGTCTTAGCGAATGTTCATCGGCACTACGGCCGTTTCACACTAAAAGCTCGCTGAAATAAAAGCGTGACAAAATCGCCGCTGAGAAACAATAGGTCTTCAACCACATTTACTAAAGAGTATCGGCGGATATGAAAGAGGATCGGGCGAAAAAAATAAAGGATCGGGGCCGATCCTGTTAAACGGCCTGGGGAGAACATTGAGGATTGCATGCAGTCGCAAAACAAACCGACAGATGTGTGAACGGCCCCTCTTTATTACACGACGTTGTCAGTTGCTGTCATTTTTATTCAATAGGCTTTCAGATATTGTTCGGACAACTGACTGTGAAAACAGTTTAGGCTACAGAAAACAAAGGTGGGCGGGCGAGATAAAAGGTGGGCGGGCGAGATTAAAGGTGGGCGGCGACAAAAAGAAGCCGGGCGCACCGCCCGTCAACAACCCCTCGTGGAGAACACTGCCTCATTAATTATGCACACATCTAATTCTGGGCAAGCGAATAGAGCTAGAGGTCTGATTTTTGGCATATAGGGATTAATTAGCAATACAATTTTTTTTTCAAAACGTCACGTGACCTCGATGACCTTTGACCTTGATTATACATATATATGCATAACTCATAACCACAAGTTCTATACCCTCCAATTTTGATAGGAAATGAGGACCTTAAGATGTCACATCTTGTACCTCATTATTATGCACATATGTATTTCTTGGCTGGCCAAAACAGATAGAGGTCTGATCTTTTTTCCCGATTTAGAACCATAACTTAGACATGCCTCATGTGTTTGAAATTTGGAACAACGACATAGACCTATGTGCCCATATCTCAACATATACACTCCAGTGATACTTCTTAATGACCACATTTCCCTGCCCCATCAAGACTAATACTCCTATTACAAGTGGGGACTATGTCATTGTCAATGACTTGTTGAACTTAATTCCCCTGGAAGATGAAATTTATGCATACATTGTACGCATCACTTGACACGTCCGCCAGTTTCATTCACAAATTTGTTCACTTATCGCCAACCTTCGCATCGGAATGAGGGTACTGTGGTAGACAGACTCTGTCGCTGACTTTCACGTTGGCGAACTTACTTCGGTGGAGAGAATCTGATAATCAATCAGCTTCCTCGTCTGAAGAAAGACTCGTGTCCGACATCTCATCTTCTGCCATGTTGCTATAGTACGACCCTAAGTCAGACAGTCGGATTTTTCTTCTGGTAGCCTGGTCCATGATCTTACCAGGATCTTACTTACTCTCTTCTTACGACCACGATTACGTTTACGTTACGTTTTTTTCTCTGCCTTCCGCTTGTCACTACAGCAGCCATTGTTATTGAACGTCACGCACCAAGGACAGTGGAAAGTATGCGCATGTGTGCCGGACAAGATCAGAAAAATTAACATAATCTGTTGACCCTGCGTCGCTATCCTAACTACTCCGTACACAGTTAAGACAACCGAATATAACTACGCGTAGTTCGCAAAAAGTTTATTTTTATTAGTATTTTAAACACTTCTTTATACAATATTGTCTCAACATTTTCCCTCATGTAAAGGTCATACGGTACGGACTCCAATCTTGAAATAAAACCAAAATCTCTGTAAAAATGCATTAAACCTGTGTCTATACCTTAAAATTTAGTCTACTTTTTTGTCACAACCAAAATCAGCTACTCTGTTACAGTTTGTGATTCATGGTATGAGCAAGGCGACGTGCGTCCACTAGCACTGGGCCCTGGGACAGAAAATCAAATGCCAGGCCACGTACTTTCCCACTCATTTTACATGCAAAATGTATGGAGATGTAATAACCAGACAATCACTTAAAAAGAACAACCAACTTTTCACCAAACAATATGTACAGTGAAACAGTAAACCAAACTTTACTGGCAACCAGTGAGTACGGAGAATCATATTTTGAGCTAGCATCACTGCACAGAGAATCAAATGGAATTGACTGCACTTGTATTTGGTTGCTGGAAGCTCAAGACTTTATCTAAAAATATCAGTCACCCCTAAATTTTATTGAAGCACTATATCCCTGTCTTTCAAAGTAGTATTTTGCCGTAAATTTATCCAGAAGGAACAACTTTTTGATCATCCCCAGAATGCTTGAAAAGGTCACCATGATATATTCCATATATAGTCAAGACCCCTATCTTGATTGTAGTTGATCTTAACAAAAGCCACCTGGCTTGTCAAAACAGTGTTATGGCAAGTTGCTATTACCGTATTCCTCTGATTCTAAGACCCTGCTCGAGTATAAGACCCTCCCCCATTTTTAGAAGATTTTCAAAAATGTTATACATCTGTGTATAGGACCTTTCCCTAGTTTAGTTAAAAATTGATGATGGTATAACTTCAACGATCACAAATATGAAGTTGTTGCTGATTGACCAACTAAAGATTTAGAGGAGCCTTAACCTGCAAATATACAAATGACGGCGCATTAACACTTTCAAGGCGGTTTGGTCTATGTTTGGGCCTATGCATGAAGAGCTGTAACAGAGATACTATTTGTTAGGCAGGTTGTGTAAGCATGAGCATAGTGTTGTAATTTATTTAGTGATTAAAATTTCCTTTAAGACCTAGAAAAATCATTAAAGATGCTAATTTTTAGCTCATATTTGGTTTTATATATAAATACCAACGAATACCAACCAAAGTCTAAGTGGCGTCTGTATGTCTGTATATTTGTGGGTATATGCGGATGTACGTCCGTCACACACACTAAGGCTCCCATACCGCCAAAGCTACAGTCTCAGTATTTGGTGTACAGGTAGATGTAGGGGTTGAGATGTGAATTTGTTCAAATGAACACATCAGTGTCAAAAGTGTGCTAAATGAGGTAAGAAAAAGCGAAATTCTGAAACAGGCTTGAAACAATCTTACTCCACTGACCACAGGGGCTCATAAGTGGCTATATAAGTCAATATTACAGCGGTTTTCTTTCTTTTTCAATGTTACAAATAAACTAGCTGAGCCTGAAGAGCACAACACTTGTGTAGCTGTCTTTTGTGTAGCTTGTATTGGCATGTATAGTGCGCCCTCAATAGGGAGTGTGATCATATGTAAATGCGACCTTTAGTTCCGTGACCTCTAGCCATGCCTACTTCCCTCTCCATATGGCCGGCCATGCGTACAGACGTCGCTGTGTTTACTGACGTCGCTGTGTTTACTGTACTAATTTCCCATATTACAGCGGTTTTCTTTCTTTTTCAATGTTACAAATAAACTAGCTGAGCCTGAAGAGCACAACACTTGTGTAGCTGTCTTTTGTGTAGCTTGTATTGGCATGTATAGTGCGCCCTCAATAGGGAGTGTGATCATATGTAAATGCGACCTTTAGTTCCGTGACCTCTAGCCATGCCTACTTCCCTCTCCATATGGCCGGCCATGCGTACAGACGTCGCTGTGTTTACTGACGTCGCTGTGTTTACTGTACTAATTTCGGGAAATTAGTACAGTAAGCCACGCTTACGCGTGACAGTAAGCATAGCGAGGACAGGAAGTAGGAATGGCTAGAGGTCACGGAACTAAAGGTCGCATTTACATATGATCACACTCCCTATTGAGGGCGCACTATACATGCCAATACAAGCTACACAAAAGACAGCTACACAAGTGTTGTGCTCTTCAGGCTCAGCTAGTTTATTTGTAACATTGAAAAAGAAAGAAAAACGCTGTAATATTGACTTATATAGCCATTTGTGAGCCCCTGTGCACTGACTTGAGTCATTTCCTGTCATTGTTTATGAACTGTTACATATTAACAGACCTGCTCAAACCATAGACATTAGAGGGGAGGAAGACCGTCAGTAGAGGGGAGGAAGACCGTCTATGGTCAAACTAAGGGGGGCCAGCTGCCTTTCTGCTATGCATGTTGCTAAAGTTGACCTCCAGTACCTAAAGTTTCAGACCTTAATTACTTTTGTCATTCTTGTTTTTCTGGTTTAAATATTTCTTGTTGTTTTTCTGGTTGTACTGTGCAGAAATCATTGTTATAACATCAACGTAGAATTTTCCTGCACTGAACAGATAGAAACAACATTTATTGTTGATCTTTGGTACCCATACTGGTATGTACCAATTCTGATCAAATTTGAGCGACACCGTATAATTGCGGTATTTTTTAAAGATGCTAAAATGATGTGACATTGATATTCATTTCCTGGAATGGCAGACAAAACTGAATTTTGTCCTTATACATTTATTTTTGTAACATTCCGTTGTTAACCTTCCTTGGCCCCTGCTCCATATAATAGAGTGGTCCACAACGACCACCATATTGCTTTGCTGCATGCTGCAAGTTGATCCACGTTGTGTGTGCTTCCATTTCATGCCCAGAATTATTGTTTGTAGCTAATAGTTTTTCACCTTTGATCATGAGAGGTTGGTTGTTTTTATGTGCAGCAAATGCATGTATTGTATACACCATGCAGGGCTCGAAATAATACCTGTCTGCCTGTCCCGGACAAGTGAAATTTGGCCTGGGACAAGTAGTTTTGAAAAGTACTTGTCCAAGTTGACAGGTAGATTTTTTCAGCCTGCAACCAGTATTTCAACCTATTGACTACAGCAAATATTCATAAGTTTAAATTTATGTACCTTTTAAAATTTTGAAAACATTGTTTGGATATTACCTGTCAGAAAAAAGTAAAAGAAAGTTCAATAATATCTAATCACTGTTTACAGGAGTCAGCCATGTTCATTTATCTAAGGTCACGTCTCAAATCTCTTAGATTGGGAGATTCTCAGAGCCATCTCGACACGGATGGCGTTGTTACGCCATTTTGCATACAACACAGACATGAGTTTGTTGAACTTTCCCAGATTCACTCGTTGGTTCTGTCAAAAACTTCCTATCAAACTAATTAAAATGACATTCAATTTCTCTGGACATTGTCCCAGGTGAGTTGAAATTAGTATAGTTTCTTAGAATAAATTATGCCATTTGGGACAGGTAATTTTCTCACTGGGACAGGCACTTTTTATTTTGACTTGTCCAGTGGACAGGTGGTTAAAAAAAGTATTTCGAGCCCTGCCATGGGTTAACGTCAGTGCAACGGGGGTAAGCAAAACTGTTACAAAGGTTCCAAAAGCATAAACACTAAAAATTATGTATTGTTCAGTGATACAGCTCAAAGTGCTGATGCCATTTCTGTGTTAGCGCTGGGTTTGGAAAGCTGTTAGCCACTGTGGCGAATAGTTTCAAATTTTATTAGCCACAGACAAATTTTATTAGCCACACACTTTTACGAAAACAAAGCTAAATTTCTATAATGCTAATCTCCAATGTCGGTTGCATGCACAAGAATAAACTATCAACACATCAACCTTGTATCCAATTGTCTTCATTTCAACAGTGGAAATTGCTTGATTCTGGACCCCGATGTAGCCCTGTGTACGATGCTGTGTGTTCCGTTACAGCTAATCGCCCCGCTTACCACAAAGCGAGTGAGCGGGGCGATTAGCTGTAGCGGAACACACAGCATCGTATGCAGGGCTAGACCCCGATGCAAATCGACAGCAGCACGCAACGTTGAGACCACGATTAAAATGAACTGCAACACAGAAGGTTGGGACCGCGATGCAAATCAACAGCATGACAGCAACACTGAACATTCGGACTGCGATTAAAATAGAAGTTTGGTTACACGTAATTACGTTCCATCAGTAGGCCTACACGTAGCGTCTTTGTCACGTCATACAAGACGTCGCGTAAATGTGGCACAGACGTTCGGAACGTCATCAAACGACACTTCCACATGTAGTCTTAATTACGTGTAGTAATTTTTAGATTTTCTTGGTGATTTGCGGGAATTTAGACAGGAAATCTCGTTAAGCACTAGTATGAGTATCATTGTAAATTAGCAAACATCTTTGATATCAGAAAATTCCGTAGAGTTCACCTGCACAAAGATGTACGTGCCATGATTTCCTGACATAAATGAAATGTTGTCCAATTCAACTTTTTACCTGAAGCTGTCACAAAAATTTCCGTAAACCTCATAAATAACTGTATTACAGAAAATCGGTAAATTTAATGCGAGGATACAACGAGCTTGAATAGTCCTCGCGTAGAGAAATTAATTGTTTCTTAAAACTTAGACGAATTTTGTATGTTTCTGAAAAAACAATACGGCAAAATCAACCAAAAAAATCACAACTGAGCATGGATATGCGTACGCCACTGTGTGCCTTCAGACGTACACGTAATTAGATTATAACCTCTCTAATGAACAACAACACGGAACGTCGAGACCGCGATGCAAATCGACAACAACACGGAATGCGTCGCTGGGATAGCGATTTAATGAACATCAATAGGGGACCATGAGGACCGCGATTCAAATCGACCACCATTAAAATAAGACCTCGATTAAAATGCGCAACAAGGAACGTCTAGACCACGATGCAAATAATTTCAACACCGAACTTTGTGACCACGATTAAAATGCGTGTGTCTGCTGTAGCAAAAGTTTCAATTCTCATGAGTGTTCGCTTTGCTTGCTGTACACTAGACAAAATGACGTCAAATTTATCGCGAGACTAGGGCTCGATTGCATCTGCCTGCATTTTCAATTCTCGCGATAGTCTTTATGTGTATGCTGTACACTATACAAATTGACGTCAAATCTCTCGCGAGACTTGGCTCGACTGCAATTGCGTACGTCGGAGAGAACAATACGGAAATAGATATAGTTTTTTGCAAACGCCGAGAAGAGAAGCGCAGATCAACAAAAGACTAAAAAACCCCACGTTTTTGCTTATTTTGCGGAATTTTTTCAGCAAAAATCACTTTCGCCACTGTGGCGAATTAGGATCGATTTTTCTTCGCCACTGCTGATTTCAATTCGCATTTGCGAACGTGGCGAATGGGCAGCGCGAACACAGCATTTTCTACTAATTTCTGATATGTAGTAGCTGCTCTATAATCATTACCTATTTCCAACAAACTGCAAAGAACTACATCCTCAGTACACACATGCCTATTTTTGCTTTCAGAATACCCAAAGAGTCTACAAGAAAGTCTTTTGACGGATGAACCTGTAAGAGAAGCTTAGAGTGACTGTAAGTGTGACAGCAGAATTCATAAAAATTAGGCCATTTACTCGCAAAGTGTGTGGCAAGAGTTTCACAAGAAGTAATCATCTACAAAGGCACCTTGGGATTCACACAGAGGAAACATGGTTTGTTTGTAAAGTGTGCAGTGAGAGTTTTACAGTGGATGAAAGTCTGTAACGCCACATCAACACGCATGAAAATGAAAAGCCATGTGTCTGCAAAGTTTGCGGCAAAGGTTTCATGTGTTATGCAAAGCTGAAAGTTCATATACTGACACATACAAAGGAAAAGCCATTTGTCTGCAAAGTGTGTGGCAAGGGTTTCACAAGTACTAGAACTCTCAAATATCACATACCAGTGACAAGCCATTTCTCTGTGAAGCGTGTGGCAAGGATTTCGCATGTAGTAGAACTCTCAAAGCTCATATCATGACATACAAATAACTGGCCGTTTGTTTGCAAAGTGTGTGGCAAGGGATTGAATTCACATATAATGGCATTCTTAAAGGTCATATGAGGACACACACAAATGAGAAGCCATTTGTCTGCAAAGTGTGTGGCAAGGGTTTTGCACATAGCGGAAATCTCAAAGCTCATGTCAGGACACACACAAATGAAAGGCCATTTGTGTGTAAAGAATGTGGCAAGGGTTTTTCAGCTGGTGGAAGTCTAAAACCTCACATCAGGACACATACAAATTAGAGGCCCTTTGTTTGCAACTTGTGTGGTAAGGGTTTTACACGAAATGAACACCTCAAACGTCATATAATAATGCATACATGTGAGAGGCAATTTGTCTGCAAAGCCTGTGGCAAGGTTTTTGTACTAAAAGAAGATCTCAAAGATCATGCCAGGACACACATAAATGAGAGGCCCTTTGTCTGCAAAGTGTGTGGTAAGAGTTTTACACAAAATGGACAGCTGAAAGATCACATCAGGATACATACAAATGAGAGGCCCTTTGTCTGCAAAGTGTGTGGCAAGGATTTTAAACGAAATTATCACCTCGTAGTTCACATCAGGACACATACACAAGAGAGGCCCTTTGTCTGCAAAGTGTGTGGCAAGGGTTTTATACAAAATGGACAGCTGAAAGATCACATCAGGACACATACAAATGAGAGGCCGTTTGTCTGTGAGGTTTGTGGTAAAGGTTTTACACGAAATGCAGACCTCAGACGTCACATCAGGAGCCATACACGTGAGAGGCAATTTGTCTGCAAAGCATGTGGCATGGTTTTAGCATTAAAAGGAGATCTCAAAGATCATGTTAAGACACACACAAATGATAGGCCAATTGTCTGCAAAGTGTGTTGTAAGGGTTTTAAACGAAATAGAGATCTCAAAATCCACATGAGGACACATACCAATGAGAGGCCCTTTGTCTGCAACGTGTGCGGCAAGGGTTTTAGACAAAATAATCATCTCAAACGTCACATCAAGACACATACCAATGAGAGACCCTTTGTCTGCAAAGTGTGTGGCAAGGGTTTTAAACAAAATTCTCATCTCAAAATCCACATGAGGACACATACAAATGATAGGGCCGTTATCTGCAAAGTGTGTGGTAAGGGTTTTAAACACAATAGCGATGTCAAAATCCACATGAGGACACATACCAATGAGAGGCCCTTTGTCTGCAAAGTGTGTGGTAAGGGTTTTCGACGAAATAGAGATCTCAAAATCCACATGAGGACACATACCAATGAGAGGCCCTTTGTCTGCAAAGTATGTGGCAATGGTTTTAAACACAATTATCATCTCAAAGTCCACATGAGGATACATACAAATGAGAGGCCCTTTGTCTGCAAAGTGTGTGGTAAGGGTTTTAAACGAAATAGAGATCTCAAAATCCACATGAGGACACATACCAATGAGAGGCCCTTTGTCTGCAAAGTATGTGGCAATGGTTTTAAACACAATTATCATCTCAAAGTCCACATGAGGATACATACAAATGAGAGGCCCTTTGTCTGCAAAGTGTGTGACAAGGGTTTCAGAGAAAATAACAATCTCAAAGTCCACATGAGGACACATACAAATGAGAGGCCCTTTGTCTGCAAAGTGTGTGGCAAGGGTTTTACACAAAATGGAAATCTGAAAACTCATTCCTTGACACACACAAATGAAAGGCCTTTTGTCTGCAAAGTGTGTGGCAAGGGTTTTATACAAAATGTTATTCTGAAAAAGCATGTCAGGACACATACACAGGGGCAATTTGTCGGCAAAGTCTGTGACAATGTTTTTATACTAAAGGGAGATCTCAAAGATCATGTTAAGACACAAATGATACGGCAGTTGTCTGCAAAGTGTGTAGTAAGGGTTTTAAACCAAATAGAGATCTCAAAATCTACATGACACATACCAATGACAGGCCCTTTGTCTGCAAAATGTGTGGCAAGGGTTTTAAACAAAATTATTGTGTCAAAGTCCACATCAGGACACATACAAATAAGAGGCCGTTTGTCTGCAAAGTTTTTGGCAAAGGGATTTTCATCACATCCAGACACATACAAAAGAAAAGCCATTTGTCTGCACAGTCTCTGCCAAGCATTTTGCAGTCAGTGGAACTCAAACACCAAGTCAGGACGTGCAAATGAAAGGGCATGTCTGCTGATGGAGAGACAAGCGATTTATAAGGACTGCAACTCAAATATCACATCAGGACTAGCCTAGAATCCTATTCCGTCCGCTTGCCTCCGTACCTCCGACCCACTACCGTCTAGTCTCGTGAGCAGTATTTCGAGCTGGAGTTGTAAAAACTGCTCATTTGAATGTCGATGGTCACCAACTGAGACCATGATGTCACTAGCGTCCCTTTCAAAGTCAATCACTGAAAATGACCCTCTCATGATTGGCCTATGACTTGGTTGGGCAGAGCTGCAGTGTCAACACAATTAACATTTAACATATTAATTAGCTCTGCCCAACCAAGTCATAGGCCAATCATGAGAGGGTCATTTTCAGTGATTGACTTTGAAAGGGACGCTAGTGACGTCATGGTCTCAGTTGGTGACCATTGACATTCAAATGAGCAGTTTTTACAACTCCAGCTCGAAATACTGCTCACGAGACTAGACGGCAGTGGGTCGGAGGTTACTGGTACGGAGGCAAGCGGACGGAATAGGATTCTAGGCTACATCAGGACAAACACAACTGATAAGATGTTAGTATGTAAAGTGTTTGACAAAAGTTTGGATTTGCATGGTTCTCTGAAGAGGCATACTACAACTCACATTGGAAGTGAAAGCATATGCCTGCAAAGCAACTTGACTTATTGTAATGAAAGTTAGTATACACAATTTAATCATTTTTCCCTGCATAGTTTAAGGAAGATATTCACAGTTACAAATATCTCAAAAAACAACAGGATTCAATCATTCAAAGGAAATAGATTGTTACAAAGTGACATCCTAAGATTTACAGTTTCTGATGCATGCAGTTTCTACGTTTTGAAAATTTGAAATTTAGGCGAGGAAAAAAAAAAATATCTGTTCAACGGGCCCGACCGACCCATATTTGGACCACTCCACATTTTTCTTTTTTTTTTCCCGAAATCTTTACGAATCTGAAGAAACGCGGAGACGTTATTCAGTGAACATCTGTCTGTAAGATGAATGACCTTCACATTTTCGATGACATTGACTTGAGTGAGATTGATACAGGCTATGATTTGAAGAGTAAAGGTGGAAGCGCATCACAAACATTTGGTCAAGGTGAAGGGCAGGGTTAATACCCCGTGGAAAATAAACTATTATGCCACGTTTTCTGTATTTCATCGGCGTATATTTCACGTCTGAGTGGTTGTTCAGTCTATATTTTCTAGTGTTCCTATTTCAGTGTTCCTTGAAAATTCTTTATTGTTCTTTGAGTCATCACTCGTTCCGATTTTCGTCATGGCTTTCTCCTATCGAACGTGAGATTGTAAGCAGCAGTTCTCACTGCAGGACGGACATTATTTGTGTTTCCGTTGTCGAGAATGCACAAGGAGTCAACCTTAGGACGAATGGTCTAATTTCGCTCCCTCGCTCGCGCTCGACAACGTCACCCCAGACATCCCCGGGGCAGACCCGTCCGTTTCTGAGTCGCGAGTTTTGGTTGGAATGCACCGTGCTCATATGGCTGGTGACACCAACACAGAAATTAGCTCAGTTAGATTCAGGTGCCGCCAACGAAGCTGTTCGTGCAAAAAGGTGTTCGTGCGAAGTTTTTCAGCAGGCGGGCAGATTTCAAAACTAATCAGCAGGCGGGGAGAAAATATCGATATTTACTGTGGGCAGGGAAGAAATTTCATTACTTTCAGCGGGCGGGGAGAAAATTTTTGACAGTGGGCACCGAAAAATACGTAGAGGGAGGGGAAAGCGGCGTGCTTAATAGAACCTAACTTAGAGGGGAGCAATGTTCCAAGGTATTCTGCTAACTGCTTGAATGGTTTTGTATTGATCTGGGTTGCCTAGTGGGCATCTAGTTGGCAATGAAAAATTTCAGTAGTAGGGAGAGGGCAGCGGGGAGCTTGAATTGTTGTGGGGAATGGGGAGCGGGCAGACTGTAGATACCGGAGGGCAGTGGGCCCCAAAATTCAGTGGGAAGGCACATTTTCAGTGTATACCAGTGGGAGGGCACCGGTACCGAACAGCTCTCACTTTCCCCTCCAAGTTTTAGGTCAGGGTCAAAAATAAGAAAAATTGGTATATCAGCCTCCAAAACATGTTTTGTGATGATTTTGAGAAATTCATGAAATCTACCAGTTGGCGGCACCTGTAGATTGAACTGTAGAAGTGAAGGCAAAGAAGCTGTTGTGAGACAACCAACCCATGTCAACAAAAAGTTGAAAAAATCATGAACGTACTAAACAAGTATATCCAGTATATGTTATGTGACTAAGCAAAAAGCATGAAACACACAAAAAGTGTTTATATTATATGTTCTGTTTAAGAAAAACCAAAAAAAAAAAATCCAAAAAAAAAAAAAAAATCCGACCTACCTACCCAACTTTGAAGTCATCCCGCCCGTTGAACAGCTTTTTTTTTTTTTTGGCCTTACTGTATTTTTTTCACAGTTTCTTGTTTTTGGCAAGTTGACAATAGCCTGGTAACAGACTACAAGCAAGGTTCTTGTATCTTGGTTTCCTGAATCGGAGTCTGTTTGTTGTTAAAGATTGAATGTAAGTGCATTTAAGCATAATAAAATGGCCAAACTGTAATTGTGCTTGTAACTTTTTTATTTGTGGTTGCAATTTGAAAAGTCCTCTAAGAGGTCAGGAAGCATGTGTTTTTTTAGTTCCCAATGGCAGGTGCATTATACGGTATGTTTGAGATGTAAATTTGTTCAACTGAAGATGTAAGCAAAATCAGTACAAGTGCTACACCTCAAGAACTGGTGCCTAGATAAGATTGATATTTGGTCCATAGGTACCTTGAACATACCTTCAATATACCTTGAACAATTTATATTTGTCGATTGTGTAGATGTTTTGTATTTTTAGCTCACGTATGTAACACTTGTGGGCTTATGGTTTTGCCATGTGTGTCTGTTTTTGTGCGTGTCTGTCTGTATACATGATGTCTCAAGAACGGCTCCACAGATTTCAAACAAATTTGTTACACAGGTTAAGATATCAAATGGCAAGAACTGATTAGATTTTGGTGGGCGTGGCTTGCATATTAATGATGCTACCACAGTTTTAACTTTTCTGTTACATGGTTGTCTATGGGAAGCATGATTACCATAGTGTCACATACCAAGATTTACTGCACCAAATATCATGAAACTTAACATATAAGCTGTTATCTCAATAATTAGAGTGTGTCAAGCAACAAACCAAATGAATGCTAATTTGCACTTTTGTAATCAGTGACATAGTTTTAAAACTACTGCCTCAAATTTGATAGAACCTCTAAATGTTGATCTGACAGAAACCTGACTATAGAGTGAGACATTCAGCAGTACCATGTTCATTTACAGCCAATTTGCATATTTACCAAATTTAAGCAATTGGCACCGTAAATCAAGAACCGGTCCAAACTCCATGAAACTTGTGTGTCAACAGACTTCTCTTAGTTCTTGATCAACAACCAGCCAATTTTGCATGTTAATCAAATTTAAGCAATTAGCATTGTAAATCAAGAACCCCTGCTTCAAACACCCTGAAACTTGCTAGAGATATTGTTTGTGCACATATTAAACTGTTCAAGATACTTTTTGAAGTTTTTAATCAACAACCAGTTAATTTGCATATTTGATGAATTTAAGCAATTAGCACTGCTCCATACTCAATGTAACATACTGGAGATATTGTTTGCACATGTATTAAACTGTATCAAGAGACTTTTTCACAGTTTTTAATCATAAACCAATTAATTTGCATATTTAACGAATTTAACACTGAAAATCAAGAACCAATGCTCAAAGCTCCATGAAACTTGCTAGAGATATTGTTTGTGCTCATTTTAAAATGTATCAAGACACTTTTTCACAGTTTTTCATCAAGGAATAGCATATCTGCATGTCTATTGAATTTTTGTAATTAGTGTTATAGAAGTTGAAACACGGTACCAAAGATGATGGTCAGTGAAAGAGATTTTGATCCTACAGACATGAGATCATATTGTGAGATATTCAGCAGCGCCATGGTAATTAGAAGCCAATTGCACATGTAACAAATTTATACAATTAGCACTGTGAATTAACATGTTACTGTTCTTAACTCTGAAACTTGCTGGAGATGTTGGTTGTACATATATTAAACTGTTCGAGAAGACAGTTTCTATCAACAAACAGCTAATTTGCATATTCAGCGAACATCTGCAATAAGTGTCACAGGAGTGAAACTACTGGTCCAAATGTGATGAAATGCTGACAGATACCTGACTGTAGAGTGGGTAATTATCTGTGTCATGTTAATTTACAGCAGATTTATTGATTATATGCAATTTATAGCACTATGGAGATTATTGTTTGTGCATATTAAAGGTCTTGTGAAATGCCCATGTTGCAAAATCACAGAAATACAGGTGATAGTCTACAAAACAGTTACATTCATTTCTTTTTTCGTTTAGCGCGTGTGATTATGAAATATGGCAAAAGAAAAATGCAATGTGGGCGTGTCCCCCGAGCCTCTCCAGTCGACTTTTTTCGGCTTTCCGAAGTTTGCCCGACGCCGTATCTCATAACGGGAAGTAAAGTATTTCACACCTCCGTAAGCTCCCCACGGGGGTAACTTCTAGGGTTTCTGCTTACATGATCAGGACAGTGTCCTCCTTCACTATGGGAAGACCTTGTTCTTTTGGTGGCTGTGACAGCGGCAAGAACATGAACGGCTCAACTGTAAACTTTTTCAAGTTCCCGTCGTGTTTGAACCATAATGTGCTTGTCTCTTCTGGTTTGTACGATCGGCCATTGTCCCTCGACTGAGCCTGCCTCACTACTCGCTACACGGAAGGTTGGGACTGCAATGCAAATCAACTTCATGTACACTAACACACTGAACGTTGTGACTGCCATTAAAATGCACTAGTCTACAACATGGAACGTCGGGACCCCAATGCAAGTCCACCGTAACTTAAAACGTGAATGGGACCGTGATTAAAATGCACACGGAAGGTTGGGACGGCGATGCATGAACAGCAACACTGAACGTTGAGACTACCATTAAAACGAACAACAACACGGAACGTAGAGATCGCGATACAAATCATGGAGGTAGAGTCCTCCATGATACAAATCGACAGCAACATGGAACGCGTCGTTGGGACGGCGATTAAATTGAAGAACAAGGGGGAATACCGGACGACGAGGACTGCGATGCAAATCGACCGCAACATGGAATGTTTAAGACCATGATTAAAATGCACAACACAGAACATCTAGACCGCAATGTAAATCAACTGCATCATCGAACCTTGTTGCCTCGATTAAAATGCGTATGTCTACTATGTATGGCAAAAGTTTCAATTCTCGCGAATGCCTGCTGTACACTAGACAAAATGACGTCAAATTTATCGCGAGGGCTCGATTGCGTGTGTCCAAGTTTCAATTCTCGCGAGAGCCATTTATGCATGCTGTACACTAGACTAAATGACGTCAAATCTCTCGCGAGACTTGGCTCGATTGCAAATACGTACGACGGAAAGAACGCAATAATACGGAAGCAGGTACGGAAGTAGACACAGTTTTTGCGAATCGCCGAGAGAGAAGCGCAGATTAAACAAAAGACTAAAAAACCCACGTTTTTTTCTTTATTTTACGATTTTTTTTTAAACAAAAATCAGTTTCGCCACTGTGGCGAATTAGGATCGATTTTTTTCGCCACTTCGGATCTCGATTCGCATTGGCGAATGTGGCAAATGGGCAACGCGAACACTGAATTTAGTCTGTTTTGTTAGCGGATACCGTGCAGAGATAAGGCTGTGTTGGACCGCTATTCGATGTAAATGAACACACCTGTGACGTCACAGACGGCCAACCATGATCCCCGCTGTGGGCGTGACCTGAGTGTCGCAAAATGACCCCATGAAAGCCGCGCATAGAAATATCAAAAAAATTAACACTTGCGCGTACTTTTAGGTTGCAATTCTGTTGCGAGTGTAATAGTATTGACCCCCTGGAACATATTCAGTCACACGAACGGGCCCATTTCACCAGACCTTTAAACTCTATGAAAAGACTCTTCACAGTTTCTAATCAACAAAATGATAATTTCTATTTTGATAAACCACACACACGTTAGTAAGTATTTTTAATGTTATGACCCATACCAATTTGAAACATGCTTTAAAATTGATATAATAATGTTTTGATTTCTTGATTTGTGCTAAAATGTGTTCACAAAAACAATGGGATGACCATCAGATTTGTTTAAATTGTGAAATTTTCATATTTGTAATTTGTAACAAATTTTGCCATTTTGTCAAATATTTTCTTCTCTGAAACACTTGTCTAAGTGCTCTGAAACTGTATGCATGTTCTCAGGGATGATATCAGTCAGGTTTGTTGAAATGGCAGTGAAGTTTTTGTATTATATTGTATTTCTGAGACAATCGTAGCTGCCTTGGGTCACGAAATGCCAAATAATTTATTCTTAGAATAGTCTGATCGCAAAATCCTGAGAACCACTGCATGTATTATTTGGTCAGCAGGTGCATGCTGAACAATAAATGGAAATTTAATGAAGTTATCAGGGCTTTCATTAACAGCCGTCAGGCGGCGAAAAATCGCCGCCTGACACAATTATGTGACAACGGAGGATCGACGGTTGAAAACATATATCCTTTCACCGGATTATTGGTGTTTACATAGAAAATGGAACGATCGCCGGTTGAAATCAAACACTGATCCTTCCCTTTACCCTTTTACATAGAATTATAAAAAGTTACATGTGAAAATGTGATTTATGCTTCAATTAAGGGCAAATCTATAACGCGAACTTGCCTCGGTAACTTACTTCGGCATGCAAAAGCGTCACTTAGAGTCAGATAATTCTATGATCTAATTGTCCAATCAAGTCGATTGACATTGGTGCGTCGCGTCATCTGATTGGTTTATGTCTGCTATTGTCAAATGTCGGATCCTGTGATTTGTCTATTGTGCACTACTGGTTCACCTTACAACCATTTCAAGCGGCCTGCGACAACTTTGTTTATCTTATGGGGGTCGGGAGGAAAGAAAAGAGGTAATTCTGAATTAACACGATTGGAACTAAATTGGGATAATTGGATTGGCACAATTTCTCAAAAATTTAAGGAATTTGTTAAATATTACACCATATTTACTAACCATCTTTAAAATTTTACTCAAAATTTGCGATGTTGTGCTCATGTTATGAGTAAGAATCATTGCATGACTGCATCTAATGCAATATTGTTCAATACTTATGAACAATATTTATATTTGAATGAAAATATGTGAACTTGTCTATACTTTCTTTGGTACTGAAATACTAGTTTTAATCTCGATTTGTTACTTTTCCCCAACCAAAATGAAGTTTTTCGATCGATTTAAGGTTTAGTTAGTCAGGGTCATTTCAAAAGTGCCTGACTACATTTAGTGTTTATTAAGCCCCAAATTGACGAAAAGTAAGGGACATTTTAAAAGTGCCCCGACTCAAAGTCATTAATTCGACACATTTTACGCATTTTGTGTCGTTTTTTTAAGACATTTACACAAAAATACCACCTTTTCATAGAAATGAATACGATTTAAGGGATATACAATAATTGACGTGTTTTTGTTGTTTTGTTCGATGAAAACAATATTTTAATTTTTACAGTATTCTATCATTTTGTAAAATTTAAGCTGTAAAAATTTCGATTTCATCAAACTTTCGTTATATTTACTCTCATCCAATTATCCCAATTTAGTTCCAATCGTGTTAATTATTTTAGATTTCTTGAAAGTCCAATAATTTATGCCACGATAAGGATTTACAATGGAATACGGACATTTACGTTGTTACAATCTCGGATTTATGAAGTCAACTGAATGAAACCGTATAATGCCATGAGGCTAGTATATGGTGGAGAACATATGTAGTCATTTCTGGCGATCAAGCAGCAAGAGACACGATTAATCACCAAGGGTACAGCTGATTTGCTAAACGATATTATATCTTGAATAGTTAGTCGAATGACTCATAAAAACCTCATATTTTTAACATTCAATACGAGGTTGAAAAAATCACAGTCCCCTGTGATCAGTAGCTATTCCGCTCTTGGACTATGCGCCCCATAGACGTGTGTACATATGCCTGAGAAAATCTTTTTTCTCAGGCATATGTACATACGTGTATGGACACATAGTCCAAGAGCGGAAAAGATCACAGGGGACTGTGAAAAATTGTTGGACTTTTGTCCCGTTTCATATTTGTTTCATGCCGTACTCTCAGACTGGTGACTGTGGGGTCCAGACACTTCGTACCAAAACCAGTTCGCCCCACACAACTTCGTCCCAAAACCACTTCGTACCAAAACCACCTCGTCCCAAGTACTACCTCGTCCAATGCCACTTCGCCCAAGTACCACCTTGTACTAAAAGCACTTCGCCCCAAGTATAGTACCATCATTGACTCATGAATCCTAAAAAATGATGCTACGATGTATCATAACTGTTTTTACCTGCAACTTTGAAGCATTAATATGTCAGGATATTTTGGTTACCACAAACCATTTATTCTTGCATGAAACCACGGTATATTAAAAAGAAGAAAAAAGCAAACTACTAAGGGATGGACCATTTGATATCGGGGGGTGGGGGCTGGAAGATTTTCGAAAAAAAAAATTCCCAGCAGATAAAAAGGAAAAACAAATACTGCCTTAGATGACTTAAAAAAAACACCGGCAAGCTAATGTGGAAGATAAAAAAATTTATCACAGTATCAGCAAGAACCTTTTAATATGTAACTTTTTCATTTCCGTGCACCCTTCTTTCTCTTTCTAAAAGCCTCTTGAAATTAATTTTCAGTTACATTTGGCTTTTTGAATTGTTCATTGATTCTAGATAAAAAATATGTGAACACACTCTTTAGATACATGCATATCATCTCTTTTCTGTTGACCATTATTCTTTGGTAATATATGATTGCGACATGGACAGATTGCATTGACAAGTCAAATGACAGAATTTTAGAAGATGTTAAAATAAAACTGTCAGCATCGTCAAGTATTATAATTCGTGGCATATTTCGGCCAACCAATAAACCAATTTGCATTTTCAAAAAAGAAAAATGAAACTAATTTTCAATTTTCAAATGGTTTTATCATCGTGATTATTAACTTTTAGGCCTATAATTTCTAAACTTAAAATCTTTGGGCTGAGATTGAAATATAGGAAACAGGTATGTATACTGTATATGTATAGGTGTGTATACTGAGGATGGCACTTTGCGGCCATTCAAATTTCCCTCTGACAAACTATTTCTCACAATGCACCTTTCCGTTTTTTCAATTTCCAATATACCAAATGTCCAATTTTCCCATTTCATTTTGGGCGTGGCCCAGTATATTTTCATTACTATGGCGGAAATAACTGTATCGAATTTGAATTAAGGTGTAACATTTATCTCAGTGTGACCAAATTTACAGGGGGAGGGCTTAGTTATGATAATTGGCACAAGATACTTTTAAAATGAGCGGGAATGAGGGACTGGTCAGTTTCTTCGGCCCAGGAGGCCGGTTGATTCATGGGGTCACCTATTTTGAAATGCCCAATTGGGGGTCAGTGTTTTTAAATTTCGACGCAGGCTCATACTTGCTTACAGTTAAGGCCATTATTCTTCGGTGGGGCAAATTGGTAATTACCTACCAATTTAGCTAGGGATATCGCAATATACAAAGGGAACTTACTAAGCCAAACTCTGTTTTCCTATCCTGAGCGGCAAGATGAAATCTAAACAAACACAGCGGGTAACAAATTTTACAGCCAGCAATGGTGATCTGATACCGGGATGAACCATAATGTACTCCACTGTCCGCTTTATGTTTCAGTAATTTAGCTGGTCAGAGGGAACTTTGGTAGTGATTTTGTATGTGTGGCTCAGTTCATTGTGTAGTATGTTGAACACTGTTCTGATTGCCGGCTGGTTTTGTACAGTACAAGTATTGTAAAAAAAAAGTATTTTGTCAATATTTTATTGGCTGCTATCAAAGGTTTCTTCACCCACAAAAAATTAAGCAACTAGTTGTGCAGGTCATGTCAAACTTTTTGATTGTGGCCTTCCAGGATGTTTTGGGCAATGGTACTGAGAATGAGATGGGCGATGTCATGCTGAAGTGCCGTCTGTGGTGCATTAATTCTCTAAGCGATATTTATCATAGTTTCAACTTCGTGTAGCTTTGTACAATTTTGTCATCTTGTCTCGAATTTCGATGGAGCTTTCAAGACAGACTGTAAAGTTGACTTTTTTGAGTCGCTGATTGCTTTTGAATTAGACTCCTGTGAACCACACAGTAAAGACCAGCTTTGGAAAGATTAATGTACAAGGGGTGATCTCAAACTTTTGTACAAAATACCATGTTTTGTAATGATGTTACTTCATGCAGCTTTTTCAAACTTAGTTATGTGCAATATATATCAAAAAGAAGACAAGGCACGATATGATCTCTTACGATCGTGTTTTATTCCTTGTAGTTTTCATTCCCCAATCCAGTACCCTTTTAACGAACCTACATGAAAATGGTTCATCCCAGTTATCAGATCACCATTGCTGGCTGTAAAATCTCATTACCCGCTGTGTTTGTTTAGATCTCATCTTGCCGCTCAGGATAGGAAAACAGAGTTTGGCTTAGGAAGTTCCCTTGGTATATTGCAATATCCCTAGCTAAATTGGTAGGTAATTACCAACTTGCCCCACCGAAGAATAATGGCACTGACTGTAAAATGCATCAAATGCATCGTGCCAGCCATGAATTTTATCATTCAGTTTCATACCCTGTTTTTTTCTCTGGTGATAGGGGGTCACCATGTTTTTGAAATGCCCAATAGGGGGTCAGTGTATTTTTGAATTTCGACACGGCTCATACTTGCATAAAATGCATTGTGCCAGCCACAAATTTCATTATTCAGTTGCATTTCTGGACATATGGTTTTGCATAAAATAGTGGAGTACATTCACAGCTCATACTTCACAGCTCATTCAAACTTTAGAATTGACACTGACAACAATTTTATTAAAACAGAGAATGACTGAATGTTTAAAATATACCCCCCCCAAAAAAAAAATATACATTTATATATATATATATATATATATATATATTATATATATATATATATATATATATATATATATATATATATATATATATATATATATATATATATATATATAAATGGTTTGCTTGTCAATACATTTCTGCAGGGCAGTAAACTTGAAAGAGTGACAACTACAAGTTCCTAGATTCTCAGTATATATATATATATATATATATATATATATATATATATATATATATATATATATATATATATATATATATATATATATATATATATATATATATATAATATATATACATCAGTTTGGATGTAATTAGTTTATATCCCAATATCCCGATTAATGAGGGCCTGGAAGCACTTAAACATGCATTCGAAACATGCACCAAATTCAACGCTACCAATACTGATGACATCATTGAGTTAGCCAATATTGTCTTACGTAACAATGGTTTCGAGTTTTGTGGAGAACATTATATTCAAATCCATGGGACAGCCATGGGTACGCCTTTCGCTCCTATGTACGCCAACATTTTTATGAGCTGGTTCTGGAGAAAAACCGAAAATTATAATGACCAACCCGATCTGCTCAAAAGATTTATTGATGATCTTCACGGTATATGGACACTCGGCGAAGACAAATTGCTCCGATATCACAAATACCTTAACAGTATACACCCATCTATCAAGTTCACTTTAGAGTATGGTAAAACCAAGCAACATTTCCTCGACATCTCTACAAGCATAGTGAACGGGAAAGTGGAGACTGATCTCTACACCAAACCTACTGACAGTGGAAGATATTTGTCTCCCTCTTCACACCATCCAAGACACATCTTCAACAGCATTGTATACAGTGGAGTTATCCGATTGCGCAGAATATGTTCACTCGATATGTGGTTTGATCAACGGGCCAGTGAATTCAAGGACAGACTGATCAAATCTGGTTACCAGGCCAACAAAATACAAACCATTATAGATGAAGTTCGTAAGAAACCAAGATCATCCTTCTCCGTTACAATAAAAAGCAATCCATGGATAGAGTGGTTTGGGTCAACGACTTCAATCCTATGCGACCAGACGTCAGACAACTAGCCAAAAGACACCATAAAATCCTGCAGCTCTCTGAAAGAATGTCTATGGTTTCCCCTACACCTCCCCTCATTTCGGACAGAGTTTGTGCCAATCTTGGCCAGTTGATTGTAAGACATAGATTACAACAACAACAACAACAACAACAACAACAGAATAAACGGAGCTCACGGCCATGTAATGATACTAGATGCAGAGTAATGTGCTCACAGATGGTCACCACGGACAGCATAACAAGTCATAGCAACGGTAAAACCTTCAAAATAAAGGGACAGTACAACTGTAATACTGAAAATGCCATTTAATGTGTATTTTGTGATATTTGCTTATGTCAGTATGTTGGCCAACTAAAAACAAAATAAGGTACAGAATGGCCGGTCACAGAAGCATGATAAAATGTAAAAACAATGATCTCGATAATCCAGCACTATTTGTAAGTCAGCATTTTAACCTCCCAACCATTCAGTAAAGAATATGAAAGTCATTATCTTGGAAACGGTTCATAACAGTGATCACAATGGTAAAAAATCTAGGGACATTGTTGAAACAAAGTGGATATTTGTACTTAACACCATGTATCCAAAGGGACTCAATAGAGAGTCACCCATTCCTGCTATAGTGTAACTTTTTATTCAATCATTGACTTTCGGGTATTTTTCACCCTCCCTGTCAGTTTGACTACATACGGGTGATACCTTTATTTTTATCACATTTTTTATCACATTTGTTTCTCAACACATTTACATCTTTTAAGTATTGACATTGAATTTTACCCTGTATTTTACCACTTTTTTATTTTGATGGTGATCATGATTTTAAGAATTTTACATCTTTTTTAGAATATTGACATTGAATTTTACCCTGTACTTTTACTAGTTTTTTATTTTGATGGTGAAATTTTCACTTCAGTAGAGTTCTATTTTCTCCTGGCTTAAATATTTCAGTACCGGTTGTTTTTCCTACAGCTGTCTCTCCACTTTCTAAGACATTGTTGGTTCATTTGTATTGTACACCGTATTGCACATTTCTTACGTCTGCATGTGATGTACATCGCATTCAACATATGCAAATCAGCTTGTAGGTGTCAATCACCCAATGCATTTCAACCTCTGCTCTGGTTGGTTCAGTGTCATTTCCATCTTGACAGTCAACAAGTGAGTACAGTCTTGCGTTGTTCCACAACTCTTTGTGTAGTATAGATCCTCGTGTTGAGCCCGAGGTCCAGTTACCAGTAAAAGTACTTTTTTTAGAGTTTCGCTTTTCAAATTCGTTTCAATTTTTTAGCTTCCTGTATTTTCTTTCACATGCTTTATAGTCTGTTATCCGTTTATTTCAGTTTTTAACCCTGATGAAGTGGGATTAAGCCCACGAAACGTCGGACAATAAAATTTAGTTTGTAGTGAAGAACACTGTGTCCTAGAGTTGGTGCTGCTTGACCTATCCTGTTAATATATATATATATATATATATATATATATATATATATATATATATATATATATATATATATATATATATATACACACTGAATTATTATTGAATTTATATTCCATGGGTTGTAAACCACAGACAACGAGGACCTTGTCTGTGGTTTACGACCCGACATGACTTTTGTAAAACAGATTTGTGATTGGCTAACTCTAATGACATATTCTCATGAATAATTAATTAACCCCCTTCACACTTCCGTGGTTTCCTACCGTAATCTGTCAGAGCTTGATTTTTGCGTAGGTCAGTGGAGTGGAAATTATTGCTCTGGCTCGCGAGAATGGGCGAGACACAGCCGTAACCTTGCTGTCAAATGACGGCGTGATCCTTTGACGCTACATTTCGAAACCAGTATGCGGTCTCTTCCTCGGTCGCTTTTTGTTACTTGCTGTCCTTGGATTTTTGTTTCACTGTTGTGTTTTAATGATTTATTTGATAAAATGCTGAATAAATTTAGCTCCTAAAATGCATAGAAAAGCATCTGGAAGACCACAAAATAGTTGTAAAAAAGCCATAAAATCTCAAAATTTTCTGGGGGGGAGACCCCCTAAAGCCTCCCTTCCAGAGGAGGGCACATTCTCCCTCTCAAGCTCCCCCCCCCCCCCCCCCCACACAAATGACCTTTGGTAATCGACCGCAGCGACCTTGGGTCGCTGCCTTAACTAGCCCCCCCTGATAAATGTTTTCAGCCTGTTGATAAAAAACTTAATGAAAGCCCTGAGTTTTCATTACCGAAAATATATAAATGAGCAGAAAAACTGAAAAATGATTTTTCATTGTTAATAGTGACACATAGTAGGTTTTTAAATTTTCAAAATATTCTCCAATATTGTAAGTTATGTAGTTCTTTTCTCAATTTTTGGCAAATAAATGAGTATTTATTTCAGTCAAACCTGATTGAAAACTTACCCAGCTACCCTGGATTGATGATAGCTCTGGTGGTGGACAGAATTCCTGAGGCTGTCTTTCGCTCAGTGTAAGCAATGTATTCATTGCTTCGATAAAGTTTGTGTGCGATGTGTGATCATGAGAGTACGAGTGTGAGTGCTTCATGAACCCTATAGCATGTGGAGGGGTTGCAGTCAGAAAAATTGTAACAACCAGCTCGGTTATTGAACCACTTTTTTTGAGAGTGGGGATTCGGCTGAGCGGTTGTGTGTGTGGCTTCTCTGCTTCTCTGGCTCATGAGTTTGAACCTAGTAGAAAATTTACCATATTTTTGAGAAATAGTCTACTGTATTTATTTGAAAATTTGGTTTGTAAATCCACAAAAATGTTCTCATACATGTATCGTTAAGTAAGAATAAGATGAACAGTTGCAATAATGTTTTAGATTTTTCTCTGTAGTTTATGTTAAACAAGCCATCGACAATGACCCTTGACAATTAACCCTTGTAATTGGGAATTTGTCACCAGAAGTGACTCAAAATTAAAGTCAGTTTGATGCACATGAAAAAAGGAATGTGGGTACCGAAGCCCTGTCTGTGACTGTTGCCCATATTGGATTGGATGGTAAACAAGGAGATATCAGTAATAGTATTAATGGCGTAGGATTATGTCCTATTTACCTAGTTCGATAGAATTAGGTATGTCATGCCCTGGTTTTTTAAATGTCAAAATTCAACTTCAGGGCTCGAAATTAACTTTTTACCCTGGTAGTCCACTTGGGCTACCATTTTCTGAAGTTGGTAGCCCAGTGACAATGGCTGGTAGTCCATGAATATTTTAATATAGGGATATTGTACTCATCCGAGTATAAGCCCCGGTTAAGCAACACAAATAAAGCAGTAAAACTGGGGGCTTCAACTGGAGAAACCCCATGTTATATGTCACAAATGCTTAATTTATGCTAATTTATGTACATTTTAACACTTTCTATGACTTTCCAAATCGGCCTACACATCCAAAGAAATTGTAACTTGAGTAAAGAAAAACAGAAAAAAAATAATCTCATTATCTTTATGAACTTGCATGCCTTGTTACACCCGAGTCTCTCCATACAGAACGTAGTACATTGATACTGATTGACAACCATAGATACCTAGATAAAAGACAGCGAAACTCAGCCAAGCTTAACTGACACAGTGTTTTATATTAGTATTGCAAATCAAACTGATTACACAATCTCTTGATATAGAAGTGACATTTTTGTGAAATTTCAGCATCAAAACCCCCAAAACTTGACACAAGTACGTCTTGTATGCTGCCAATCAACAGCATAGTGTGAACTGGCATGCAAAGACTGCACACGGAAAAGCAACTCAACATTCTAGTATCAAACGCTCTGCATCTTGTGAAAACAACAACATAGCAGTGAAAATTGTAAGCTTTAATAGTCACCAGAAAAAAACTCTTCACAGATGAAAGGATAATTGCTTCAAACAAATGAAACTGCATGTTGACTGCATTTAGCTCGTCAGAAAGTGGCGGACATCGCACGCCAAGTATTTCATGTCCCAGGCTTTGGTAGTCCATGTGGGCTACCATTTCATGGACTTTGGTAGCCCGAGGGAAAAGTTGGTAGTCTGTGGACGCGGGACTACCGCTAATTTCAAGCCCTGAACTTATATGCAAGAAACTGGTCCAGACATGTCTAAGTGATGGCTCTTGACATAAAATAGTCAGAACGCCAGATCTGAACCAAAAATGTCCTCATATTCAGTTTAGAGGAGACTTCCTATAATTAGCTATTAATATTGATAGAATCAAAATGCCTTTCTTGAATGGTAAATCTTTGTATGATCAACATCTGCAGCAAGTGTCATCAGATTTAGTGCAGTCATTCAGAATATAGATCTCTAATTACAAACATTGTTTCCCTGTTTAGCCAATCTGGGTTTCCTCCCTAATCACACAAATGATTTATCAACAGGATGTCACTATTCACTTCTACACTACTGGAAGATCAACATTTGTACCATGTTTCATAAAATTTGATGCAGGATTTCTGGACATATTACACTAATTAGGAAACTTTATTGAATATGCAAATTAGAAATTAATCAACACGATACTGATAATTGTCCTTATACACAGTTAAAGCAACATGAGCTCAACATCTATATCAAGTTTCAACAAATATGATGAAGTATTCCTTGACGTATCAGCCTAATTATGAAAATTCATTAAATATGCAAATACGCAAGCAATTGATCAGATGTGAAAGCTCACACTATGACTAGTATCCAAACGTATTGTTTAATTTGGATGGGTATCATGACAGGGTTTTCACCGGGATATCTGACTACACACAATTTGAAAGTACAGGGGGCGATACGTGAGAGGCTGAGGGGGAAAGTGTCAGAAGGGGTACGGGAAATTTGCATGGGAAATTTTGAGGAATTGATGTGTGCAATGGTGCAGTCTGGTGCAATCTTAGAGGTGTTTTTAATTTGCCTTTTTTGCCGAGCAAAACTGTTAGAACACCCTATGAGGGAGAGCACAAGAGGGGGGGGGGTGTCCCCTCTTGCATCGAAAATTTTGAGAAATTGATGTGTGTAATAGTGCAATCTGAGAGGTGTTTCAATTTATTTTGCACTTGGTAAAATTATTTAAAAACGACATCGAACACTAGTTTTATGACATTTTTGCATGATCAGTGCTTGAGTCACAATATTCAACAACCAAACAATGACAATACATTGTGTAAAAAAACAGTTCTCAGTTTGCCTGAGTGACGACCGAAGAATATGCAGGAATGGAATATCTCTGGACTTCGTGATTTCTCCAGCTGCCAGCTTCCAATTAAAAGCCTTAAGTCAATTAAAATATATGTTACTGTGATAATAAATGATGAATTCACAGTTTTATCCTAGATCCCGTGAAAAATATGAGTAATTAATGTGTGCAATGGTGCAGTCTGGTGAAATCTGAGAGGTGTTTTCATTTGTTCTGTACTAGAAAAACTTAGAATACCCCATGAAGGGGTGTCCTACCCCTCACATCGAACATTTTCAGAAATGGATGCGTGCAATGGTGCAGTTTTAGAGATATTTCAATTTATTTTGCACCTGCACCAAAAATTGAGTACCCTTTCCTCTCCACATTTTGAGCAACCCCAATTTTTTTTTTAATTTTTTGAGTGACCCCCAGGTCGTAAATAATGATGGCTCCCAAAATGCAAAGTCCGAGACTTAAAAGGTTGACATCACAATGTACACATAGAGTCTAAGCGGGAATGTGTCAGCTTTCTTTAATTTTTTGTACTCTTTATCATTACATCATGCATATCTCAGCAGATTGCGGTTTCGTTTGCTCTATTTAGTGTGGAATAAGAACAAGGAATTCAAAGCAGTGTTTGTTTGAACCAAACACACGCAATGTATAGTCACGTGTGCAATTAGTTTAGAGGACCAAATTCTTCGTTGTGGAGACGACAAGGGTTAATCTACAAAACATATCTCTGAAGAAAACTCCCTAAATACCAAATAAACATTGAAATTGTAATTTTAAAAGTAGCAGTTTTCAAAGGCGTGGCCCAAATACTTCATTGTGTAGACTAAGAGAGGACAATCTATAATACGAAGACCTTGCCATAACTTTCGTAATAATCGGCCGATTGACGTCGGATTTGTTTTAATCAGTGAAGGATCAAGCACCGAGTTTCTAACCGGTAAAAAACCCCAAAATTTAGATGTCATATGCATACGTACTTACAGATAAAGACCCTGTCGATGTAATTGGCCGAATGCAGTAAGGTTTGCTTGAGTTAACGAAAAATCTATCAGGAAGTTGATATCTAAATAAAAAAGAAAGGCCGAATTGGAATCTTAAACAAAGCAGTAGTTACAGGGATTTTTAAGTAGTGAAGAATCAAGCAGCAGCGAGTTCATAACTGGTAAAATAAACTAAATTCGGATGCCAAACGTACTTGCAGATAGAGGGAGGGGCAAAGTGTTTTTTAAACTTGTATGGCGAATCTACAAAACAAAGACACTGCTGTAACTTTCGATGTTACAGGCCGATTGCAATCGGGTTTGTTTGAATTAACATAGAATGTATCAGAAAGTTGATATCTGGATAGAAAAGAAATGGAAAATTTAAAGAAACCCCCAAAAGACATAGTAATGCCACAGGAATTGCGTAAGGGCTTAGTGTAGTAAAAGCGCTATAACTACGGAGGTGCCTGTGGACATAAGCTGCGTCCTTTGGGTGGTGTAAATGCACGTGCACGCACATCTGACCCAGTGACCTTTACGCGATTGGCGAGTCCACTGTTCGAGGGCCTTCAGTCTCCACTGTAGCCATGCATGATGAAGGGATGTACCCAGAATGAAGTGAGATATTACCATAACATCACCGCTAAGTTGGCACCCCAAAAATATAGATGCTACAAAATATTCTTCAATATTCTTGTGGCTGCCTCACGTTTTTCTTCAAAAGCGAAGTACAGTGTGAATCTTCGTCATTCTGCTAGCCTCCCCAGTACCAAATAGTATAGCCCTAAACTTTCCTAGAGTCGTGTAGCGGCAAAAAGCTGGTCTCTCAAGCCACGCGTCACGGAACGTGGAGCGTCCTTCACAAAATTATTAAGAGACACATCGCGTTCGTTTCCCCCAACAAACTGGCGAAACCTGATGTAAGATTGATGAAGTGAAATTTGAGAGAGGCGCTCATGATTAGTGTATTGTGAAACCTGTCTAGGAAACGAGCACAAAACGCACGCGGACTGCTGTGTGTGATCTGTTGAAGACCAATCCTTTCGGACTGGCCGCACATGTCTGAACTATTGTGTTATTGTGGTCCAGAATCGTAGGTATGGTAATAATCCTTTTTATATCCATGATATTGTTTGAAGAATGGAGATATGAAGCTTCGAGTGTTTCGATACATAGCGGCCGGCCGCCTCGTGGTATGCATAGAATTCTATGCATACCACGCGGCGGCCGCTATGTATCGAAACCCTCGTAACCACAGGCGTACGGAACGTTTCCTAGATCGTCGTCGGATGGGAAGTGACTGAGACTGCACTGTGAGGCCGAAGGCCGAACCTCGGTACTGAATAAGAATACAAGGTATGTCACAGAAAAATCGACCGGTGGCCCGAAACAAATGAAATAAAGCATCTACCTCAAAAAAATTACATCGACCGGTCGGAAATACCTTCAAACTTTCAAATCTTTACTCTGGTTACAGCATTTCTTTCAAATCTGCCAGTTATGGGCGATAATTAAATGTCCGGCGAATACTCGCACTTGCATTGCCACTCCGCCATTTTGAATAGCTTTTTTACTCCAAAAGCCTTTGCGAGTGGACGAGTGACCTGTGAAGAGTTTGTTTACAAATGTCAGAAGGCGGGATTCACAAGCATAAACTTTCCCATGGTTTGCGGTGATTGCCTTGTTGCTAGATAGCTGAAGTTGTATTCACTGACAGTATAAAATTTACCTAATGGTTAACGGTTGAATTTAGCGGTTGTGGGGTCACGGCAATAGCATTCTTTGAATGGACAAACCTGCCCATTTCCATAATGTAAACAGTGTTCTCCCCAGGCAGTTTAACAGGATCGTCCCCAATTCTTTATTTTTTACGTGCGATCATTTAATTTTCATGCCGATCCTTTTTCATTTCCACCATATACTCTGTTTAGTAAATGTGGCTGAAGACCTATTGTTTCTCTGCGGCAGTTTTGTAACTTTTATTTAAGCGAGCTTATCAAGTGTGAAATGGTTCTGGCGATAACACGATGTGCCAGATGATTAAAAGGTTTATTCCATCGCCAAAATGTGTGAAATGGTCAGACTGTCAGTTGCTCTCCTTTCATGTTGACGCTTTAGGTGTTTTACACACGATGAGGCAGTGTAATCTGGTGCAAAGCATCCGGTGTCTCACTTTTCTTTGTCAAGGATAATAAATGGGCCGGCCACAGTGCCAATGAACATCGGCCAAGACGGATGAAACTTCAATTAATAAAACATGAAATGTACGTGTTAAGCTGCCAATCGTACAGACAACGGGTATTTTATACAACGGACACGGAGTATACTCAATGAAAGGCTCGGTGTTGCATCTTTGCCAGCGGGCACTCAGTCAAAGCACATTGGGATAGAGTAACTGTGGTCAAAGCATCTATACTATAGGCAACTGCCATTGCTGCCAATGTCTCGTATATGTAAGGATCCGAAGGTCAGGAATAGGGAGTGCGATCAGAAGTGGCTGAAATTGTATGATTGCTGAGACAAACATCAGATGCAAAAAGGTATGGTACTGTCACGTGTTTAGATCGTTGTGTTCGGAGTTAGCCATTTTGAGATCTGTGTACATCCACATGATGTTGAAACCTCATGTATCACCTCTGTCACGCATTCGTAACTTAGCATGAATTCTTTCGATTGACTTTGAGAAACAGTTGCAGTTGATCCAGTTGCGAAATCTGTGACCCATTTTACAATATTTAAGGCACCAAGAAATGAAATAAAAAGGAACTGCATGAGCTGAAATCATTTGTGTTATCATCCGAACACAGCAGCTATGTACGTACGGTTAGGGTATACAATAAAGTTCAAACAAAGGTCACGTTCGATCAAGAGCACTCCACACAAACATACATGGCAGCCGATGCTGGGCAGTTGTCGAAGTTTTGTATGTTTGCCTCAGTCGAAGTCGATACAATTTCAAATCTTGTTCTTGGAAATACCTGGTATCATTTTCTTTGGCTTCTCTTTATTATGAGTTGAATTTTAAAGTCAACATATGTTTCTCTGCAGGCATGCTCTGCTGACTCTGCATTGTAAGTGCAATATTCAGTCCCGCGTCAACTTGTCTGTGTAACTGTTTTATCATGGACGTAAAAAAAAGACGTCCATGGTTCTACCAATGTGGCTATAAACAAACATGTAGTAACAAAGGATCACATTTTAAAAACGTCTGATTTTGAATGTTCTAGAGAGAACTGGAAAAATTTGAATGAATATATAGATGTACCGTATTCGGTAATATATGAAGTGCTTTTAGTGAGATTTATATAAATAAAAGAATACAACGATTTTACTGTACTTTATCCCTTCACTGACCGATTTTTGGTCACCACGGATAGGTTTGGTCATAACTGTGCGTGCGTGCGTGCGTCTGTTCACGCAGATATATCAAAGATGCCTCGAGCAATTTCATCCAAAATTGGTACAAGGATTACTTCATATGTCATACCTATGCACTTCGATGTGTTTTTTATGATACGATCCAATAAGGCCGCCGTGTGGCCATTTTTTAACGATTTTTTCATGTCTGGAACCATAACTCAGACATGTATCAAGCGAATTTCTTCGAAGCTTTAACATTGAACCAGATATGAACTGAATATGCTCACGTGTTTACAACAGGTTCATTAATAGTAGTACGCTTCTCAGAACAATGAGATATATGTTATCACTATATGTAGCAGGGTTGTTTAAACTTCGCACAGTACTCTCAGAGTTTAATCACTAATTACAAAACTTTATTTAATATGCGAATGAGCTGTCAATTAACTTGACACTGCTCAATGCTTTATGGGACAATTGATATCCATCAGATCAACATTTGTAGCTCGTTTTATTACCTTCTCGTGTCTATTATAGACAGAGAAGGTATTAGAGTTGAAAACCAATATGCTGCTGTCAAGAACTTCCGTCTGTCAAGACTTCCGTCTGTCAAGATCCGTTGACGGCATGCCACTGTGATGGGTCATATCATAAACTGGTGGGGGTGTTCATGGCTCAGGTTGAGGTGTGGGAGAACGATTTTGAGCTATGACAAAAATCAAAACATCAAAAGGGACTTAGCGGCATAGCCACAGTGTTAAGCCTTTCTCCAAGGTTTCTTAGTTGACTACAATCTATTACAGACTACTGAGCTGACGTTAGGGGTACTCACTTTGTGTTTGCTCACTCTGTGAGCGCTAGTGTTTGGTACTGAGTTGCGTGGATATCCCCTCATGGCCTCACGTGATCTGGGCCTGTTGCATAATCTGCAGAGATGATCATATGCCTCAGAGTCTGAAAACTGTCATTGTGTAAGCCTGTCGGCATTTTCCTTGCATTTTTTCTCATTTAATTTTGCAAAATATCGGCGAGTACCTCAATATTTCAAGATAACCCTTTCTTCCCAATCGTTTCCTGGAGTTTCAGAGTCATATGAACGAAAATGAGTGAAAGTTTTAGACAGGAAAATCGGACGTCGGCCATGTTCAATGTTTACAGTACAATCAGAAGTTTACGTGGAGGAATTAACCAACAAACACAGGAGTGTTCATGATGCCCGCCCTCTAGAGGCAGACCCTCCTATATGAAGTACCACATTTGATGCTTGTGGAAAGCTTGACCATACAATGGAGCATTTAAACTTTTAGAAAATGACAAACTGAATAAGAAGGTATTCAGAAAATGTCAAATACTGAGGAGAAATGCGCAAATATTCAAAATAAACAGGTTAACTGATTGGTCAGCTATAAAAAACAATGAAAATGTTTATGATCAAAAGTTTTGAGATGCACACATTTTAACAAATACAGAAATTATTAACATTATAAATATAAGACCAAACTATTTTTTCAGGGATGGGACAGGTTGGAAATGAGGGGTGAGAGACAAAGGCACTCCTATTGCTGCATGTGGATGCAGCCACACCATTTCATTTACAGCATACTTATTCACTGTGTTTTGTTCAAGTTCCATCTGACTGTCATACAAGGATAACATAAGCAAATCAAATCAAATTAGAAAAGGATCAATGCTGTTGTGTGGATTTTGCTGAACATGGCTGATATTTCGCCCTATATATTTGGTATCCAGCAAAGGCATATTTGATGTAAAGTCAAAATTAACACTACATTGCTGACAATATATTTTACCGTTTCTGCATGAATTTTTCTTTTTTAAATTATAGTATATTAGTACTTCAAACAGATTAACAGTTATCGTGATGTCAACCCATAATTTTACACCACAAAGACTGTAATTCTGCCAATTTTTTTTGTTTTCAGTCATTTTATAAATTTTGCACTGCTCAAGATGATTGAACAAATTGCAATGTTTGAATTTGTAAACTCAAAGAATAAAAATCCTTTGGTCACAAATTAAATTATTTTTTGAAAAGAAATTTACTCTTAAACACTTTTAGCATATATTCTTTACACGGTCATGTATTTCAAGGAAAATATGCCTATTAAAACAGTAATTTCTTCACTTTCAATTTTTTTCAATACTATGACAATTATCAGCCATGAGGTTATACAACACACAAGACCAGATAGGCGTTTTCATCATTTCCACAGGACTCTTTGGAAAATCCATTAAAAACAGTTAAAAGTGACTGGAAATGATCACTTGGTATACATTTAATTTACAGATGCCAGGTTGTGTATTTCACATGCACTCAGGTCAGTAAGGAAGTGCGTCATTACTATTTTGGACTGTTAATTCTTATTTCTGAATTGTTTAACTTTTTTCCACATTGAACTATCTTTAGGCAGTTTATACAGTAGCTTAGAATTTCTTTGATTGATGTATTTAATCATCTTTTGGGTTCTTTGGGTCCATATCCCACCTCATGCCCCTACATCATCAACTATTTACCAACAACTCCATGCCAACAACCAATTACCTGACCTGGCCACACATTAGAGAAGGTACAGCGTCATTGACGGTATTTTTTAATTTAATGCTGTAATTTTAGAGTAATGTCACTAATTACAAAGTTCATTAAATATGCAAATAAACCCTACATTAACTTGACACTGTTCAATGATTCATAGCACAATTAAATATTTATCAAGTCAATATCTGTAGCACGTTGCACCAAATTTTAGTGCCGAAATTTCAGAGTTATTACCTAATTACAAAGTTTATTAAATATGCAAATGAACCCTAATTAACTTTATACCACTAAATGCTTTACAACACAGTTAGATATCTGTCGTATCAGTATGTGCAGCAGTGTTCATCACATTTGATGCAGTTATTTCGGAGTTATATGACTAATTATAAGACTTCATGGAATATGCAAATGAGCTAATCATTAACTTGACACTGCTTAATGCTTCTCAGTACAATTGGATATTTATCAGATCAACATCTGTAGCAAGTTTCATCAAATTTAATGCTTTAATTATGGAGTAAAATCACTAATTACAAAGTTCATTAAATATGCAAATGAACCCTTAATTAACTTCACACAACTAAATGCTCTACACCACAATTAGATATCTGTCAGATCAGTATCTGCAGCAGATTTCATCACATTTGGTGCAGTTATTTTGGAGTTATATCACTAATTACTAAACTTCATAAAATATGCAAATGACCTATTTGTTAACTTGACACTGCCAAATGCTTCTCAGTACAATTAGATATTTATCAAAACAATATCTGTACCAAATTTCACTGACTTGGGTGCTGTAATTTCAGAGTTATATACCTAATTACAAAGTTCATTAAATATGCAAATGAACCCTTAATTAATTTCACACTACTAAATGCTGTACACTACAGTTAGATATCAGTCGGATCAGTATCTGCAGCAGATTTCATTACATTTGGTAAAGTTATTTCGGAATTATATGACTAATTACAAACCTTCATAAAATATGCAAATGAGCTATTTATTAACTTGACACTGCCTAATGCTTCTAACTATAATTAGATATATATTAGATCAATATTTGTTGCAAGTATCATCAAGTTTGGTGCAGGAATTTCAGAGTTATCTCACTAATAACAAAAGTTCATTAAATATGCAAATGAGAAGATAATTGACATGACACTCACAGTATCATCATTATGTTCTTAGATTGTCATCTGTGAAAAGTTTCATGAAATTTGGTGCAGTATTTCTTGATATATGTCTACACTGTCATTACCGTCTCCATAGGGAAACCATTGTAAGGAAAAAAACAATATTGCATAACTTCATTAATATGCAAGCCACACTAACCAAAATCTAATCAGTTCTTGCAAGTAACACATGGTACCGGTGTACCAAATCTGACTTGAATCCGTTCAGGCGTTTTTGAGTTATCGTGTAAACAGACAGACAGACAGACACACACACACACACACACACTAACACACACACACACACACACACGGACAGACAGACAGACATCGCTATGACAATAGCCCACGTGTTTACACACGTGAGCTAAAAAGACATTGATCGGTGTCATTATAATTAATTTGTCATTGCATATTTAATGAACTTTCTGAATTAAAGTGATATATCCACAAATACTGCGTCAAATTTGATGAAACTTGATACAGATGTTGATCTCATAGTGTTGTAAATACTGCATCAAACTTTATGAAATATGGTACCGGTGATAATCTGTTACTGTTAGGATAGTATGCAAAAATGTTTTGCAACATCCTGTTGATTGATTCTTAGTTGACTCATTTAATGACCTTTAGGATGATGACCTACATTGGTTTTATGTTTTCATCACCATGGAACTCATTCTTGGCCATTGAGCGCCATCTGTATCAAAGTATTTTTATCACAGACCTAATTAATGAAGAGGACCCTATCCTCTCTGAGTACCAAAGGTACCCGTTAACAAGTGGAGACTGTGTCATCAACAATGACTTGTTTCTGATGCTATGGAGTGATGTCTGTCTTGCACAATTAACATAAAATTTACATAATTATTGTTATGTACATTACCTGAGCCTGTTTCAGAAATTTCTACGGAGATCACTGGTAAATTACCATAAGTATCACAGCAGAGCTATATTGGTTGTTTGTTCACAAATTCTCATGAATGTTTTATGACACAAGCCCTATAATTTTGCCATTTAGATTAGAACATTTTGGTTTAAAGAATTATACAAACCAGTGTTTTTATTTAGGACAGTGAGTTGGTAAATTTTTCCAAGGTTCCCAGTCAAGCAAAACTGTTACCAGGTTTCCTTAAGCACAAACACTGAAAACTATCTATCGTTTAATGACAGATCAAATTATTTGTGATGTATTCTATCAAATTTCTGATATATGTAGTAACTGCACCTTAACCATGATCTATATCCAACAGAATGCAAAGAACTACATCCTCAGTACACATGTCTATTTTTGCTTTCAGAATACCCAAAGAGTCTACAAGAAAGTCTTTAGAAAGATGAACCTGTAAGAGACGCTGAGAGTGACCGTATGTGTGCCAGAAGAATACAGCAGAAATCATAAAAATGAGACCATTCACTTGCAAAGTGTGTGGAACAAGTTGCACAAGAAGTAATCATCTACGAAGGCATCTTAGGAGTCACATGAAGGAAACTCCATTTGTTTGTAAAGTATGCAGTACGAGTTTTACAGAGGATGGAAGTCTGCAATGCCATATCAACACACATAAAAATGAAAAGCCATTTGTCTGCAAAGTGTGTGGCAATGGTTTCACATGTAATGAAAATCTGAAAGGCCATATACTGACACATACAAGGGAAAAGCCATTTGTCTGCAAAGTGTGTAACAAGGATTTCACAAGTAATGGACATCTCAAATGTCACATGAGAACACATACAAAGGAGAAGCCATATGTCTGCAAAGTGTGTGGCAATGGTTTCACACGCAATGAAAATCTGAAAGACCATATACTGACACATACAAGGGAAAAGCCATTTGTCTGCAAAGTGTGTGGCAAGGGTTTAACACGTAAATCATATCTCAAAGATCACATGAGGATTCATACAAATGAAAAGCCATTTGTCTGCAAAGTGTGTAGCAAGGGCTTCGCACGTAATGGAAATCTCAAAGTTCACATGTTGACACATACAAAGGACAAGCCATTTGTCTGCAAAGTGTGTGACAAGGGTTTCTCTTGTAATGCAAGTCTCAAAGCACACATGTGGACACATACAAATGAAAAGCCATTTGTCTGCAAAGTGTGTGGCAAGGGTTTCACAACTAATAGACATCTCAAGGTTCACATAATGACACATTCAAAGGAAAAGCCATTTGTATGCAAAACGTGTGGCAAGGGTTACACAACTAATGGAAATCTCAAAGATCATACTTGGACACATACAAAGGAGAAACCATTTGTCTGCAAAGTGTGTGGTAAGGGTTTCACACGTAATGGCATGCTGAAAGTTCATATAATGAAACATACTGGTGTAAAAGAAAAGCCATTTGTGTGCAAAATATGTGGCAAGGGTTTCACAACTAATGGAAATCTCAAAGATCATACTTGGACACATACAAAGGAAAAGCCATTTGTCTGTAAAGTGTGTGGCAAGGGTTTCACACGTAATGGAATGCTGAAAGCTCATATTATGACATGTACAGAGGAAAAACCATTTGTCAGCAAAGTTAATGGCAACAGATGTCTCAAAGGTGATAACAGGATACATACAAATGAAAAGCCATTCGTGTGCCATGTGTGTGACAAGGGCTTCACATACAATTGCACTTTCAAAAATCACATGAGGACACATACTAAGGAAAAGCCATTCACATGCAGAGTATGTGGCAAGGGTTTTGCACTTAATGGAAATCTCAAAGTTCACATGAGGACACATACAAATGAAAGACCGTTTGTCTGTAAAGTGTGTGGCAAGGGTTTCCGAACTCATTCAAATCTCAAAGAACATTTTTTGACACATACAAAGGAGAGGCCATTTGTGTGCAAGGTGTGTGGCAAGGGTTTTACAAAGAAAACACGTTTAACTGTTCACTTCAGGTTACACACAAAAGAAAGGCCATTTATCTGTAAAGTATGTGGCAAGAGTTTCACATGTAATGGAGATCTCAAACTTCACATGAGGACACATACAAAGGAAAAACCATTCGTCTGCAGTGTTTGTGGCAACTGTTTCTCACGTAATGGAAGTCTCAAAGTTCACATGCTCACACATACAAAGGAAAGGCCATTTGTCTGCAAATTGTGTGGCAAGGATTTCACACAAAATCGACATCTCAAAGTTCACATGTTCACACATACAGAGGAAAGGCCATTTGTCTGCAAAGTGTGTGGTAAGGGTTTCAAACGTGATGAACCTCTCAAGGTTCACATGAGGACACATACAAAGGAAAAGCCATTTGTCTGTAAATTGTGTGACAAGGGTTTCACACGTAAAGATCATCTCGAAGTTCACATCAGGACACATACAAATGAAAAGCCCTTTGTCTGCAAAGTGTGTGACAAGGTTTTCACACGTAAAGGAAATCTCAAAGTTCACATCAGGACACATACAAATGAAAGCCATTTGTCTGCAAAGTGTGTGGCAAGGGTTTCAAGTGTAATAAGGATCTCAAAGTTCACATGTGGTCACACGCAAACATAAAGCCATTTGTATGCAAAGTTTGTGACTGGGGTTTCACGCGTAATAGGGATCTTAAAGTTCACATGTGGGTACATTCAAAGGAAAAGCCATTTGTCTGCAAATTGTGTGGTAAGGGTTTCGCATGCAATGGAAGGCTCAAAGGTCACATCAGGACCCATACAAAAGATGGACAAAGTATATGTCTGTGAAGTGTGTGGCAAGGGTTTTACACGAAAGTACAACTCAAAGTTCACATCAGGTTTCACACATTTCATACAATCATATGAAAGGCGCCGTGTCTCTTCGTGGCAAGTATTTTACATATAATTGACATCTTGTATTTTACATATAATTAACATCTTAAATATGACATCAGGATTCATACAAATGAAAGGCCATTTGCTGCAAGAATTAACACCACATCACTGTATGACACATAGGAGTGAAAGTCCACTTGTTTGTGAAGTATGCTGTAGGGGCACCATGCACTGAATAGAGGTGTGCAAAACCAAATCAACACAAACAGAAATGAAAAGCCATGCGTTTGTCATTTGCGAAGCGAATGAGAAACGCATGGTTTTACACAAAATAGCCTGATATCTAAAGGTTCACATCAGGATGATCGATTCACACAAACAAAAAGTCCATCTGTCTGCAAAGTGTATTGGCAGGGTTTGACAAGTAACAGATGTCTCAAAACACACATTCATACGAATGAAAAGCCATTTTTGTCTGCAAAGTTTGTGGTAAGGGTTCGGCACAAAATGGACAAAACAAAAATCACACTGATTCATGCAAATGAAAGGCCACCTGTCTTAAGAGTATTGGTGGAGCTTTGCGAAGTCATCTACCCTAAATATCACATTTTGACTCCTAATTTAAGTTCAAACTACAGTCTGTAAAGTGATATGTTATTGTGTTATTCAATCTGGTAAAAATAAGAAGCCGCTTTTCTGCAGAATCTAGTTCAGTCAGAAACTCACAGGAAGGGACAATCATTGGAGGAACCAGCCACATCAATCGGGTCATTGTTACAGAAAGTTAACCATATTTCATGTCAACTATAAAACAGTATTGACCTTGATTGAAATTTCTGTGAACATGTATGGCATTCTCAAGATTTGTATTTTAGACTATCGGTATTTTAAATAAGATTTTCATTCCAGATTAAGATTCAACAGACATTTTGAAAGTAACTTTATACATGGTACCAATTGTTATGTTGCAAAAATGCTATTACCCAATATATGTTATGTATGTTAACCTGTTCATTGAAATGCTAAAAGTGGTTGTGTTGTTCTGTGACGTATTGTAATCAGGCTAATGAGGACTGTCATGTCATCACGTTTAGAAGACAGTTATATTTGATCTTCCTAGATACTCTGTTACATTTTCTGAGGTGAAATTTTAGCTGGAAAATTACTGAAACTTTTCCAGCTTTTCCATTGCACAGCATGTTTGATAAATTATGGCATGTGCATCGGGAATATTCTGAGTCAAATTTGTACAATTCTCTTCTGGTCGGACGTACCGTCCGTTGCTTTTTTAAAGTTATTTGAAGGTCTCAGAGTAAGTAATGTGCTTATTGTCTTAGTTTTGAGATTTATTATATTGAACAGTTGTGTTATTTTTCTCTGTATAGTTCATGTACGAATGGCAGCTGTTGTGAATTTCAAGTATTTGTAAATGTGAAGTACAGTAATTTTACAGCCAAAATTTGCATGGTGGCCTCTGATTTTTATTCACACTTTGTTAAGAGAATGGGTGAATGTTTCATTTTGACATGGTTGAGCAAACGTTTCATTAAAGAGCATGTATAATGCAGTGTCTTTTACATACGAAATCGATCCCCTTGCTTCTTTTATTCTAAAATTTACATAGCACCAACTGTCTGGACAACTCCAGTAATATGACCATGAGTTACAGGGTTTCAACAAAAATTATCGTTATTAATACGGCTAGTTTTCAATCGGGTTCGAACCCACAACATACAACATCAGTCGCCTAGTGGAGAGGCCACAGAGAGAACCGCTCGGCTAAATCTCCACTGAGAAAAGAAAGGATTGTGCCCCTTGCCACAATTCAAGCAGGATCTTGGAATTATAGAGTTTTAATGTTTTTGGCAATCCATTGTCCCTTTGGTCTATCATAGAAACTTTCATTTATTGTAACCCACTTGATTTTTTCCAGTCGCTCTTGGTCAGGTTGGATAACTCTGTGGAAGGCTCCTTAGGCAAAAAAAACTTTGCTGGGTTGCTGGTACCATAACGCAATTAAAACATCGAGAAGTCTTGGAGTGTTCACCTGTGTCTAGTGTGGAAAGATGAAACTTTGCTACAACATTCCGTGTAATCATCAAGTCCAACTGCATCATGTCCATTAATTGCTAATTTGCATATTTAATTAACTTTCATAATTATTGTGATATGTCCAGTAATGCTGCATCAAATTTAATGAAACGTGGTACAGATCTTGTTCTTCCACTGTTCTGCTCACACTGTGCCCTCACATTGCAAGTAGCCATATGGACATCTTAGGTAGAATGTGCCTTGGGGACAGATATTCAGACTCAAATTTTTACACCTCTATTCTGATTTCCCACATTTTTGGGGCTCAGTTGATAGCTCCTGGAGTAAGAAAAATGTTTCCGTCATGGTTTTTTGATTTTCGAAAATTTTATTTTTCCCATAGAGTTATAATTAACGCAGGGATGGCGACCATTTTGAATTTGAAATAATGGTAAATAAAAGGTAATATGTTTGTCTAGTACTAAAGTTTGCATGGTGACCCCTGATTTTTATTCTTGGTTTGTAACTAGAATGGTTGAAAGTTTCATCAAGGTAAGTTTGGGCAAAAATTTAAGTCTTTCACTCTTGAGGTGCATACCTTGAAGATGACACAAAATATCCAGCAATATAACAATAGCATTGAAACTTTCAACCTTTCTCTTGCCAAATCAAGAATTAAAATCAGACAAACACAGCATAAAGTTTGACACTAGAGAAACAAGTTACGTAACATTTACGAGTATCGTTATTTGAAATTCAATATGGCTGCCATCTCTATGGGGAGGAAACCAAATTTTCGATTTAAAAAACTGAAATTTTTCATACACCATAAGCTCAAAAATGAGAGGCCCCCACAAGTCGAAATAGTTGTAATAAAGATGCACTCTACTGAAAGCACTTTGACATTTGTTCCAGAATTTCATAAATACAGTACATTGTCGGGGACATTGTAAGCATTCTATATATTACTGGGTATGATCATTTGACAACGTTATAAAGGCAGCTGCCACTTGCTTTACATATGTAAAACATGGGGTTGGAAGATGTCTGGATCCACAGCAGAAACAAAATGAGAAAAAAAGTCAGCCTTCCTGTATGGAGTAGCTTGTTTCTTTATTCAAACAGAGGTATCAGTAGGTACATGTATCATGAAATGGTTGATAAATGTGGTTTATAGACAAAACGATAGTGAACAAAAAACGTGAGACCTCACAAAGCTTAAATGAAACTCTGGGACTTGCAATGCTATCATCAAAAACAGCAGACTTGGAGGAATGTGACCCAAATCCCTTTCAAATTGTTCGTTGTGAAGCAGCTTGACTCCCTGTCTTTGTGAAATTTTGAATTCTTTCATGAGTAAGCTTTCGTTGTTGTCATTTTGACCCATGTTGATGGGAATGTTTGACAACAAATGCAAAAAATGTCACAGAGAGACAACATCGCCATTTTTCAACAATTTGATAAAATCTTAATGTCATCACTGATAAAACCAACTATAAGTTTGCGAAGTCTCATATGCTTTACAATCTGACAAATACTGCTGCCAACAATGACAAAAAAATTGTTCAGCTCCATATATCTGACAAATGTAATCAAACCCATTATCTTGACAAGGTTGCTCTAACAAGCTATGAGTATTTCATAGCAGATGGATCAGACATGCTTGATGACATCCTGAAACCATGAAGCATGCTCGATGACATGTCAGCCTTTATTATGGGATACCTCTGCAAAAAATTTGCCATTGCAATTTTCTGGAAAGGTCCCTTTTTTCATAATACTACGTCATTTATTTTCCCATTGACCCTGGCACTTGACTATGGTATATCCAGAAAGTCGTGCATTGAGTTTGCAATGCGCACAGAGCTGCATGTATATGTCTGCCGCTTACTGTGCCCCATACATCAAAGGGGATGCGTGAACTAACAGAATTGCAAACCTAAATATCAAGAGCCTATGAAACGGCAATGTGAAACTGCACACTGACTGCTTTTCCAGTAAATGTATGGCTTTATCATAACATCATCACGGTCCCTCAATACTGGCTTAGTATTCTACAGAGCTGCATCAACTCCGTCTTTCTGCAAATCGTGAATAAAATACATATTGCACAGCATTACTGAATAAGGGCTAAAATTTTTAACATCAGTGGTTCTATCATTAAATCCAGAGAACAAAATTACATTTGTATCAGACAGAAAATCACATGTAAAAGGCTTTGATCATGATCTATAGAAGTTCATTGCGACACTGAGCAAAGGTACGTCCCACTCATTTGTTGGCCTAGGTTGATATTGTGCACATATTCCTAGATTTTGAAACAAACCTGTGACCATGACCAGAGCTATTGACACACATCAGATGTAGTGGCATGATTTTTGACTGCAGACTTCTTTCCCAGGTGAGTAGGTATTGTGTAGGTAGTGAATTTGAATCACAAAGAAATTACTGAATTTTGGCAGATTGGTGTCGCAGTTACATGTCATGCATCCTCATGGATACAAAAAATGCTATAAATTAACCCTTTGAGCGCCAAAGTCTATTTTTGTCCCCTTTATAAAATAAACCCAAGTTAATGTTTCTCAGATTTTTGCCAAAATTTTGAGGAAAAATTGTTGCCAATGAAATGTGATATCCATTCGTTCCAGAATTATCAAAATATTACAGAAAAATTCATAAAAATTGATAAAATTTTGCACTAAAATTTTGGCGGGAGAAATTACAGCACTCAAAGGGTTTTATAAGCAGAATACATGTTGATGTACTTGAACCTTGGGTAGATAACATTTAAAGACCAGGCACAGTGTGCATGTGTTACACAGTGGTACTGTGATTTGCTGCAAATTTGGAGAAGCTATTTTGTCACCCCAGTGAATTTTATCATCATGGTTCTCTGGTTGTGTTACTGAGTGTGGCCATAAGATGTCATAATAGAGTACAACGGAATATCACTGGGGTTTGCAAGCCATAAACTGATTATCCTAAACTTTTGAAAAGACTTCAGTATCTTGTTATAGACATTTAAAGTAACTTTTATGCTCTTGATTGTAGTGGCATTTTTGAAATTAATTCATTGTAGGGTTCTCCGTCCTCTTGAATGGCCTTTCTCTTGACAGCCTCCAAAACCCGTACCTGAAAAAGATGGAGATTCAGAAAAAGTATGATGAAAGTATTTTCTTATATTTTTCCAGAATTTCTTTGAATGTCATTCAGTTATCTCACCAGAAGTGAAGGTGTGTAACAATTCTTTCTGATCATTTTCTGCCAGAAAAATAGTGTAATATCTGAGAGTCATTTTGAGAGGTTTTAATAAAAAAAATTGACAGATGTTATGCGACTTCAATATTAGATTTGACGCCCCTGAACAAATTTGCCTGTTTTTGGGTCTGTCTACACACAATGAGTGTATTTAGAAAACTGTGTGTGTCTGTGTGTGTGTGTTTATTTTCCCTTAAGTTGCAATAGTCAATATCATTTTGATATGCGTTAATATTCATGAAAAAGTTATGAGTTCACATTTTGAGGATCAATGAAGACCAGGAGATTGCAAAGGAGAGTTTTGTCCAAAAGTTTTAACAAAAAAAATGTACATACATTACCATCTTGAAGGTGACGCTCTTCAGTGAACAAAAATTTAAAACTTTGTTACTGGTACATAACACATTCAAAAGAAATCCACTATTTCTGACATACATTCACATGTTTTGAGAATGAGCATTTGGTAACTTTTCTGACCAAGTTGGGATTCTAATGATTCAAAGACAGCTACACTGTACCTACCATCATTTTAGTATCCGCGTAACCATGTTTTTGGGCCAAATTCCACAGATTTTGAGCCAATGTTGACATCTTTGGATTAGCTACATTTCCATGGGCAGTGATGTGATTGAAGAAATCTAGTGCCAGGGAAGACTGTCTTTTCAAACCCTGGACGAATTTTGACAAAAATAAAAAACGTGTTCTCTGTTAACTTTCACAGACAAAAAAGGGGTCACTTTTCACTTTCCAATTGTTCTGACATTCTCCCTTCATTCCATTGCTGGTTTCAGAAACTGATTCACATTGATGGTACATTTCTGAGAAAAGATGTTGTCCTGCAAATTTGGCCCTTTTCTACCATTACAAACTGATTAGTTGGTGCCAAAAGCAGACAATGATGCACCTGACTCTTCTTATTCTTGTCATGACTTCGAAGACTGCATAACTACCGTAAAATTCCCAATTGAAGCCGCGGCTTGTATTAGAAACATTTTTGAGGGACCCCTGGGATCACGCACTGAAGTCCCGGTGCGGCTTCAATTACGTACATTTCCTGTGTTTCAATATTTTTCTCAATGCTCACCAAGCATTGAAGGGGCAATCGCTATTGTTATGCAAATTAGTACCAATGAATTCTGCGTGAATAAATTACCCACATAAAAAGCCCCTACCCTAGTTTAACTCCAATGTAGAAACGTTAGGGACGATTCAGAATTTACTTCCAGGGGGAGGGTGGAGGATTTTCTATTTTCTCGGTGATTTTTTTCCATGGCCCCCCCTAGTAAATTATAGAAAAAATCTATGCCCCCCCCCTCATCTTTCCTGTTTTTTTCCAGGGCCCCCCCCCCTAATATATACATGCATGCTTATACGGTAGATTATAGACATATCTAGTCTAACAAGTTGCAGGAACTGTAGGGCCTAGTGGACATTAATCGATGATATAACAAATCATTTCAGGGTTATGTGACTATAAAAAGAATGATTTGCAGGGACTGCAAGTGGCACACTTTTGAAAAGGGTAGCAATAAACATATCTGGTTGTAAATTTCTAAAGAAAAGTTAATTACTAAATATGAATACTTTTTTCGTTATGTCTCACTGATACATATGATGCACACAAAGACAAGCAAAGATGTCAGTTAGAAATGGTGAACAGAAAATCAGGGAGCAGATAATTGGCAAAGTGATATATATCTTGAAGTTTAATGGTACATCATTTGCAGATATCCAGATATTTCTGGAAAGTGAGATGTGCAGATAATTGGCAAAGTGATATATATCTTGAAGTTTAATGGTACATCATTTGCAGATATCCAGATATTTTGGAAAGTGAGATGTACATGTACATGCACACGTTCAGCATACATTTTCATTTGATGATGCTGAATTTTTGCAGACTCACGGTGAAAGTTTTTAACATTAGGAATTAAAATTGGTGAAAGCCAACTTGTTTTTAATTTTCTCCTTTTTTTTTCTAATTTGGTTATCATAAAACCAAGTAGCTGCCACTGAAAGCAAAAATACTGAGGAATATTTTAGAACATTTCTTGGACAAAACACCTTATCCAAAACATGAATTCACATTTTATTCTGCTCATTCCATTCACAATCCAATGTTCATATTAAAATGCAGACAACCCTGTGCAAGTCAAAATTCACATTTTGTCAGCAGTATTTTTCAAAATTGACAGAGCATGCATATTTCAAATTTTTTTAACAAACTTTAATTTTAAAATAGTCATGATGCGCATGTTTTCAGATGACACGAAACAATAAATGTTAATTTGTTTTTTTTGCCTTTTCTGCCAGCCGCCATTGTGAAATCTTTGATTATACATATCAGAATGAAAGGGACACATAAGTATTAGCATCAATACACAATGTGTAAGCCTATCCACATTTCTCCTAGCCTCATACACACTGAGATCACTTCTTGGACTACAGCAAATTTCTTGTGTACACAATATTTCAACAATCCGACACCATAGCATTGGCGCAGTGCCACATGATCTTCTGGATGCACATACAGGATTATTGGAAAATCAACCCTTTGTAAATTTTTCACCATATATTTTTGACAGTAATACATAATATTTTTATTTCAACATTAAAAAACTATTCGCTGAAAAGCACCTTGAAGATGAGACGGCCATAAAGTTATTTTCAAAAAGTTTATAGTAGATGTAAGCACTGTAAAAAGTTATGTAGAACATTTAAAAAATTTAGAAAGGGTAAAATTGATGAGAATGAAACATAGAAAAAAGGAGCAGAAAAGAAGAGTAGCAGTAGCAGTAGTTTACTCAAAGGATGAAGTGGGTGTATATTTGGGGTAAAAAACCTCAATTTTTGTATTAATGATAAAAATTTATTTAAGTCAAAATCTAGACAGTATTTTCTGAAATGTAATATTTCACTTGAAAGGAGAGTATTCATGTAGAAAAAACAACTATTTTATTTGGCATTATCGCCATCCTCATTTTAAAATTGTAGGGGTTTAAAGACTGACACTCTAATAATTGATTAAAATCATGATCAGCAAAATTAAAATGCCTCTTATTCAAAATGCCTCTTATTAAAAATGTAAGAGTTTTATTGCCAAAAAAAAACCCAATTGATAGTTGTTGTGTTATATAGCATTTAAAAAACATAATGTGAAATTTCAGAAAATTTGACCCAGCCGGAGTGGAGTTAAATTCATTGGAAATTTTGAAATTGGGAGGCAAAAGAAGCCAAGAAATCGGTGTGGATTTGCATACATTTGCATAAATTAACTACTTCTTTATCATGCAACTTTCAACTGCTTTACAAGCTACAAGGTAAACCCAACCTTAAAAAGACATTTGCTGTAATTTTAGCATTTTTTCAATGTTCATCTCTGTGTATCAGCATTTGTTTGTTATTCTATCACTACATAGAACACCCAATGCTGTATTTAGCAACATACCAGTGTGAACATAAATGACCATTGTTATTGTTGATAAATGAATTCTAGTCTGGACTTGATCTGAGATCTCTTTTCAACAAAAACAACCCTGACTGTTCACTGTATGGTTTGTATTGACATGCTAAATACTGGACATTTCATAACGCTTCAGGGAGGAGAACAAGATACTGCTTTAGATGCATAAAACAAACCACTGTGAATATTACCGAATTTGGCAGCTAAAGGAGTTTAACTAAACATGTTGAGTTTATCTGTCACCCAGGTAGCGTCTATGGTTCTCTTTTGTAGAGATCAGAAATTCTGGGCAAATATTGATGTTTTTTTCCTTGGCCCCCCCTAAAAGATTGTGGTATTTTTGTCTGGCCCCCCCTAAATTTTCTTGGGAAAAATGGGTGGCCCCCCCCTGAAAATCCTCCATCCCCCCCCCCCCTGGAAGTAAATTCTGAATCGTCCCTTAGGAGAGTGTATTTGGTCGTTAAACTTGGTTAAAATTCCTTTTAGATAATAAGGAAACTATTAAAAGATGTTAAAACAATGGGAAACTGGAGTTCCCTTGACAGCATCGTAAGGAAAATGACACGTTTTCCCAGTACTTTCTTGATTCTCTGACCCTGCTGCTAGACCCCCGTCCCCTAAATAGAATAGTCTCACTAAGGTCGGCCATGTTGACATGCATGACATGCATGCATGATGTCTTTGTTTCAAGTTTAGGGGTTTTGGACGCTGGAATTTCACAAAAATGTCACTTCTGTATTCAGAGATTGTACAATCAATTTCTTTGGACGTGTAAGTCGATTTTGAAAGCGATAGAAGGTCAAATATTTTGAAAAAAAATCGTGCATAAAATTAGCATAAATTAAGCGTCCATGGCAGATGGGTCCCCTTGATTTACAGCTGTCTTGTGTTGCCGGACTGGTGGCTCATACTCGGATAGTGCAATAAAGGCAAGTGAATGACCTTAGGTAGCTTTACTGGCATGTTTTTTTGAACTGTTTTGTGGTCAAATTTTATTTTCTCATGATCAAAAACGAACCATGTACAAGCTTATACGCACCCATCGTGGTCATTCAGCAGCCACAGTACAATATAGGCAGTTCATTATGTCAATATGATGCAGGTGGTGTTGTTGTAGGTCAGGCATCGGTAAGGGTACGTGGGTATTGAATGAAAACTACGTATTTGAAACCTGGTATATTAATCTCTCGACTATTTTAACTTGTACACAAACACCGTTGCTTCAAAATTGTTGCATCAGGTAATTGACTATGGCGGTGTTTACCACACTGACAAAAAACTTCGGTTGTGTTCAAACATACACACAAACGTGCCGATACATAGGGCATTGTTTGTACTTTTGTTACTATCAATGACAAAATGCACAATGGTAGTAGTGTTAAAAAGGAACTTTTTATTGGGTATTTCTTCTGTAAGAAAGACACCTGTCAATCATTAGCACAAGTCAATGAGGCGACGTTAGCCAGCTGGTGTGAATTTCAGCATGCATTGTTTCATGATGGGCTCAGAGAAGGGGTGCGGCTTCTATAATGGTACAATTCAAAAACCCAAAATGGGCAAACAATGAGCCAAGACAATGTTTCAAAGTCAGGGTGCGGCTTCAATTAGAGGTGCGGCCTCAATTGGGAATTTTACGGTACTGCTTATTTTTCTTGATTTGGTATGTACTTAGCAAGGTTAATTATCAAATCACTCAAGTTTGCCATAAACAGGTACTTACCTCTGTCTGTGTGAGTCTTTTACAGTGTTCTAAAACTTCCTCGATCAATTTCTCTGTAATCTTGTGGATCTCTGCCAAGAATTTATTGTCATTTCCATACAAAGTATCATTGGAATCCACTGTAATGATTGAATAAAGACGATTGTTACTGTGACATTCAAAGATGAAAAAGTTTTTAGAACATCAGAGTGTACATCTATAAACTGCTACAGCTTTTTGTTATACTGCTAGGAGTAAAACAGAGGAGCTAATTTAAAAATAGTTGCTCTATGGGCTGTCCGTTTTATACATTTGACTATACACAACTTCGAAGATGAAAGTGTACACAAAAGTAAATAAATACTACTGGATAATACATAATCTTCACATCACCTTTACAGCAAATTAGTTCATGGATGAGCAAGAAATGGCTATATCAGTACACAACAGTGAAAACCAAAATGGCCCTAGTCAGCCATGTTGGATCACACTGCAAAACTCACTTGTTCAATGTCAATGTTACTTCCTGTGCTCCTGATAATTCTTTTCTCCTCGTTAGAAAACTAAAACCTTTATTTGAGGTGTTAATATCTCTACTTCCAACGATTAAGTTAAACAAGGTTACTACATACATTCACTGGAACTATCCTAGACTAATTGCAATCTCTTCAATCTTCATCACAGTTATGAACCATACATACCTTTATCAAAGTGATAAATGTATTGTTCTTGAGCCACAGCCGACAGCAAGTTGAGAACATTAAAGAACAACCTAATCTTGGTGTCACTGCTTTCATCCCAATGGTAGTCATGAATCACATTTAGGAGACCCCTGATCAGATACAGTGCTCCATGGTCAGGATGATCCTGAAATGTATGTAATAAGTAAGCTGCATCATATAATGAATTTGAAAAGAGAACTACAAAATGGAATGCCTGGAAGAAAGCTGCTAACAAGATACAGTGGACATTGACAGGAATCGGTGAAAGAGAAGAGAGAAGAATGCATCAAGATATAACAGTATTCTAATAAACTTCACAAAAAGAATTTATGACACATCACCTAAAAATAGACAAAAATATTGCACAAGATGCATGTTCTGGACAGCAGCAGATATACATTTCTATCTTTAACTGTGATAAAGACACAATCTGAAAGCTTTAGGTGAAAAGGCCACATCAGGTACATGAGGTACAAATATGTTGTGATACTGTTGTATTGCAATGATGATGGTTTCTCATGGCCTCTGGGTGGGGGGACTGTCTGCATGTGGTTGTCCGGCAATGTGCTTTGTGATTGGTCCATTTCTTCAAGTTTCATTGTTGGATCTATCTGTGAATTTGTTCAATAGGTGTGCAAAACCAGGTGTGAAAACATTCTATCTTGTGACAAGTTTCTTTTAAGGTGGTTGGAAAGGCTATTTTTGCACCAATTCTTTTCTCAGAGTTAATGTCAAGTTTCAAGTGTTAGAATCAAGATATTTAGTTCAAATTTTCAGGATAACTCCCTTAGTTAATATTTTCTCCAAAGAATATAAAAATTGTATATTTGCAGCCATGATTTTGAAATATGACAACAGTAAATATTAAAATCTAATTTTTCATATTTTTTTACATATTTGAATTTAATAATAATTGGATAGTATTAATATTACCAAATTAGTTATAAATATGTTGACACTATTTATTGTAAGATTTGTACGGCAGGATTTGTAAATAAAATTTGTTTTTATGATTTTACATGGGTTTATATATCAAAAAATTATTAAAATTCTTTCAAATTTCAAAATGTGATTTTTCAAAAAGTACTTCAAATACAGGAAAATTGTGCCGTACAAATCTTATCTGTAACCTTGTTAATAGGCTGTAAAAATTCCATGTCCATATCTCATTTCAAAGTTGGATTAAATTGGTATAAAATTATGTAGGAAAACTGTTATTCTGTCAAAAATGTTGAAAACAAGCCATTTTTGCACCCCACTTTTGAAGTCATAGAGCAGTCTTTTTGGTTAATCTCACTTTTGACACCTCTTTGACACTCAAAGAATCTAAACATAGGGCCAAAGTCCCTGAAGCTACTATAGACATGGATACAAAATTAAGTATTTCCTGACTGTATGAAATTATCTCACTAAGGTCATCCTAGGGACATGTAAACCAAATATTAAAGCTGTCTGACCAGCGGTTTTGAAAGAACAAGCAACTCAACAGTTGACAGAGCTCTGCTGTGTTATGTAGAGAATAACCTTTTGTGACACATGTATTGATGAAGAAGGTGGATATCTTTGATTAACATTGTAAGTGAGTTCTGTTGAATAAGTTGAGACTGTACATACTCAGAGAAAGCACTCTGAAGAGACAAATGTTTGAAACTTAAGAAGTTCAAGGTCATCAAAAGCATTATAAGGAATCATGTAACTTTCATTGTACTGTTTACACAGATTGCATAATTGCTATAAATAGCACATGAGGAATCTTTATACAGCCCAGCTTTACCATAAAAACCCTATCACATTGACCACTCTTTTAATTGACCACTCTATTTTTTTCCTCAAAAAGTAATTTTATTTTATCCTTACCAAGTCAACCATAAATGGAAATTAGAACTTTCTCTATCTCTATCTCTATCTCTATTGACTATTTTGAGCAATGTCTTTAGATAACATACAGGGCACAATAAATGACGGTTCAGAATATGTCAAAATTGGGATTCAGGAAAGTTACCTTTACATGTTTTAATCCTCCAAGATGGTAAGCATTTCACTATGAACTGTCAAAAAAGTTGAGCTTTCTGATAATTCTACACTAAAATTATTTTAGCTTTGATGATTTCCTAATTAATTCAATTATTTAAAATTATATTAATTATTTTTTTCTGGGTGAATTGATAGGGTTTATACAGTATTAGGATTACATACAATGTAAGTCAAATTTTGATCAAAAATGACACAAAAATTCCTTAAAAATACACATTTGCATATTTCATCACAATTTGAACAAATCTAAGTTGGATTACCCCTAGGGACCTGTATACCAATAACAAAGCTGTCTGACCAGCGGTTATGAAGAAGAAGATTTTTTACCAAAAACACCTTTTTTGGCATTAATTTGCCTATTTTCAACAATATCAAAAAATTAAAAAAAACAGTTTCTCAAAATCATATTTTTCATCTACACAACAAATATCAAATCAGTAAGTACTGCGGTTCTCAAGATATTTGAGTGGACGGACGCCTCACAAACGGACATACATACATACATACATACATACATACATACATACATACATACAGACTGACGACGGACGCCGGACAGATACCCATCCCAATAGCTTCTATAGACTATAGTCTATAGTAGCTAAAAATGCATTTACAATAGCAGTCACTCACTCTGAATGCCAGCACCGCCTTGTCAAACTTTCCTGCAAAACAGCAAATAATGACTTTCCCTTTTCAAACATTTTATTAAAAGCTAGGGGACCTCTACCATAGTTAATACACTAAGGACTCCCCAACTTCTTCTTATTTGGTCAGTTTTTCAGAAGTTTTAACAGGCTATAACTCTGCAATGCCTTTGTGCCCAAATGTCTAGTTTTTTTTATTCCACAGAGAATGTTGACTACTTTTATATTTTAATAGTTTTGTTGAAATTTATAACTGACGCTCTAGCCTTTCCAACCACCTTAATACTGTACAAATATATAAAAACATAGGGCCAAAGTCCCTGAAGCTACTATAGACATGGATACAAAATTAAGTATTTCCTGACTGTATGAAATTATCTCACTTAGGTCATCCTAGGGACTTGTAAACCAAATATTAAAGCTGTCTGACCAGCGGTTGTGAAAGAACAAGCAACTCAACAGTTGACAGAGCTCTGCTGTGTTATGTAGAGAATAACCTTTTGTGACACATGGATTGATGAAGAAGGTGGATATCTTTGATTAACATTGTAAGTGAGTTCTGTTGAATAAGTTGAGACTGTACATACTCAGAGAAACCACACTGAAGAGACAAAAGTTTGAAACTTAAGAAGTTCAAGGTCATCAAAAGCATTATAGGAATCATGTAACTTTCATTGCACTGTTTACACAGATTGCATAATTGCTATAAATAGCACATAAGGAATCTTACAGCCCAGCTTTACCATAAAAACCCTATCACTTTGACCACTCTTTTAATTGACCACTCTATTTTTTCCCCAAAAAGTAATTTTATTTTATCCTTACCAAGTCAACCATAAATGGAAATTAGAACTTTCTCTATCTCTATCTCTATCTCTATTGACTATTTTGAGCAGTTTCTTTTAGATAACATACAGGGCACAATAAATGACGGTTCAGAATATGTCAAAGTTGGGATTCAGGAAAGTTGCCTTTACATGTTTTAATCCTCCAAGATGGTAAGCATTTCACTATGAACTGTCAAAAAAGGTTGAACTTTCTGATAATTCTACACTAAAATTATTTTGGCTTTGATGATTTCCTAATTAATTCAATTATTTAAAATCACATTAATTATATTTTTCTGGGTGAATTGATAGGGTTTATACAGTACAAGAATTGCATACAATGTAAGTCAAATTTTGACCAAAAATGACCAAAAAATTCCTTAAAAATACACCTTTGCATATTTCATCACAATTTGAACAAATCTAAGTTGGGTTATCCCTAGGGACTTGTATACCAAATAACAAAGCTGTCTGACCAGCGGTTATGAAGAAGATTTTTACCAAAAACGCCTTTTTTGGCATTAATTTGCCTATTTTCAACAATATCAAAAAATTAAAAAAAAATAGTTTCTCAAAATCATATTTTTAATCTACACAACAAATATCAAATCAGTAAGTACTGTGGTTCTCAAGATATTTGAGTGGACGGACGCCTCACAAACGGACATACATACATACATACATACATACAGACTGACGCCGGACGGATACCCATCCCAATAGCTTCTATAGACTATAGTCTATAGTAGCTAAAAAAATTGGTTTTGCAACCCTGGCCTTGCGTATAACACACATCTATGAACGTTTGAGTACCAATTTTGACAGTAAATTATTTATGGTATGCAATTGCACACATACAAACATGGGTAAATGATGTAATCTCTGCTGCATCAGTATAGTAAAATCCCAATTTTAAGCAGGATAACTATATTTTACTTATCAATGTAATACTGTGTTATTGAACTTACTGGTGCAATGAGAAGTACTGATAAGAAGTTACAGATGTAATCTGCCACCAGAGGTTCTGTTGACCTTGACTTATAATCTAGATGGACTGTCTTGGGAACTTCACTGATCAGCTGAATGGCTGCTTTGAAGAATGCATCACCTGAAAGAAGTGTTTACACAATATTATTATACACCTACTGCCGTAACCTATGGGAGTTTGACCGTCCAATAACTTTCCGTATTTTGTATAGTATGCGGAGTCCCGAATACGGGAGACGCGCGACGCGCCTGTTTGGGGTTTGTAGCAATTTTATTTCAACAATCGCGCGCGTTCCATTCATATCGCGCGTGCCGCATCCCTCAAAATTTACCATAGAATTAGTTTATACGGACGATTAATGGAGGGAGGTGTATAATAATAGGGTTATACACAAAATACGGCCCTGTATGGACGAGGGCTCAGTGAGTGACGTATTGGACTCGCCTTCGGCTCGTCCAATACGTCACTCACTGAGCCCTCGTCCATACAGGGCCGTATTTTGTGTATAACCCTATATTATTACCCGGAGGTCAAGGTAGAATATGCCTTGAGGACAGATATTCAGACTCTCAAACTTTAACATCACTTATCATCATCATCATCACAATTCCTTTTTGATCTACCACTTTTTGGGGGCTTCATTTTTCATCTGCTTATTTTTCTGAAAATCAAATGTAATTATTCCTGCAAGAGTTACCAGAGGATGGCAGCCATTTTGAATTTCAAGCATTGGTAAATGTTGGGTAATTTGTTTCACTGACGCTAAATTTTGCACAGCGACCTCTGATTTTTATTCTTGACTTGGAAAGGGAATGGATAAGCAAGAGTGTAAATGTTTCAATTTTGGGGCACGTACAACCTTGACAGTAAGAGTTGGATACAAAGCCATCAGTAAGACTTTAAGTGTAATGGTCAGCCATATAGCAAAATGACAGGTAAAACAGAAAGTCATTTAGCCACACTGCAAGTAATCTAGCAACTCAGTTTGCCTGGGTTTTACAGCTGCTGTAAACTAGGCATCACATCATGGTCCCATAGACATCTTACGTTCATGATTTGGAGCAGAAAATGGGAAGGATCTTGACCACTTTAATGGAAGTTCAACAATTTTTCTTCAAAAAGTTCGACAGAAGAAGGGTGATGTTACCTTGTGTTAGGGCTTGATTAGACATGGCAACCTGTCCTGACACCAAATACAGCTGAAGCCTTGAGAATATGCTTGATATGGATGGGATTGTAATGAAACAGTACGCTGAACATGCCTGAAATATAAATATAATGAAAAAAAACAGAAAAATGCTGAAAATGTCAAATAAAGAGGTATGAAATACAATGATGCAAAACCACACACTAATTAAAATTGTCTTGCAAAGCAGATATAATGGATAGGTGGCACATTAAAAATGTGTCACACAGACATAACCCAATATACACGAACACACACAAATGCATACAATTACAAAGAGTGAGCTCATGGAAGGAGTAGAGCCTACTGTACACCATGGTTAAGCTATCAGTATCAGTAGGTTCATCAAAATAGTCATTTGTAAATTACTTCAACGAAAAAAAGTTTCCACCTACCCTGACAAACGCCGCTGTCTTGCGCGAGTGGTTGCCTTTCACAATCTTCTTTGTTTCTATTGACAGTAAATTGACGCACTGAAATGTAAACGATATTCATTTTAATATTCTGAAAATTACACCTCAAGTAGAATAGTACCCTCTCAGACAGCTCTTTGATTTCTCTTGTTTTTACAACTTTTCAAATCCGTTGCCTGTGTGGATTCATTTTTTAGCTTGTATAGCAACGAAAATTTTCACCATCTTGCTGGTGTAAAAATCGAAAATTCAACTTTTCATACTATTTTGAATTTCAATTTCTGATAAATTTTGGGATGTTCGTTTCTCTAATCCAACATGAACTGCAAATAATTGATGCAATGCAAAATATCACAGACTGTTCTCTTATCCAAATTACAATCATTTGATTTTATGATCAGTTGAGTAGGCAGCTTATTAGACATCTAATTGTTAAAAGTCTGGCTAATATTCCGAGCTGGTAGAAAGGACTGCACTTCCTGTACAGCTGACACTTTGCAGCAACCAATCAGATTGTGTCTTTAGATACAATGCTACAAATCCATTACAAGTGGCCGTTCTAATCCTCTTTCCAATTGGCTCTAGTTCCCACTGTTCTGGCCGATGCTGGAGATTTGGACGCAATCTCCAGTGGCAGTGGTTCAGATGTAGCAAGTCGACTATAAGTTAATGAGAACAGGTAAGAAGATGCAAAGGTGGAAACGTCACCTTCCCAACATCTGATTTTAATCAGACGGGTTTCTCCATAAATTTCTATAAGTGAAATAATCAGTTACACTTACATGAACCAGCTGTATCAAGACAGATTCCAAGTTACTGAACGATGCTCGGGCCTCGACATAGAAAGTCAACTGCTGTTCAAAGTCTCTTCCAAAAGAAACCTGTTAAAGATATGATGTTGATACTTAAGATTAACATCGACAGAACTGTGAAGATCAACAAGAAATGAATTCAGCATTAGTAATGCCAAAGAGACATTTGATAAAACTTGAATCTGTCTTTACCTTTCTTACAAATGAAGAAATCAAATTTCCAACCACTCTCTTCTCATCATCGACAGTCAGAGCACTACCGAGAATAACATTAGGAAAACAAGATATGATAGCTGCATAAATGCTTCAAATATTGCAGTTCTTCAATGTGATATCAATAGAGCATTGCTACACAGGAGATCATCATTTATCATGAGGAGTTAAAAGGTAAGAAATGGTGTCAATATTTTTGTCTATATGCAATTGTTGATTCCCCTCATGAAATTTGGCATCAACTAAGAACATTGATCTCATTATTACAAAAACTGTCTACCCTTTTCTTCTGAACAGATATTTCAGACTTTTACCAGGCTTGATACAGTAATCAAAACAGAGTTTGTGCATATTTTTTGTAATTAGAATGCAACTTGGTAGAATACACACATGTACATGAAAAAGAACAAGACCGTGTTGAATTTGTTATATTTTACAGTTACTCACTTCAGTGGTGTTTCATATACTTACTTGACACTGTCATGCATGGTCTTACAGACAAACATCAATGCATTGATAATGACAGGGTCACTTGTGCTGCCCTCGTGTGATCTGCTGAGAGAAAATATTCACACACTGTAATGGGGAATTCAAATGCATGCCCTTATATGGTGTTTTTTCATCTGGCATTGACGACCACACTTCAAACCAAATAGCTACATTCATAAAACCTGAAAAGGATACTTCGCTGACTCCACTATATGTAAACTCCATGTAAGTTACAGTCAATTTGCATACAGCCTCTCTGGATGGTGCATGTTTTACTACACATACAATCACAACTTGCACATATTTCAATATAGTAACAATTAAAACAGATGGACTTCTGGATGAATGCGATAAGGAAAATAGGACCAACCAAATCAATTGTCTACCTAAGGGTAGAAAATGTCAAACAAATTTAATGACTGCTTAGTAAACATATGGGAAAGTTAACAAGTTACCCTGCCATGTACATGTACATAACACGGCTCCAGACAAATATGGACGGGTTGTAAGTCTGCTGTATTTCATCTACAGGTACAACTAATTACATTATTCATGATGAACTGCAGAGTTCAAAACTGATAGGTCTGTGACAACACAACTGTGGAAGGAGTAGGATCTTTGAAGAACTAACTGACTATAGGAATAAGCATACTGTATCAGTGTTTCATCTCAGGTTACAGGTTTCAGGATCACACAAAGTTGGCTAGCAATGACCTATAAGTAAAACACTGCAGAGAAATCAGTCCTAAAATGGGACACACTCTCCCCTAATTATGCCACTATCTGATCACTACTGTCAGCCACCATCTCCCCTTTGCTGTAGCATACAGGATTGAACCCTGCCGCTGTATGGACAAATGTAGAGATATAAAATATCATCTATCCATAGTAAAATAGCAGGTGCAACAGATTTGAGGAACCCTATAATAGCCAGCATGAGAGGGCAAATTTTTACATGAGAAATCAAAAGAAGATCTTTGACTTTACCTTGTGTAGTATTCCATGATGGTTTTGCACACCTCTACCTTTACTGATTCTTTTTGAAGCATGTCAATAAACGGTAAGAATTTATCCTGCAACATGATGTCAAGTAAAATCTTTATTTAGGACACACTATGTGAGGTTTTCAAGTCTTCAAATTTGTCAACAGGCAAATGGAATGCAGCTGCAATGACCAATATTTGATTATACGGAGTACTTTCATGACAAAATACCGTAATTATGGTAAGATTGTAAAGCTGGCACTGGTATGCATACGCACAAAAGTGATAGATATCAATGGTGTTGTGGATTTAGTTTTCAAGTTCACAAATGTAAACTTACATTGAGATAAAAATTTGGACAACAGATACACAGACATCTAAGGCATCTATAGCATTGTGAACTGTGAGCAAAACTGAGTCAGCAGAGTGTAAGAACTTCTTCAAACATGCAACAAACTGTGCTGCCAGGAAAGGTTAGTTGTTCACCAAAGATGTGTTCACTCTCCTGGAAGAGGGGCCTTTGTATTTCGGGAAAAGCGGGCCAAAATCAGAGAGTACTGGCTAAATTTGTCTGATGTCGAGCTAAAAATGAACATACTGCTAGGGAATCCTGAATCAAACACACACACGCAATGTATAAAGACATATACTTACCATTGAGAACAGTTCTGAGAAATCAGTCACATGAGCCAGTACTTTGGAAATGACAGACTGTAGCTGTGGGTAGTAATCCTCAAACGCCCTGTCTGGTGTCATGTGTTTTATCATGTCCCCCAAGAGTGTGTTTATTTCTCTCTTCTGATTTTGGTGTTTGGAGGAGAAAACAAAATGAGTGAACTAAAATACTGCTGCAGATAATATCCTTACATTAGCAGAGACTGTGAACACGTGACATTTTACAACAATATATGAACAATTTGTCATATGTATCATACTTTATGATACGATCACTGATATTATGAGGTATCATAAAACATTAAGGTAGGATGCAGTTACCATAACAATTGCATGTATTGTTATGCAAATTAGCCAATATATATGATTTTTTTCCCTGGGGAAAACTCTGTGGGCACGCTCATACTGAAACATTTTGGTTGCTAAATGGTGGCTAATCAGTTTTGATGCTAATTAGCCAGTATGGCTAACAGAAAAAATTAGCCAGAGGAAACATTGAGGTAGGATGCGCCACAGGTACGGTATTCAGACTCTCAAACTTTCACAACATTCTTTTGGCCAACCCCTGGTTGGGGGATCGTTTTGAAGCTTATGGAGTAATTAAAGTTTTCAGTGGCGTAGTTTTGTGAAAATCAGGAATATTTTCTCTCCTAGAGACAACTCAGCGATGACAGCCATTTTGAATTTCAAATATTGCTAAACATTTGGTTATTATTTTCTCTAGTACCAAAATTTGCATGGTGATCCCATTTTTATTCTTGATTTTGAAAGAAAATGGCTCAAAGTTTGCCTTGGGAAAGTTTTAGCAAAAGTTTAAGTCTTTCATTTTGGGAGTGTGAACTGTTGACATATCAACATTTTAGATACACATTAGATTAATATTAGAATAAAATTGATATTGATTACACACACCTAAGGCTAAAGTTGATGTTCATGTCTTTACATACACGGTGTATAACATTGCACATTTACAAAGAAAATAGCAACGCTACTTACTGTAAAATGTTTGCAGGGGTACTCAATCCAAATCTCGGCACAACTTATGTAATCCTACAGTGTGGAAAAAAGCAAGCAAAGTGGCCACAGTGAGCAAAGTGATATGCACAGGAACCATGTCTCACCATGGTAACAAGACAGGAAAATGTCTTATTTCAAATTATTTTATTGTAGTCGGTGAAACTGTCTAATCACAATCAAAATTATTAGAATCATTGATATCAATTATCAATCTTCTCTTAAATAGAAACATATGATATACTCTATCTCTTTGGTGACAGAGTAAATATAGACAATGTACATATATTTACAAGGCCTAAAATGTATATGGCACCAATTTCACATAATTTCACCACTTGGTTATCAAAATGCTGAATATTGTTTACTATTTGAAATGTAAAACAGATTAACATACACATTTTCTTGGAATGATTGTGTGGAATACAATATTCGTGACATAGCATACATCAGCCAAAACCAGTCAATAATTGTCATATATTTACAACAAAATAGTCACAAGGAGGGCAATGCTCAAAACCAGCACATGTACCGGTACGAGAACCAAAGTATGATGTCCTTGTGTAAACATTAGATATAAAGACAGACTGGACGATTCATAGAGAATGACAACTAAATAACAGAAGGTGTCACTCACATTTGGGTTCTTCAACTTCATCACCACTTTCCAGACATCATTCAACACTGCTAATCTTTGATTTTCCGGTGGATTAGCCAGGACAAGATTAATACCAAGGGATCTGTATAGATTATGCTGAAAGAAAAACAATAACGTTGTTAAATATTCTGCCTGAAAGAGTTCATGCATAATCTTTATTCAAGACAATTCCAAGGTAAATGTAACTCTGCTGAATTTTTAACCCTTCTACCAAAATGGTTCGGTCCAATGATATCCTTCCTTATGGTATATTGGGACCTCTGTAACTAAGAAATGGGGATGGAAGGGTTGAAATCTCCAGAATACGTTACCTTTGGAAATCCAGATTCTTCACATTCTTTGATCATCTCCAGAAAATTCATGACTCTGCTTGCGATGTAGTCTGGCTTGAATGCTGACATGATGGAATTCAACAGCAAAGCACTGCAAAGAATATCAAAAGCATAGAAAACAATGAATTTATAAACAGTTGTCTACATTTCGGCTGAATCTGTCAGTCATCATGACAGTTGAGCTGGAGTAAATGTGACTTGTCAGATGATGTGAAAATATCCTGAGATTAGTCATTTTTGTGGCAGAGTGTAAAATGCCTGCTACCCAGGGGTAGTTACATTTTGGCATGGCAGAAATCGGTTTACAATTGCCTGCCCGGTGGACAAGCTGCAATAATTTCTGATATTTGGTTTGCTGAAATTAGAGCCAAATAAGGCATAGGCATAAGGATTTGAAACAAGTCTGACAGTTTTCAAGGCAGCACTCATTTGCCCAGGCAGGATACTCTTCAAAGTCACAAGCCTGAATGTTTAGTTATTACTTTCCCTGTATGTCCTGCATTGCAGTACATATACTCATTATATATAATTACAAGGCCAAAATCTAGGCCGAGATTATCTTTCTTACAGATATGTGTTTAACTTTTAAGTAATATGATTACATAATATTTTTATTTTACTTTTCCAACCAATTATTTTTACGCCAGAGAAATTGCTTCTGTGTTTAAAAGTGGCAACAAGAATATTAATATGACATGAACAATTATCAGTTTAGAATTCATGATAGTAGAAAGTGTTGATTTTACAAATTACATGTATCTACAAAAAGACCAATTAATCTCGTTTCTCTGGACATTCTCTATGATGACATGTATCTTACAATTATTGTACAAGACAATTTCTTAACCCTTCAAGTGCTATAATGTTTCCCATCATAAATTTACTGCAATATTTTACCAATTTTTATGAATTTTTCCAAAATTTTGTGACAATTTTGGACCAAATGGACATCACATTTCATTGGCTATAGTCTTGCCATCTCTAATAATAAATAGATATACAATTAAAGAGAAATCTACATCAACAAAAATTTACAAAAACATACAAATAAGCAAATAAACAAATGAATAAATAAATAATTCATAAATTTTATAAGTAAATTCTCACTATTATGGAATCAAATTTATCTACGTAGCCAATCAACATTTCACTGTGGAGGAAATCTTTGGCAAATTACAAAATCCATGCATTATTGTATTCTGTGACAGCACCTAATTTCAAATATTTATGTGACCAACATACATTGTACTAATTTCAGACCAAAAATAAACTCTTTAAAAACACTTCACATCCTGGAGTGAAAGATCCATCGCTTGAGGGCGCTCTCTATGCTCCCCTCTCGAGCTACGGATCTTTCATTCGACTCACATCCATGCATACGAAATATCTAAGCTTTGACTGATATTCATTCAGAGTTATCTTTTCATGTCAGGTGACAACAAAAAATTGCTCCTTGTAATTAACGACACAAAGTGCCTTGTCCGAAGTTATTTCAATTTTCAAGGCATTAGGTAAGAAAGGAAACATTTTGTATGACTTGTAGCATTTCAATAATCTTTGAATTGCTATCTATTTGACATAATGATAAACATGTTACTTTCTCAGTCATGCACAACTAATACACAATTAGCAATTACCATGTATACATTATCAAACAAACTACCTTACCAAGACTTCTAAATTTCTGAATTTTTACTTAAAAATTCAGGAATATCATGCTTTTTTTTATTACAGATAATAGCTCTACTTCAATGATATGTAATGTTTAAAATAGGTTACACACATTCATGTACATTGTACAAAGTACACTATCAATACAATTCAGTTCCTATCTCCTCTACTTGGCTTTAAGTATCACAAGCTACAAAACAACATTTGTTTACTTTACTACTAGAAAAGCATATTTGCAGACACATACAATGAAAGTACCAATCTTGGTTGAATATATGACATTCTTTCTCATCCGCTTGAATTTCTTTCCACCCTTCAAAGATTTAAGTTGATGAAACTCCAACAGTCAGGGTTGAGACTGACTCATACAGTATTGATATATGTAACCTCTTAGCTTTATTGCACATGATATAAACATTGAAAGACTTTGACATTTGGACGGATAAGCACGAAGACACATGCACAGAACCTTACAATGATATCCCACATGTATTTAGGTGTCAGTCAACCTGGTAAACCAGATGACACGAGGATGGGCACACCAGATGTAAATGACGATTGCTACATGTGACACTGGTTTTGTAAAGTAAACAGCAAGCACTTACCAATAAGCTTCACTGATGTCGCAAAAAAGTGCAGAAAAAAATGTAACGCAATATGAGAAATTTCAACATTCAGCTTTACATATACTGCATTTTAGATTGTATATCTGTCCTACAAACAATTTTTACCAAATCTCTTGCTGCCATATCATGCTCTGAGACTTGAACTTATCAACTTAAAAATGGGCTTGGATATGAGTGGTTGTCTGAGCAACAACTTTGGCTAATTTGCAAAGGACAACAGTGATGATAATGTATGAATAATAGGAAACATTTATTTCTGCCTTGAAACATTTGCAAACACAAAAGGGACAAGCAAAATTAAAACAAAAGCATACCATGTATGAATAATTAGATGTATAATTATTTGTTCATTTATTTCATCTCTTCATTTATTTATTTATTTATTTATTTACTTATTTGTTTATTTCTTTAATTACTAAATGAAAAAAGGAGAACTATATCACAATTAAAAACTAAATAATTCTCTTAAAAAGATTTTTTCACAATGAACACCCTTCCATTGTAACTGTCTTCAAATGGTAAAATTACACGGATAATTTATCACTTAGGAAATTTGAGGTTATGGCGATAGTTACATTATGCCTGCAATAACATATTAAAAGTCAGTTGATTCTAATTTTAAACAAAGTCAATGATCCTTTTCATAACAAAACATGTTTAAGGTGGTTGGAAAGGCTAGAGCGTCAGTTATAAATTTCAACAAAACTATTAAAATATAAAAGTAGTCAACATTCTCTGTGGAATAAAAAAAACTGGACATTTGGGCACAAAGGCATTGCAGAGTTATAGCCTGTTAAAACTTCTGATAAACTGACCAAATGAGAAGAAGTTGGGGAGTCCTTAGTGTATTATCTATGGTAGAGGTCCCCTAGCTTTTAATAAAATGTTTGAAAAGGGAAAGTCGTTATTTGCTGTTTTTCAGGAAAGTTTGACAAGGCGGTGCTGGCATTCAGAGTGAGTGACTGCTATTGTAAATGCATTTTTAGATTCTTTGAGTGTCAAAGAGGTGTCAAAAGTGAGATTAACCAAAAAAAACTGCTCTATGACTTCAAAAGAGGGTGCAAATATGGCTTGTTTTCAACATTTTTGACAGAATAACAGTTTTCCTACATAATTTTATACCAATTTAATCCAACTTTGAAATGAGATATGGACATGGAATTTTTACAGCCTATTAACAAGGTTACAGATAAGATTTGTACGGCACAATTTTCCTGTATTTGAAGTACTTTTTGAAAAATCACATTTGAAATTTGAAAGAATTTTTAATAATTTTTTGATATATAAATCCATGTAAAATCATAAAAACAAATTTTATTTACAAATCCTGCCGTACAAATCTTACAATAAATAATGTCAACATATTTATAACTAATTTGATAATATTAATACTATCCAATTATTATTAAATTCAAATATGTAAAAAAAATATGAAAAATTAAATTTTAATATTTACTGGTGTCATATTTCAAAATCATGGCTGCAAATATACAATTTTTATATTCTTTGGAGAAAATATTAACTAAGGGAGTTATCCTGAAAATTTGAACTAAATATCTTGATTCTAACACTTGAAACTTGACATTAACTCTGAGAAAAGAATTCGTGCAAAAATAGCCTTTCCAACCACCTTAATTAGAATGCTGAACATATAGGCAACTTTACAGAAGTCTTTGATAAAGATAGCAAGCAATACCATACCATGACATGTTACACTTAGCATTGACAATCTTACATTAAGGTCTGAGTAAGACCTTACTAAGACACCTCACTTTTATCTTACTGTTAACATGAGTTCTGAGAAAAAAATTATCAGGGTTTAGATGAGGATGGTCAACTGCTTAGTGTTTCTAGGGGCATAGATTTTTACTTCTCTGAATTTCCATTGGTGTACATTTATCAAGGCATTCACATTACTGAACAGCAGTAATCTTCCTTTGGTCTCTGCATTATTTTTCTACATGGATGCATTGCAACTGACTCAATAGTGTCCACTCTGACTACTAAAGAATATTTCACTCATTATATATGTTAGCATGGGACTGACTCAAAATATCAAGACAGCTGTGAATTGACCAAATATCACAAACTTTCAGCATTTTTGAGAACACACTACATACATGTTCCTGTTAAAGTTTTGGAAACAACATTTTTGTCTCTTGCTTACCTGTTGCACTGTTTCCTGCATTTTTCTAGAATCTCTGTCAGTGTGTCCTGCAAAAAGTTGGAGAATTTCTACAGTCATTTGTTTGAATATTCACCAGAAGAAAGAGAAAGCATCTGGTGAATCTACACGGAACTCATGATCATCAAACCTGACAACTGTATACACGTACAACATGCACTGTCTCTCTATATAATGAAGTGATCAGTACTATCTGATTTTACAACATCAAGGGATAAGCAAAATTGGTACCAATACAATATCTGAAATCGCTGCTGTTCTTTTTACATATATGGCAAGTTATTATTTATCCAGACTTAACTGTCATTGTTGTTGATAGTGTTGTTGTTGTTTTTGTTTTTGGGGGCCATATTTTGTTTCTCGAATTCCAGTTTTTTATGATATGGTACCATACTATCAAAATTCAAATTCAATATTCAAAATCTTGTTGTAAAGATATCTATATCATTACACTTTTGCAGAATATTTCAAACAACAAATTGTTTTTTCTGCACTTGGAATACTCACATCTGATGCCTGGTATGCAATACACTGCAGAATCCAGTCTAAGGCTGGTGAATACAAAGTCAGATATGTTGACATGTCCAGTCTTTGTACAGCTAGTAAATTCTGTACACTGTCTCCCTGAAGCTGATAGGACAAGAGAGAATTTCATCAAATCAAACATGTCACAATGTAAAACTACACATAATCATCACTTTTTCAATTTTCACACCATTACAAAGTGAAACCCACAGAAAGGCAAGCAGGTAACCCTGGTGGAATATATTTAGCACTACAAGTAAATTTGTGTCATGAGAATACACAGCTACAGAATTCAATTAATTCAACAAAACTTCTTGCTACTGTTTGTTACATTTTGAAATTTTATTTCATGAGCAAATTTTCATGGATTTATGGGCATACATAGAGCATTGACCTGCTCAATGCAGTTTTTAAGCTGAAAAAATACTTGTGCTTCGTTTAAGTTAATTACAAATTTTATAATTGTAAAGATACACAACTACATGGGACAGAGGAAAGTTTCAGCTCATTAAACCACTGTTTAGACTAGCTTTTCCAGCACTGAACCTGAAACTGAAAGGTGACCTTTGCATGCATAAGGAGCTCATTTACACTTTACACAGTGTTTTAAGAATTCTATACATCATGAGTACCATACAATAATAGGTATACATGTAGGTACAGCAAAATCAAAATACAGATCTGTATGTGGGATATTTCTGCATAGAAAAGTGGCTGGGAGTTCACTTTTCCTTTCCTTTTGTTGTGCCACCAAAGCACTGACAGAAACTGCCAGGAATCACTCGCAGACTTTGGATACTTAAACACTCACCTGTACATAGGTTCCCAAAAAATCATAAAAATTGTTGACAAGATGATCTTTGAATTCTGGTGCAACACTCATCCAACCTGCCAGAAAAATATACAACTTCTTTCTTTAATACATTTATTTATCAATTCATGCTTACGCACAAAAAAGATTCTTAAAAATGCATGCAAAATGAAATACAATCACAAAACCAACATACTTGGAAATGCATTGGTATATAACTTGTTTTAATATATTATGATCAATGCAGACATTTTATATTGTACAAAACATTTTTTACCATTCTGTAAAATATTGCATATTTCTGACAAAATTCATAATGCCACACTAAATTATGTCTTGAGAATTTTTAACAAGTCTTTCAAACAAAAGAATGATGTTTTCTTTCTCTTAAATTGTTGAAATCTCAAAAATGCTATACCTTGCATTAACGAGTATAGTTCCATGTAAGGTAAATGTGAAATTTGTCTGTAATCTGTAAACGATTTTTCATTTAAAAATATTTGTATTTCTTGTAATTGGAAAATTCAATGAAAATACGGATGTCCAACAAGCCATAGACTTTTTGTTTAACATTGCTATATTTATTTTCATTAGCATATTTTCTCTCACACTGATGTCACTTAATTCAATATGATATCAACCTACAAGGAATAATTTAAAATGAAAAGCTAAATTTCTGATGGAAAAGGATTTGACACAAGGATATCTGAGAACTCTCAAGATACATTAAGAAAGAGACAAGCAGAAAGGCATATGATATGGATTGCCAGCAAAACATCCCCTTTCAAGACTACACACAGTGGAAACTAACCATCAAGGAAGATTAAAAATACAAGCATGAATGTTTAAAACAATATGTAATGAAAATGTCATACCTTCCACACCCATTTCCCAACATATGGATTGACCCATTGCATTGAAAGCAATGGAGCTGACATACCAAAGACTAGCAGTGGAAGGGACATTTGTAATGGTACTCATACTTACTCTACAAAGGTACGTCCTGGCATAGATAGCTACCAAAGGATCTCCTATACCTCGCATCTGATTGGCTATCCTCAAGAGGGCTTGGGCATATTCACTGTCGAATTAACAAATATAAATGAATTAATTCCCCCAAAGGTCCGTAAAATTTTATGACACTGCCATGTTGCTTGTTTCTTCTTATAGGATATTTTATGAAAAATATCAAAGTCTTCCACGCTAGCGGTTGCCTACATGTACCTCATATGCTTGTTTCAAATTAGTACTACTACTAAACTAGATATTTGACACATCTAATGACTTAACAAACTACCACAAGATTCATTGTCTGTCTTATTCATTGATAAGACAAATTTTACACTGTCATAAGTGATCAGAGGCACTACAAAATGTGGCTTTTGACTTTCAAAATATTTGATCTTCACCATTCTGATTACAGATCAACCACTATGACTTGTATCACTGATGATGATGATACTGACAATGAATTCTTTCAGACGTGTCAATAAATTTTACTTATTACTGGCTCAAAACTTTGCATGATTTTACTGATGTACTGTGTAAAGGCTGCTGATTACTAAATTATCTCAAAATTTAAAAAATCACTGTGGTAAATGACCAAATATGTAGGCAGATCAATATTGGCATGTATAATATTTCATCTCTACATACCCAGTGGTGAGAAAGCTGTAACATTTCAGAATGGCTGCTTCTGTGTATCTGTATTACTGAGGTCAAGGTCAAACATTATGTGGGTCAGGTCAATGACCATAAGTCCAAAACCAGACTACTGATTGTCATCGAAATGCTTGAGGATCGTCATTTGTACCACTTTTAAAATCTGCTATGTACTGCACGTACATGTAGATCTACAGCATGAGCCAATTGTAATATATGGCCAGACATTCTTTAAGTATGTATGTAAGAGTGATAAGTAAAAACTGCAAACGAGTAACAGACTAAAATGAATGTATCAACAGAAAAGATGAAAACTTTCAAATACAATATCCCTTCATTACTGCCACACAAAATTCATAGTCTCTTGGGAAATAATACTAAAGGATACAATCTCGGTATAAGTTCTCGTATCGATGCAATTTTGAAAAACCAATTCCTGCACGTTTCTTTGGCAGACTCTGGTACTTGTTCTGGGGTGAAGTTTTTGGGTAGAGTTGTGGGTGTGCGGATGCCAGGTGGAAAATAGGCCGATTTCTGGCGGATACGTTCATAGACCAGATAACCTAATGAGATGAATTTACAATTGTAACATTACGATGAATGTTTCTGCATGCAGACTATCAGCAAAAATTAATTTACAATGAACTGAAGTACTGGTACTATTTTTTTAATTTGTTTAAAATTTTCCCCGATAAGGATTAATATTTTATCAAGTTTTCACTTGTGAACAGAAAGATTTCCACATATATAACAAGATCATTGAAGCCTGCATGAGTATAAAAAGTTTAACTGAAAGTAAATTGCCAAAATACAACATCTTGGTGTGAAAAACAGAACTTTGAAAACACTCACTAGGACAGTCATACAGGTGTTTCTAACGAGAGACATCCGTGATATAACTCAACACAATATGTTGGAAGTGACTCATGGTTTAATAGAAGATAGCTTTATCACAATGAAGGGACTCCATGCTGAATGTGACTACACTTACCGAATGTATCCAATATATCAGTTATTAAAACAAATTTACTGGGATAAAATTGTATGACAGATGTATCTGCCAGTAACTTTGAACACTGGAAAAAAGAAAGAAATAAAACGAACAACTTTACATTTTCATAGTAAAGATTTTGGCTTTTATGCAAGAGACAACTTTTGACGATAAATCATGAATATTTATGACTGGAAATGATGCAACATGTGGAGCAAGATGAGCTCATTTTGAAACATGTCACGTTACAATGCTTGGTGTTTTGAAGCATTAATCTTAGGGATTACTCAATGTTCTGTTGAAGCGGGTTCCAAATGTTTGAGAGTCAAATGTTTCTAAATTTCTTGTGACAAAACACTGACAGACACATGGAAAAGTATTTCACCAAACTAGCAAAATGTATAATGCCATTAAAAGTAATGATGACCTTTGACCTTTGCTGGCAATGAACTTGACCTCAGCGTTTGAACTCACCTGAATTGCAATTTTCAACGTTTTCACCCGCTGATCCTGTTCCCATGCAGATATCATAGCTTGGTTCAACTCATCTATTCGATGTACATAGTCTTGTTGGCTCAGATTCAACATTTCTTTCACAGAGCCCTGTTGGACAGAAAATCATTGACAAATCCTTAATGAAGGATGCGTCCCTAGGACCGATATTCAGACTCAAAATTTTTACAATACTTTGTGGGAATGCTGTTTCTGTGCTCATTTTGAAGCTTTTGGACAATGAACTTTTCAAGGTCTTCTTTTTTGTATGAAAATAAAAAAGTTAATTTTTCCTGAAATGGTAACACGGGAATAGTGGCCATTTTGTATTTCAAATATCAGTAAATTTTGGGTAAATACCATAAATTGTTCCTGTAGTACCAAAATATGCACAGTGAAACATTACATTTATTTCAAATTTTGACGGAGAACAGTTGAAGTTTCCTTGAAGAATATTTGGGCAAACTTTAAATCTTTCAGTTTCAGGTATGTACTACTTTAATGGAAATTCTTCATGGAATAAATGTCCAGTAACCAGGTATTCTAAACACAAACTGAAAGACAAATTTCAAAACACTTTGTTGACCAGTGGGGCGGCACTGCAATACATACATGGAAATATGCAAGTATGATATGTAACATGCTGTGCAGGGTAGCATTCTCACCTCTTCAAAATCATCCAGCTGTTCAAGTCTGTGTTTGACTTTATCAGAGACAGTACTCTGTGCTACTTGGGTCTTCACAACAACTACAAGAAAAACAAACAAATCAATAAACAAACAAACAAACAAAATCCATTTTAAAGTAATCACCGGACTTGTTTTACATCTGATGAATTAGCTTGCAGCATCAATTTAACCATTTTGCATCAGTTTCCCCTGTATATAAATTCAACTTTGCAATAGACTGAGTGGAAACAATATAATTGAGACAAAACATGGTGGTGAAATGGTATGGACTCAGCTGCAAGTGGATAATTTTGAAAAACTGAATTAAGTCAGCTGATTGTATCTGCAAAGTCACTTCCGCAAAATTATTCATGTTTACATTTATCACATTTATACTGTTCATCATTATGACTTAAACAGTGTGCATGATACAAATATATGATTTCAGGATTTCACGACTCAAATTTTAACTGTTGACATTTTAAATGAATAACAGAACGTATCCAGCCATGATGATACAGGAACTAGGACTTCACATACCTTTCTCCTTGTCTGCAGCTGAGAGAAAACTCTGAAACAAAAAATAAAGATGTGCATGACCGACAAGATAACAAGTACAGTAAAACCATTAATCAGTATAAATGTGCTGAAATGTGAATGATCACACAAAATTCATACTGCATTACAATTAAAGTAGTGAAAATAAAATATGAAGCAGAACATTGCACAATGTCTACTTTGAGCACCGAATACACAACTTGTCAGGTAGTTTCTTATCTCATTTTCAGAATTTAAAATAACGCACGTATGAAATAACACCAACCATAGATGACCGACTGAATTCACTGCATTTGGCTACCTATGTCTACAAGGTTTTGTGGGAAATACATCACCTCACTTTCACTTTCCAGCACATTTTACTGTTGTTGAAGCTTTGCCTTTTTACACTCTGTCTCAATGATGGCATTGAATTTATCATAGAGAGTTCCACAAACATCACAACTGTGTTTCAGACCATAATTTTTCCTTTTACATTCATTCATAACAAAGGCAGGTCACTATACTTCACCTCAACGTTCTTAGCACTGTTTGAGCACTCTTTGAAATTTAACACTGAGTAGTCAGAAAAGTATGAGCTCAGAGGACTGCTGGTTAAGAGAACCAGTGTCTGTAAATTTATTGGTAATAAAAATTGGCACTTTGGTGACACACACAACCACTACCAGTACATTTGCCTCTGTAGGGAGGCTGCTGTAAGACAATTCAAGAAGTATCTGTCTCAGCAGATAAGATAGAATATGCCTCGGGGACAGATATTCAGAATCCCAAAGTTTTGCAATATTCTTCTTATCTACCTCTTGTGGAGGCTCATTTTAAAACTTATGGAACAAATAAGGTTTTTACCACCTTAGTGTTATGAAAATTGAGAATTTTCTTTTCCCCATAGATAGCACAGGAACGGTAGCCATTTTGAATATCAAATATTGGGTACTTTATTTCTGGTGCCAAAATTTGAATGGTGACCCACCAATTTTCATTCTTGATATTGAAAAAGAATAGTTGAAAGTTTGCTTGAGGAAATTTTGAACAAAGGTTCCAATCTTTCAATTTTGAGGTGCAAACTACCTTGACCCTTTTCTGCCAAGTCCATATTTCACCATCAGGTCAAGATGGTTAAAATTAATGAAACACAACATATTCCATATGGTGTATTTTAACATAATACTGTACATTTGAAAGCTGTTGAAAACATAAATACTGTAAACTTGATTTTTTTAGACTAAAAATGCTATAACAGACCAAGCCAAGTGGGTGAAAGTATGTCATGTTTTGGCTCAATACCGTGGGCAAGTGATACTGTCTGGCAGGAAAAGGGTTAAAGGAAATCTGCAAGAATGTCACCAGGGCAATGAAAAGTCACTTACTGTGGTGATTGACAGTTTTTCTGAAGTGGTATATTTACTCAATATACCGGCTTTCTTGACTGACCAAGGCTCAAAGTCATCATCAACGCTGGTTTTTTTCTTAGCTGTAGTGTCTGTCTGTTGAAAGGGAGAATAATGCGAATTAGGAAAAGTGAGCTTTCAGCTACAGTCATCATCCTTCAATAAAAATATTTTTCTTCATCTGATGGAAACAAAGACAAAATAATGGCTTTTGCTACGCACTCTGGCTATCCATGTCAGCTCAAATGCAGATTTTGCTACAAATTTACCAGAATTCTGAAGAAAAGCACGTCAGGAAGAACGTTACTCAGAATGAATCAAAATTTGAACTCGTCTCATCAATTTCTTCACAGGACATTGTCCTGTGAACCTTTTATTTCTCTAAGTGAAATGTTAGATATTCAAAGCAAAGTCTGATTTTTATTAATACATGTCCCTCAAAAGGAAAACAGTTGTAACTTAAACAATATTTTCATTATTTTGTCCTATGAAGCAAGTACATATTCTTATTCTTCACTAAGTTTTCCCGGATATCTGTTGAAATGTGAAGTATAAGCCTTACAAACATAACACTGTGTAGAATATGCAACATAATGTTGACATATGAATTCTAGTCTAGACTAAAATTCAGATGTCATCAATAATATGGGACATTAAACATACAGGTTGTATTGCCAAGTTAATTATTCATCTGGCATTTCCACGTGACTTAGAGTTTAGAATGATAAACTATATTTTATAAACAGAATAACTATCAACAAATGTTCATAAAAAGTTATAGCTAATGGAGCTTTGTGGCAAATCACATCACACATGTTTACCTTTTTGAATGCCGCTTCTGCTGCAGCCTGAGATAGGGGATCAGCAAAAGCCGAGAGTGGATCAGTACCATCGAGGGCGCTAGACAGTGGATCTGTGCCATCCATGGCACTGGATAGAGGGTCCGATGTAGTCGTCACATTGCTGTCCTGTTTACTGCCACCTTTGCCGGTCTTCTTTATCTTACTTTCTGTTACAGTAATCTGAACAAGAATGAAAGTTTGTTTCTTTAATGACATAACTCATTAAGTTACACCTTTAAAGGGACATAAGCTGTAACTTGTGGCAAGTTTTTCAGTATTCTGCTTCTGTATATCAACTACCGTGTCTGACCCTAATCCATTTGTCATGCTGAAATTTCGAGTATTCTTTTTGTCAACACAGCTTGTATGTGTGTAGTGATCATTGTTTATTGTTTACAAATGAATTCTAGTCTGGACTTGAATACAATTTTCAACAATAACAATGTAGATTATACTCATATAGGTTGTGTTGATATGCTAAATACTTGGCATTAAATTACGATTTAGGGATTCAATGCAGAAAGTGTAGGGAAACCACAAAACAACAGTTCTGAAAAAGTAGCCAAAAGATACAGCTTATGGAGCTTTAATGCAATACAATGTATTTTTAATTAATTATGAAAATGATTTTGGAAAGCAGGGTGCAATTTGTAACCTGAAAAAAGCACTTTTTGTGAAGAGCCTCATGGATCCTTGCAATTTATTTTTCTCCCAGATGTCAATGGGAACAGACATACATCTTTGTTAAATCAGTGAGACGTGTTCAATGTGCTGTGCATATTGTGTGATGAGAACACCTATCACAGTAGGTGAAACAGTAACCAATACATTGAATATACTGATTGCCTACAACTCTATTTTTCAAACATATGAGAAAACAACTTACTTTAGATTACAGAGTCCATTTCAGCATAAGCAGACATAAAACATGGCATCACTTTGAGATGTGACAACCATGTTTTGATACAGAAAAAAAACCCAGGAAAACAAGTTTATTTTTGGGTCAGAGTGAAAACCTGTCCATTGTATGAATTTCTGTTAACTTGATTTGCAGTGGAAAGCATTTGAAAGAACAAAGTTTATAACAGCTGATAATTTTTAAACTCATGAAATCATACTCACTGTTAGAGGTTTCAATGGATGATCTGTAACAGGATCACCATGTAGTATTCTGCTTTGTTTCTCCTTCTCATAGCTACGAGATCTGGGATGCCTAAAAGAAAAAAACAACAAATAATATATAGCAAGAATATCCTGAGTGAGCATTACTGTAAATGATCTTGTATGGTCATAATTATGATGGTATACTTTATTTTGTGACACGCTGGAGGTAAGCAAGTAGGGTTTCACGGGCAGTGATATGCAAAACAGGAACAGTTCATTCATGATTGGCACAGTCAGTCACTGCATGACGTAGATGAGGAGTGAAATCTATACAATTTGACAATGCAGGTGTTGTCATAAGAACTACTTGCATTGAGTAAGCTAGCAAGAAAAAATTTGAGACGGTTTCTTCCTCATGTATCGGGTGCAGTTTCTTGGTACATTCCCTAGAGAATGTCAAAACAGCCAGTATTCCGTTCACAGCTACACAGCCTGGTACTACTTCTAGTAAGCTACAAATTTGATACACAATGCCCCTGCTGGCTGGTGAAGTCAACACTGCATTGCTTCCAAACAATCTGTCACCAACAATAATATGAATTTTTTGCCAGCACCCTCCATCAAATTTATCTGGGCTGTACACAGAGCAACCATTCCCACCGCTATCCTATTTCATAAACCTCAACACTGCCGAGCAACATCTCATAAGTATGTGGGCAACCTCTTGCAGTAACATTACAACAATTACAAGAATATTGAATCATAGTTTCTAAAAGCCTATTCCGTACAACAGCAGACACAAGTGATATGGAAGTAATTATAATCTATAGAATAGAATCATTATCATACTTGTACTATACTTGCAATCAAAAGATCTGTGTGAAATGTTTGGTAGACCACTTCTCATTTCTGCACAAAAACGATAGAAATGCAGTTCAGTATTTTACACTGAATTGACCACTCAGACTATGATTAATGATGTTCGAGGTTTAACCTGCACCTGTGTCTATTAAGCTGCATTTCATAAAATAGCCACTACCAGCATCAATAAATATAGCCATTGCTTGTCCAGATAACAAGTATATTTAACATTGAGAGAAAGGCTACCAATAAACTGCTTCGTTAGTAATGATAGTACAAGCGTACGGTTATGCAGTTACGATGGGTGTTTGCAGATTCAAAAGTCAGCTGCATAAACATTCTATTGATTTTCGTGTATGTGATTATATCAGTAAATCGCAGGACAACTAGGATCTTTGAAATCAAAATACATAATAACATATCACACCGTCATCCACCTCGGTGCATCCATACGAGGGTCGAGGAAGCCCTTGAATTACTGTGTACGTGTATCGCACATGCTCGATTTATACGGAAACTTTCATGTGTCAGAATATATCAAATAATAATAATTATACTATCATGATCTTAGAATGTCACCGAAGTATCAGTGTTTCTTCCCGTGTTGAGCTACTCCTTAGAGTTTGGGAATATATTGGGACTGCATATACATTGGAGGAGGGACCGTAAACTGTAACTGGTGGTAAATATTGTGATCACACTCAAAGACTGTGGAATGGTCAATTGGTGCTTGCAACATTGTTGGTCCGTAAAACACATTTTGTAGAAAGTTCACCCAAAAATATGCAACTTCACACGAAGTACTAGAAATGCAACTTCACACGAAGTACTAGAAATACTGCAGTTTCGGAAAGATACGCGAAGAAGAGCAGGAAAGGAGGTGTGACTACCTACCACTCGTACGCCGCCATTTTGAAGTCGAACAGGCTCGAACCATTTTATGGAGGGAAGCCGGAAGAACCTGCTAGCAGTACGTACACCTGTATCTGATGGTGAAAAGACAAAATCGCGAGCTTCAATGATACTTATCGTGATTAAAACGGTATTCTTATGGAATATAGATTGTTAAAATCAGATTATAGAGGCTTTTAGAAGATTTGCGACATACGATTTGCGAACGTGACAATCCGACTCCCCTGTTAGTATCACCCAAATGGAATAGCGTAAACACCACCGATGGGGGCGTCTCCGGTTTTGGCACATATCTGTCCATCTCTGCTCTGTCTGCGGCGAGATACACTGCACCGAGTCGTGTCCCTGACGGAGAAATTTCTTTGCAAAACGACTGTGGTTGAAATAAATGACGCAACATTAAACTGTTACAATGATATTCTTTTCCCTTTTTAGCTATTTCAAGAAAGTTTAAAATGACTGTAGATATTTTGAGATGGTTTCATTTCAAACCTTCCATTCTTTGAGCTATAGGCCTAAGCTAATACTTCAGAGGTTCCGTATTCGGCCTAGGATGGGCAATCCAGGCGACGCTGCGAGGACATGATTAATCGTTAGTACGGACATTGTTTTTATCCTACTACTTTTTCCCTTACGATTAGGTGTTTCTGTCAAAGGGAAGAGGGACACTGCGTCCCTAATTTTATACATACTTGACAGTTCAAACCAGAAAATAAAACACTCAAAAATTCCCGTTGAATGGGGAGAAGTTCCAAATTCAGGTCTACATTTTCGCCAAATGCCACAAAATAACGGGTCAAAAGTGCATTTTTGGTTCAAAAGTTGTGCTAAGAGTTAAAAAACCCAGAGGTAACCGAGTCTACATTTTATAAAGTTAACGTTTCCTCGGCTAAAAGTATACAAAACCGTGGTACACATTTATATACCTATTTGCAGTGCTCCCGGGGAAGGGAGGTCCTGTGCACTATTTTAAGCATAGACAGTAGACATGGTAGAGGCTATGTCTTACATGTAAGAGAGTCGTGTATGAGGCCCTCTCGGATGCCGAAATGCGAAACTAACGCAAAGAACACTTGTACACATAGATTTCTCTATCGTGCCAGGCAAAACAACTTTCGGCATTATTCACATGTGTTTATTAGCATGGAAAGTTACATTTTTGCATTCTTAGTTTATACTGTTTCCATTCATAATTCCTCTATCACGTTCAATTAATGTTCCTCCCTTACATTGTCACTTTTTTCTCAGCGACACGTGCAGCGACAGTTATATGATCTACCTATGAAAGCATGTTCAGATTAATACATCTGGGCACATCTGAAATGCAATGTGCTGATAAATGCCCAGTAACTGTACCTTTTGACGAATTTTTAGGCATTTGGTCCATGTGCCGGATACAGTTTCTAGTTCTAATACCCAGTAAAACTTATCTTGACTGTACATGCGTGTCTTGCATTGTTTGTGTTGATAATCGAATTCAGGTCCGGACTTTGATTCAATCGCCAACAAATGCCACACACAGCATTGATAAACCACGGTCCCTGACTGTGGATAAACCAAATAAGCTTAAGTCGTATTTGCAAGTGATGTGGGGCGTGGACCAACGTTGTCCGTACATATACGGAACGAAAGTACTGAACCAACTGTCAAAATTTACAGTTTAACTGATGGTAAAAATTTGTGAACCCATTTCAAAAATAGCGATGCATGTCACACCTGTACTTGAGTTGGAAATGACACCCCGCCTGCCCCTGGGTTGGTCATTTTTTGGCAGGGCATGTGACTGTTACCAACCCGCTGGACTACTGTAAGGTTTCCGAGATTTTAGTTTACTGAGATCAGAGGCAAGGTACGTCGAATGATACTGCACGCGAGGCATAAGTATATTAAATATCAGAGAAGGTAACATTTTTCTCGGGCGCCAACTTTCAAGTTACCGGCCCGTATGCCTGCATGGTTGCTACTTTTTACGAATTGCCTACTCCGAATTATCCCGTGTATACGCCGAAAAGCCGACACATTATATTTCTACCTTCTCAGGTAGCATATAAGCTCTTTTAAGCCTATAATATGTAACGAAGATCGTGGGGAAATTTCAGTAATTTTGTACATAGAGTCCGAGGAACTAGTTTACGCAGGAGACAGTTTATCAATTTTTCCCCTTTCGGATGTTTCGTTTACAATGAATTAATCTTGCAAAGGGAAGACGGTACAGAGTCTCGCCTGTGACACTTATATATGAGACAATATTGAAGGCATACATGTTCTTGGCATTCTCTTTTCCTTCAACGTTGTGTTCTCGTTCTGTAGTGTAACCTCTGGAAATATGATAGATAGTTAGTTATTCGTATGCATTTACAGATAAAGTTCTACAGGGCTTAGTTGGTATTCTTAAAAGTTCTAATGTTGTGACACACAATTTAATTTTAAAACTAAATTAATGGAGGGGCACCAGGCGCCTGTAATTAGTATCTGTCCTTTGTATGCACTAACTGAATGGCCAATTTCATTTGTTGTAGCCCGACATAACAACGGCACGGAAATACAAAGGAATCGTACATAAAATGAAATTAGTATGAGTCTCTGCTATCTGCCTTCTTATTCTTAATGTAAACAATTTACTCGGCTGTCGTGAGTCCACAAAGACAAATAGAAGCAAAAAGCACACGTCGTACATCCGAGACTGTGGGAATTCATCCTTTGTTTGGGTGTTGTATCCATGACAGTTTACAAACAAAAACAACAGGCGCAACTTTTTGAAAAGTGGTTGCTGGGTGTCAGAGCATAGAGGATATCGCTAAACACTTTGGGGATCAGATAACGGCCTTATAAAGCAGAATTTTTAAGGAGTCGGGGTACATTACTTTTGATAACGTTGAAGAGTATACAGTCCGAGGATTCAAGTAAGTTCCCAGTTTGATATATACCTATACTTTCTATATGTTGCTCAAGTTTGCGCCTGTGCTACTCCGTGCCGTTTTGAAAAGTTATGACTCAAAAGTCTAAAAATTATCGATTTTAAATTTCTTTGTTATTTTTGTTCCTTTTAAACATTTTGAGTACAATGTGGATGATTTTTCGTGACTGACTTCAGTATTACTTCTGAAAACGCCCGGTCGAACTTTCGCAGTCACGGTGAATGCCAATCTAGAATTGCCTATCTCCTGACAAACCTGACAACATTTAGGACAGGTTGGTATAAAAATGGTATAAAACTTACACATAAAACACAGCAACACTTTTAAAATAATATGGATTTATTAGTGCCATTCATAACATATTGTAGACATAGTCGGAATAAGACATTGGCAAGAATAGACAGATATGAAATTTGCACAAGCTATAAGTTTCCATGTTACTCCGTCATTAATCGAAAATCCTGAAAATTAAAAAAAAGATAGGAGTAATTTTTAGATATCTGTTCTCAATTTGCAATCATCAGTCAACATGAAATGATTTTAACCCATTCTCTGAAATTCAGTCTTTTATTTTCATTGATAACTTCATTTTGAATTCAAAGTTTTGATTAATGCATTATGTCGTCTTATTTCAGTGATGGATATGTCATCTATTGTGAGAAACGTTATTACAATTGTCGTCTTGGGTGTGTCGTTGTGTCATGCGCAGTCCTACCCAGGTAAGTGCTTTTCGGAATAACGTATTATCAGGGCCATGCATGCAATCGTCATGAAAGTTCAAAAGGATGTATATTTGTATACTTACGTGCTATTCTTAGCGTATACAAGTAGCGCATGCATGATTTTTCTCAAAATATATATGACCCTTCCTTTGTACTTACTAAAAGTTTAAAAGACTAAAATAGTCGATCGTTCAGTCAACGGTGCGCTTAAATATTTAAAAACCCAACATCTCTCAATTTTCAGGATGCGGCGACAAGGGAGTTAGCTCGAATATCATCGGCGGTAGTGCAACAACGGTAGAGGAATGGCCTTGGCAGTCAATGATAAACATTTACAGTTTAATCGGACTTGAAAGTCACATTTGTGGAGGAACTTTGATCCATCCAAAATGGGTCCTGACAGCAGCACACTGCATGTAAGTGACGCTCACTTTATGTTTCACAATTTGGAATCAGCGATTTGTTTATAGACAGGTTATTCTTGTGTTTGCATACCCATCTTGATATCAGCCACTTCATTATATCTAAGATGTGTACGTAGTGGGTGTGCAAGAGTAGATTTCTTCGTCAAAGTTTGGTGGGAAAAGCTTACTCAAGTTTACTGAAATATTGCCACGATCTCTGTAAATTTGGACGACAAAAAATCTGCGAAGAAGTCCATCAAAACCATAGAAAGTAAGCAAATAACTATTGCTCTCGATCTGAGTAGACTGATGTAAAGTGATAAGTGTTAAATACTCTAGGCCAGTCTTCCATCAGTCGTCTTCAAACAACAGGCCTAGGATTGTTCAGCCAGTGTTACAAGTCCCAGCAGAATAATAGTGTGTTTTTTCTGGGTTTTTTTTCAGAAATAACTGGCTCGATCCAGTTCCATATTCGGTCAATCTTGGTACCACATATCGTACAGCGTTCAACGAATCGTCTAGAGTCCTCGTCGACGTAAAGAATGTTTACATCCATCCAGACTTTGATTTGGACACATACGACAACGACATCGCTCTTCTCGAGTTTGTTGAATCGGTAAATCTTACCTCTTACATCGAGCCAGCGTGCATAGCTGGTCCGAGTCAGGACTTCAGCGGACAGAACTGTTGGACTACTGGCTGGGGTAGCACACAGGAAGAAGGTATAGCATGGAGAAAGTCTCCGAACTGACCTAGTCTTGCTTAAAATTCACCCCGCACTCAGTTTTTTCCTGTCACAACTTTGGACATTCGTATTGAATCGTTCGATTGCTCACGTTGTACATCACAAGGCAGCAGCAACATTAACAGAAACAATAAATAAATAACGACAAGATATTAAATATCACTACACACTTTTACATTTAGTTTTCTTTGATAACTGTTTTTGTGACATTTTGAGGTAAATGTTGATATCCATATATAAATTTTACATTCAGATCTGCCGAGTGAGGTTTTGAGAGAAGCAAGCGTTCCTCTGATTACCGACGAAGACTGCCAATCTTTGTTAGAGCCGGGTCAAATACTGACAGAAAATATGCTGTGCGCATCTTACAATAACAGTGGAACTTGCTTCGTAAGTTACACATGGTTATATATATATGTTTCACTGTAATTGATGATTTTCCTCAACAATGAAAACGATCATAACCGACAGTCTTGAACTTTAAATGTTTGAATGGAAATTAGTATCGAAATCCACATAATGGTCAGAAACACGTCGATGTCATGTTATCTACTATACTGACGCCTTAGGTGTCGCGTGAAGACTATAAACTTTTGACAAATTGAAAGAAATCCTGAAAAATAGACTTCCTTCACTGCATACGTAAAGAGATTGTGTATCACATTGACAGCTCCATTAGCTGCAATATCTGCTGTACTTCCATTCGTTAATTTTGTTCAGTGTTTGTCAACTGGAGTTCTTGATATGATATCCGTCAAAACAACCAGTGCTCATCTTATCAGCACAGGCTATATGAATGTTATGTTCGATATTATTGTTTACAAACGACTTTAATGCCTTCTTCTTCAACCCAGTTGGTCGGAAGCAAAGGATGCATTTGCTTTCTACAACACAAAAAATATGAAAATATTAGCAAAAGTTACGTTGAACCAGTGCCCACAAATTACTATGTTAAACCGACTACTTTCAAGTACATTCCGGTCCTTACAGGGCTAATAATATGGTTTGGCACGAGTTCAACGATAGATACAATTCAATAAATTTAATACTGAAATCATTTCGGCTGTTTTGTCAATAACACAGCTGGATGGCGGCGGACCCTTGGTTTGTGAAGACGCCGGTTCATGGTACATAGCTGGCATTGTGAGTCGAGGAAACGCTTGCCTGAACCCCTCGGCTCCGGGAATCTTTACAAAAGTCTCGAATTACGCCGACAATTTCATTGGACACGTCTTCGACGGCACAACACCTCCGACGAGTAAGTTCAGTTTTATTGGAGTTTGGGTGTAGAATGTGAAGTACCGTGCTTTGCCGAATCAGCTGTAGAATCTTAATCTGCTGTCTTCTCTTGTCGTACCCGAGAGGCTCCTCGGCAACAGAACTCATAAAAAAGCTCTGGAACTATTTTAAATTTTATCAAAGAACCACTGTTTAAACACAGTAATTATCTATTAGACCAAAATAAAACTAGTATCTGCGTTTCGTGTGAAATAGGATAGTTAGGTGGATAACATATATATTTTATTCTGTTGATGTCTGTTTCACAACTGCGATCAAACGAATACATTAAAAATTCGTGATTCAATACCTTAATTTTAATACTGCGAAAAGAGTTTAAGGTCAATAAATAGGGTAGATAGGAATTCTGGAAACACATTGGTTTTCTTATGTTAAAGGCTGGGTAATTGTGCCTCTATTGTGATTGTGAACATTATTTTCAACCATTTCTCATCAAAACCAATCCTTGTTTTTTTGTTTTCCAGAACCAAGTGTCTGTGGAAGCGGTGAATTCATGTGTGACGGTGGGATGTGTCTGAATGAACTCACAACGCGATGTAACAGTGCCCCGGACTGCCCTAGTTTGGATGACGAGGCCTACTGTAGTGAGTATATGACGTCATTGAGAATACACACTACTGGACAAACAGACAACATGTAAAAACTCGTAAGCCAAATGCTCCTTTCTAAAATACCTAATCGAAAGTACATCTCGTTAGAATCCTGGATATATTAAATCGAAAATGATGCTCATTTGGTAGTATAATTTTTGTGAAAAAAATGTATTTTTCCTCATAGTTTCTATTTTTTGTCTTGATAAAGGTAAAGAATGGCAGCTATTCAAACCAACATACGACGCAATAACTTCAAGCCTGGATGAAATTGGGAAAGTATCCACTGGCATACTACAGGAAGACTGTATGAATCTTTGTTTGAATGAGACTTCGTTTGTGTGTCGTGCCTTTGATTACGTCGCAGCGTCTGGGCTCTGCCATCTGATCAACAGCACAGCTCTCCCGGTTAGTCTCAATACCAGCGTTGAGGGCGTCGAGCATTGGGATCTCCGAACGGTTCAAGGTGGGTTGAGTTAAATTCTGTCAATGTGCAGATTCATTGTACCAATATTCAGGTTTATTAAAAATTTAGTAAAATGTGTTTATGACGTTTCATATGGCGGATATCGTCCATATCTTTTCAGTGTGGCCTTGATCTTATTTCTGAAAAAAAGAAACTAAATTAAACACACACATTCAACAGCTACACTCACAGTCTATATGTTGTTTTTTTTTCAGACTGTGGTGCTTACTTCTTGAATCTTGACGGCTTCTTCGGCTCGCCTCGATATATGCTCATAAGACCTGAGGTCGAGACATGGTGTAGGATCACCATAAGTAACAGCCAATTGGACGCCGTCGTTCAGCTCAACATCTCATCGGTCATGACCCAGAAAGACGCACTGTCTTCCTGCGAAGATGCTTTCGAGAGATTGATCGTGTATGACGGAAATTCGTTAAGCTCACCGGTGCTAGGAATCTTTTGCCTCGCCAACATACCTGCCGTCATCACCTCAACCGGGAATACCGTTTTACTGGAATACATTGAAGACGAGGGCCTGGTAGATACCCAGGGGTTTCTCGTCCGATATAATATCCGTAAGTTACAGGACCAATTTGACGTAAAGTAGTGTGCCAAAAAGCAAAGATCCAAACTCTGCCACCGTTTAGATTGTTGAATGGTTACAGTCAAATTACCAAAATAAAAATGGAATTGTTCACAAAAATGAAGATCGCTTTAAAGGAACAACATCGCCTTCTCCGTAAACTGCTTCGTCAACTTTGCTGCAAGAGAGATTGACAAAGCATATCTTCAGATCTGCTCAAATGCAGAACCGATAAAGAAAATGATGACATAAATTCTCGTGTCAGCCAAAACAGATGTAAAAGAATCAATAGTGGCCGCTCCAAAAACCTGATAACCCTGGCATACATTGTACAGTACAGGTTACTCATAACGCACAATATATGTTACCTGGATGGCATTACTTGAGTTTACGATTGCTTTTTCGTTCGTTTTTTTTTCAAATGAATAATACTGAGAATCAGTGACCTTTTCTCTTCAACTAACAAAGATGACTTAGGTTCAGGATCCTCATGTTTGATGCGCTTCTTAGACCCATGTAGGTTAGAGTGTGTTAATTAAAGTTAATTATTCCTCTCGACAGGTTACTACCAAGAAGTGACGTTGGACGAGGCACCCGGCGTGGTGACTTCACCGCTGTGGCCCAATGACTATCCTCCGGAGAGAGAGTACCATTGGACCATTCAGGCACCGCAAGCATATCACATCAAACTGGACTTCATAACATTTAGACTGGAAGAAGACGACGAACTCTGTTCCAATGACAAGGACCACTTGACTATCTACTGGGGATTGACAGAAGTCTCGCCTCACTTCGGTACTTTCTGCGGGGTTTTGTTTATATCTCAGTCTGTGGAGTCACCCGGCAGATATGCACACCTTGTCTTCAAATCGGATGGTGAAAACAGCGACAGCGGGTTTGAGATTCAATATGACTTCATACAAGGTATAAAAATCGATTCACACGACAAGTGACTTTGGATTCTTGCCAAATTTTATTTTGAATAATGTTGATGTCCCTACCAAAATACAGTAAAAAAGTTTTTAAAAAGGATCAAAAAGCACTTCATCGACGGTACGATACCGTTTAAAACTTGATCTGTAGCCTAACTTCTCTTTTCTATCTGAATGAATAAATTTGAATATTGAGTGGCCGCAATTTACCATGGACCACTGACTCCATTTATTGAGTGCAACATGTCACCATTTCATTTGAAAAATTAGTAATTTGAAATCCCATGGGTTTTACACGCAAATGCAACGTTTAATTACATATTTCCTGAAAGACAACGTGGCAATAAAGGAGTACTCGATCGACTAATTTCCCGATCTTCAGTTTGTTTCCAGAAACCAAAATCACACCCGTCATATTGTTGTTAAAAATTCTTGAAACTAAAAAATTCCTTTATCGACGCATTGTTAACAAGAACGAACGAATAATTTGGATGAACGATGAACGGTATTATTAGCTACAGAAACACTTGTGAGTCTTTCTGTAACTCGGACAAAATTATCATGTGAATAAAAACATCATGTAGTACTCGAAACGGAAGACTCGTCCCAGTAACGCACACTCTACTTATATTTCTTTTCTCAACAGATGATGCACCAACCGAGCCCGGCGTCATTACCGTGCCCATTATCACTGATCCAACGGAGTCCGGTATTATCACTCTACCAATAGTAACGTAGAACATCGGCCAAATCTAACTGGTGCGGGAAATGACGATAAAAGCAACATTCTTCTCGCCTAATGATTCTACTGATCATGTCACACACAACAGACTGCTAATCACTGCAACAGATACTGGTATGATTACCGAGAACGGATCACATGACAATATCACTGATCTCACCTGCCTTACGGAGATACCATGCCTACATCACCCGTATCTGCAACAAGATTCTGTTAATCACTTTCACGAATGTTTTTTATTTGAATCCTTACATTGATGCCCTCTGACTACCTTTATGAAAATAAAAAATCAAAATATCAATGACAGCAGAAAATAAACCATATTACAGCAACATGTCGATTGTCAAACATTACAAAATTGTTTTGCGAAGTAAAGAACTTCAAAATTTACCTGTATTCTGGAAAGTGATTGTTTAATGCTAAGTAATTATCTAAGTCAAATTACGACTTTCCGAAAAGGATGAGAGTTCCACTTTGCCTGATACGTTATTAACTTGCTTACATTCCCGATCGACCACACTATTCGCTGACAAAAACGTGCGTGTATCTTCCTAGCGAAGATGAATTGTGTTATCATGGTCAAAGGTCAGGCACTTGGAGTGTTCCGTACAGAGTAACTTCTTTATGCGTGTACAATATTAGACACTCGTAGCACCTGTTTTCCAAAGTATCGTTATATTCGTCTATTTCTTTGCACGTTTAGTCAGACACATAACATACATGTACTTGCATCAGTTGCATGGAAATCAGCGCTAATTGAAACAGATACACGCATATCGGTGCGTGGCTGGAGAATAATAGGAAATGTGACATGTTTACTTTATAAATAAACAAATTACTCATTAATGAAGACTGGTGCCTTTTGTATTGTTACCCCACAGGTGCCCGGAGTTGCCTGTGTACATGCATAGAGAGAAATTCTCTCTATATATACTAGACGGCAACTCCACGGGCTTGTGTGTTACCTTATACTAGACTTACACTACACAACACCATACCAGATCACATCGCTATTTTAATACACCGACGTCAGCAGACGACGGTCTCTGTATATCGGACATGGTTGCACCGCTGCAATACGGGCGAGAGCTTCGCTTAGTCATACAGAGTGGTGGCAACCTAGTAATGCCAATTTAACAAATGTACGTATATACTGTATTGAGCCAAGGCAAATGACCTTTGGCCACCGACTTTGCATTGTATGCGTAGTTGATAGTTACAATGATTCTACGAGATAGCAGTTCAATGGTCTATTTACTCCGATGCACAGCTCTCATCTAGAGAGACAGATCGCTGTTGAATATTATCTAAGGGACTGGGTCGAGGCCGTGGAGGGGGTGGATTATTTTTTTTGGCGGACATCAAAATATTGCTGACTCTGTCTTGGAACAAAACGAAAACAAGTTGACCCCTATTCCAACTTTCGAAAACAGGCAGACCCCTCCCCGAGACAAAGGTTAAACAAAAGGTAATATATGTATGGAGAGAGAGAGAGAGAGAGAGAGAGAGAGAGAGAGAGAGAGAGAGAGAGAGAGAGAGAGAGAGAGAGAGAGAGGGGGGGGCAGACAGACAGACAGAGAGATAGATAGATACTTAAAGTTGTATTTTAAACATTCTCTCATTCTATTTTGGTGACATTGTTGATATGTCAGTTGTAGTATAGGAATAGTGTGAATACGGTATTTTTCATGAGCTGTGAATGTATTCGCACTTTGTATGCATAACCAGCAGAACTTTTGTACTTACACTGATGTCAATCACTCATTAAGTAAATCATAAACTGCATTGATATAGCCATCATGTTAATGTTAATGAACCCATGCTTTGATCACTAGAATTTTGTTTATTTCTCATTGTGGATAAAGCTTAACATATTTAGGGACAGTAGCTGTATCTTTTAACCATTTTTAGTTCGTTTATCAACGACAGAAATGCCCAACCTCCAGTTTATCAACATAGCATACATGTGTATGCAGTGTTGAGCAATATTGCCGATACATTAATTTTGGTCTAGACTGAAAATTCCCGTTTTGCCTCCACATATACAGGCTATTTCAAGTAGCTTAACACTGGGCATTGCAATGCCCCTTCGATACTTTCACCATCATGGACCTCCACCAAGGAAAATGGGAGTGAAAAGGTTCAGGGAGTACAAGACACTGTAGTTAAAGGAAGTTGTATTGTCATAAATTTGCAGCTACTCTCCCTTCAAGGAGAACGTAGTTTAACTCTGTGTTCTTATGATTATTCAGGTTACCGGATAAAAGCTTCGATGATAATGTATAATTTCTGTTCTCTTAAACCATCTTTTGATATTACATTAGTTATTCTTGTACTAGCATCCAAGGTTATGAATTTTTTATCTTGATTTACCCATTTACTTTTTTAATGACAAACAGGTTCAGAAACTTTATAAAGGAAACTATCACTACCAATAGTATTAACAAAGTACAATCACACCTTTACCAAAAGAATGAACAGAAGGAAAGAAAAATTTGCTTTGTTGCTTGGTTTCCAATTTCATCTCCTGTGAAGCTCTGGAGAGCTAGTTTTAAAGCTGTTGTCAAATCTGATGTGTACAGTGTTTGAGAGGACTTTTCTTTTATCGTTGAAGCCATAAAGCCCATTTAAAAATGACAAAAATACCTTTTGTTGCATAAAATATCTTTTATTTGAAACACTGTCACAGGAAGGAAAATAGTCAGGGTTGAATAAATGAGAACGAAAAATATCTTGTCATTATTCTCTTTCTTTAATATTTCATGGTATATATGTATGTATCGTGAGTACCAAGTCCTCAAAGAGAAAACAGTAAAGAATCAGGTTTTTGTCATGCTTTCCATATGAACTTCAGATTTCATAATTATGAGTACTCTTCTCAAAACAGACTTTTAATGAGCAAACATCAAGATATCTCTGATATATATATATATATATATATATATATATATATATATATATATATATATATATATATATATATATATATATATATATGATTTATCAAAGGTATGCACACGAGGGGTGCGCCGAAAACTACCGAATGATGGAATTCATGGCTGTTATGATGCTTTGCAGCACAGACTTTCAGCTCGCAAACATCAAGATTATCTTGTATATCAAAGTTGCACGTTTCCAAGGGCGCACCGAAAACTGCCTGAATAACTGATGCAATTCGTGACTGGTATGATCCACTCTATGCAACTCTTAGCCCGTGTTTTATCTATTTACATGTAAAGGGACATAAGCTGTAACTTTTGGCAAGATTTTCAGTATTCTGCTTATGTATATCAACTACCGTGTCTGACCCTAATCCGTTTGTCATGCTGAGATTTCGAGTATTCTTTTTGTCAATACAGCTTGTATGTGTGTAGTGATCGTTGTTTATTGTTTACAAATGAATTCTAGTCCGGACTTGAATACAATTTGCAACAATAACAATGAAGATTATACTCATATAGGTTGTATTGATATGCTACATACTTGGCATTAAATTACTGTTTAGGTATTCAATGCAGAAAGTGTAGGGAAACCACAAAACAAAAGTTCTGAAAAATAGCCAAAGATACAGCTTATGGAGCTTTAATACACTGACCCCTATTGAGCATTTCAAAAACATGGTGACCTTCACATCACCAAAGTCAATTACATGGTGACCCGCATGGACCAACCGCCCCCGGCTGAACAAACTGACCAGTCCCTAAGGTGACGTCATTCGACCTCTCTGTTAGTTTATGGTGATGAGACCTATACAGTTCGAGGAACGATGAACCATCAACGCCATATTTGGGAGGAAATACCGAAGAAGTAACCGAACACGGTAAAACCTTTGTGATATCAAATCTTGTGTTCACATGTGATTACTGATATAAAGAAGAAGGACGTGTAGCGGGGTCAATCTCAAAATACTTGTCTCTAAAAACAATACTGACCAATTTGAATCATTCTTGGCTATAGTCAGTATTGATAAGCGCTGAAATTACAGGAAGCGATCTACTGAAACTACAAGAATAAAGTAAACGATCTAAAACAATATTTTAAGTACATGCAGCCCTATGTGTGTCGCGAGTGTGCTGCCATCGCCCACTCACTCGTCTATTTGCTATACCCCATTCCAACAAGTGAAGAGGCGGCGAGGCCGAACACTCGCGACACACACGTAGCTAAGGGAACGAGCACAATTAACGGCAGGAGGGCTAGAAGAGAAAATATGTGGTGCATATATTTTTTACAGCCCCCCCCCCCAACACCAGCAAAATGTTTGTGTCCCCCCATCACCGGCAACAAAATTTTTGTGGCCCCCCTCCCCGAAAAGAAAGATTACATAGGTACAAAGTTGTACACATATATATAATCCTTATAATTTTTTAATATATGCTTTAGTGAAAAACAACCTTGCATTCTTGAAATAAATAATAAACAAATAAATATATAAATAATAAACAAACAAAATAACATATGTTCAAGCTTTACTACTTGTAACACCTACAGCTACTTTTCAGTATTGTGTTGTGCTATTTTAATCTCAAAGAATGATGAAATTACCAAATACCTTATAAACAATCTACAAGTTCATTCAGTGCTGTTATAGTTGTTATAGTTGAAGCATTGATTTAGACATGAATTATTTTTAATGATGACAGTGTTCACTGCACAGTTTAATATAGTTTTAAATTAACCCTTTACTCAAAAGTCATCCGAACAAATGGTCACACAGGGGTCATGTACATATTACCCATGGTTTATAGAATGAATGCATTGTCTTTTTGATTTCCAAATACAGCAAAGAGTAAGAACTTTGTCACTGAGAAGACTGAACTGAACTGCATAGTTAATTTTGAGTCTGCTTGCTGGTATGCATGTTTAGCATTTCATATACCGGTATGTCTATGCTTTACTTCAACTGAGTATCTGTATTTTCAGATGTTGGGGAAAAATGTATAACATGACCATTGTGATTTCAATGCACTTTCCACAACCCAGTGTCTGCCTTTCTATGACTACCCAAGATATTCAATGTTACTCCACTGTAATGACAGTCTGCCATTGGAATAGTCCTTCATGGGCTAACTATAAAAGACCCATTAATGCCATTTTTTTCTCCTTTTTTTCAGTATTTTTTTCCTGTGTGTCCACTACGTATTCTAGTTCTTCCTATAGCATGATGAAATAACCAGTTTCAACCTAGCCTCTGTATCATTACCAACCATTATTATTGTTGACAAATGAAGTCAATTTTCAATAATAATATTGCTCATTTTACACATAACAACTGCATTGTGAGGTTTAAGACTTGGTATTTCATCATGCTACAAGAAGTTTAACAAGGAACTCCAGCTTCAACAAGGAACAAAAATGCTGAAAAATATTCTCTGTCTGTCATGGTGTAAAAAAATTTTGGTGGCCCACCCCTTACCTTCCCTGGAATTTTCATGGCCCACCCCATGAACACTCATTTTTTTGTGCCCCCCCCCCCCATTTACTCTTCCGCCCCCCTGCCGTTAATTGTGCTCGGTCCCTAAGTCTGTCTAAGTGGCGCGTTTATATTATTTGATGTAATCATAGACCCCCCAGAAAAAAAAACACAGAAAAACGTTTTTCTCGAGCGCCTATGGTGTAATGTTGTCATATGTACCTCTTTCCACTATGTATAGTTTTGCAATTATGTTTATGTCATCTCTTTATCATATGGTGTGGTCCAATGATTATTTTATGCAATCTGTCTATTATGTGGTGTATACTTGTCATTGTATTATGTGGAATTTTCATCAGATATTTATGCATTTCATTCGATTCCAATCTGGCTAGCCAAGGGTGTTTCATTGGGCAGAGACTCTCCCTCGAATTGCCACTACTATACTATACTAAATCTAGATACTACATGTACTTGTGAGAAAGGCAGTTACAAATCAGTGGTACTCTTAGTTATCAACTGCTCACAAAAGTCACATCACACGTGAATCTGATTTTAAAAATTTTATGGTCAAGGTCCCCAAAGCACAATTCGATCTAGCAGTGCACCGCCCTGTATCCAAAGACCAGGTAACCATGTGTGTTGTATCACTAACAAAGAAAAAACGCGATGATATAGATACGGGGGGGGGGGGTGGCTGAATGTAAAATACATGCAATTGTTTTACTCAGCTCAGCAACGCTTATTTTAGAGATATAGTAGATGGAAATTGTATACACAGATACATTATATATATATATATATATATATATATATATATATATATATATATATATATAATATATATATATATATATATATATATATATATATATATAGAGATATCTTGATTGATGCACACTACCACACCCAGTTGTTTGGTGCGAACGTATTTTAATGAACTTGTGACGCAACGTTAAGAAAACATTGCTTTACAAAACTTTAAACTGTGGAATTGTATGAGAAAGTAGTTCGATAGGAAATGATATGTGATTTTGTGAAAAAAGTACCCACCTTGCAGTCCGACGCCCAAGGTTGGAATCTGGCGTGCGGATATGCAGGTGAATGGCTATTTATACCTCCGGGAAATGGACTGAGAGGGCGCTGTGGGAACTTATTTGAATATGGGGCGGTGAGTTTCTGGATCCATAGTGATTCGATTTGTTTACGCAGCTTATCATCTGACTGATATATTTGCACTATCGCGGAAATTGTAATGTCGTTGATGTCATGCTGATCAGAGTTGAAATGAGTGGCTACAGGGGTGTTTTTATTGTGGCGAGCGAAACGTTGTGTCACAAGTTCATTAAAATACGTTCGGACCAAACAACTGGGTGTGGTAGTGTGTATCAATCAAGTTTTCTATATTATTCCACTCCACTCTCCACTGGGGATCAACTGCTAACGTCCTATTGATACTTTATATATATATATATATATATATATAATATATATATATATATATATATATATATATATATATATATATATATATATATATATATATATATATATATATATATATATATATATATAAGTGTACTAGTTGAATACACATTCATCTTAAGTTATAAAATTTGCCTTCATTTTGTTACAATTCTGCTTACAACTAAACTTTATACCGGTGGCTGTGATTGGTCCTCACGTTTCAAACTTGGTCGAAATGCTTCAGATAGGCTACATTGGCTCTTGTGTAACAGTGTGTTACTATTTCGGAGACGCCTAGTTCGTGACAACACAGTCCGGACTGTGGTTACAATTAAGGTAGTTCGCGCCTCGAAATTTAAGAACTTAAACTTTTACTCAAATTTTCAGTAAGAGAAATTTAATCCATTACCTTTCGAAATCAAAATTAAACATTGGGGTCACCGGACAAAATTCGGTAGCAGAGACATAAATTACCCAATATTTTCCTGTCAGCTGTCAGTTTGGCATTTAAACGAAAATTGGCCAGCCAGTGAAAACAGAAAATTCAAGTACAGATTCTTTCCCTGCGCTAAGAATATGGACTTGATCGTAATTTAGCATAGTTCTTTTGAAGTATACGAAGCACAAAATATATATCCTAAGTCCCGCGGTAGTTTATTCAAGGAAAACCAATTGGAGAAAATTATTTAGTCAGTAGGTATTTAGAAATTTGGCTAGTGTGCTTGTACACTGGTATTCACTACCTTAACACGATTGGAACTAATTTGGGATAATTGGATCTTCGTATTTTTCGAATTTCTCAAAAGTGTTAGATGCTGTACAGCTGAATGTTGCAATATTACAAATTACTCATAAAAACAAGTGTATAACTTAAAAAGAAAAGCTGATGAGCTTGCATTTGAAGATTAAACGAGCATTGCTTCACCATCCAATTATCCCAAATTAGTTCCAATCGTGTTTATTTTTTATATAAATTTTCTGTTAGGAGTTTTCCTTAGAAATTTTCATGCAAAACGTGTTAACGCAACCCCGCCCAAAAATGGCGAGGGACATAAAGATATATTAAACAATCAGATCTATGTGTTCTACACTTTGTTTTGAGATTTATTTATCACGTCCCAGTCAGAATTGAAAAAAAAAGAAAAAGATTATCATGAAAAATGTTTATATTCATAACAGCCATAGAGGAAAAACCTCAGATCAAAGTCATTGACGTGTGATTTTTATAAATTTTGACCAAAAATATTGAACTCGAAATATTTTTCTTCCAATTGGTATAATATTATATCTCACACATATGGTGTATCTTTGTTATAGTGTAATTTTTTCAATGACTAGGACGTATATTCAGCGGATGCATAGATATAATAATTGCTACATTCAGTGTTTATTGCTAATCAAAAGCAGACATTATATAAAATATATAAATTTAGGTAAATTACCCAAATCCTAGCTATGCTACGTTCTGCCCCCGCCGCAATTTTTGTCAGGCTACTGCCATGATTACCAATATTATACGATTTGATGTTATGATGCCAATTACGGCCTAATGTATGAACCATTTTCATGATTACGTATAATATTGGGAAAATCTAGGAGGAACGAGTTATCGCCGCTACGGTGGCCATGCCAATTTTGCATGAAATTCAAAGGAAACAATCATTGTTATTTATTTTAAAAAATGCATCACTCAGAGTACATTACCAGGTCTTTACTTGTATTATATATAGTGTATCAATGACTGATACGCAAGGTCTGGCCTCCGTTCACACCCAAACATGTCCTACCATGATTGAAAATATTTATATTTGACCATTTGACCAGACATTAAGCAATTTGCCGAAGTAGCATAACAATTTTCTCTGACATAGGGAACGAAAAGGATATATGAAAACTACAACGCTTTTGATCTGATTTCAAGTCCAATCATGACAGAATATTGCATCCAAGTCATCCGACTAAAATAGAAAAACGCTTGAATTGCGTAATTTTACACCGAAGAAGCAAAGGAATATGAGAGATTCATAATTTATCGATGTTGATATGGCCAAACTGTGAAAATATGATATTTATGAAATGGTTAATTGAACTTGAAAGGCAGACAGAGTACGCAGTTGGTCAAAGTCACGGGAAAAATCATGCCAGAAAAACAATTCTGAGATGGCAGAACGACAAAGATGTCTGAAAAAGTGATCTGTTTGTGTTGGTAAGTCTAATTGTGTTTAATAAAGTATTTTATTTGTGAAATTTAGCAATGAACCCAGAAAAGTTAAATTCACATTTGTCGATGTTGAGACCTCAGAAATCACCCCACACAAGGATCCGTCATACTTTTGTGACAATCTCCACATAACAAACATGTATTTTCAATGATGTTTTCAATTGTTCTTAATTCGCATATAAAATTATTAGGCAGTATATATTTCGTCTTATATTTGACGATTTCAAATATCAATTAATTTTTGTTAAATCATAATGGAGTTTACCATTTACGATTACATGGTAAGCTGACCTTAAATCCCTGACATTATTCGGTCCACCATGCTTTCACGTTGACCCTAAAATCAAAGAATGGCATTCAAAATAGTGGACAAATAACTTCATAGATTCATATGAGCATTTACATTAAAATTGGACCAAATTTCGATTTGAATGTTCTTTCTTCGCACTGTATTTGTGAATTAAGAATTACACGTTCAGCCTGGTATATCAGCCAACCTTACTTTTAACCGATAAATAAAAGTAAGAATTACGAATTGGGTAAAATAGTACAACCGACACATATATATATATATATATATATATATATATATATATATATATATATATATATATATATATATATATATATATATATATATATCACTGTGATATATATATATATATATATATATATATATATATATATATATATATATATATATATATATATATATATATATATATATATTCAACCTTTTGCAAGAATTAGTATCGACCTGCAGACACAGGAGAAAATTTCTCTTGTGCAGTCACTAATTATTCAACCTTTTGCAACAAACAGGTGCCAACAAAAACAAACAAAAGAAATCGTTTCCCGCCTAAAGTTTCAGTCGATCACAGCCACCCGATGAGTGTAGGCGGCCCTGCAGCCTATACGAAACAAATTTGTAGTGGAAATGTAATATTTTAGATTATCCTGATCAACTCAGTTGTGTATATATATATATATATACTATATATATATATATATATATATATATATATATATATATATATATATATATATATATATATACATAGGCCTATACACACACACACACACACACACACATACAAGTTCTGCAGTCTTAGCAACAAATGTACTGATGTACAACGCCCTCTTGTCAGATGACACGGTCCGCTCTTTATCCTGTTGATATTCAATATACGTCAGATACATGAAGGTAGGAAGTCTGTTATGATCTAACTTTCCTGCACATTTTCTGGTGAGTTTTCTGGATTGTAGGATTCGTTGTGGTTTCTGGTTCCTAATGTGCTTGTTTCAGATCATTTACTTTATTAAACCGTGGAGGTAGAAGGGAGCCGTCTCCATGATTAAACAGACCATTTCAACGATTTAGGCTGCGTTCACAAACACTTCGGGGAGGGGGGGGAGAGAATATTTAGAAATGTTGCAAAAAAAATTTAGCACCATCTAGCACATCCTCAAAATTCCCCTTCTCACTATTGAATTTTTTAAAGTCCCTCCACTAGCTAACCTACCGACATTGTGTTCCCAACGTAGGTGAAAGTGGTTCAAATTCCAAGGTATGTCTCGTAGGTTGACGCTCTGCAAATGTTTGCTATAAGCCTGTTCACACTGCAAATTACATGAAATGCGGTGCAATAACAGTATATTGAGTAAGCATTATCACTGTGATAATGAAAGCTACTCTGTTGAATGAAGGAAGGGACTGGACAGAAATCATCACAGGGGGCAGGGGCAGTGTTTTTAGGGTGGGTCGCTATTTTTCGCTAAGTATTTTTGAAGGGTCATGAAATTTCGCGCATGCCTTTTGGGGAGGTTCATAATTTTTTGTGCAACTGTCTCAACTATAAAGAAGGCATAATGTGGCCAATATAGTGCTTCACCAAAAAATTAAAATTATAATACATTGGAATCTAATGTTGAGTCACTATACATTGTAGCCTATGAAGAAACTATGAATAGCTTTTTTACAATAAGTTATAAAACTAGCTTAATCTGTATTGACAGACTTTGATAATTGATATTAATGTACTTGATTAGACTAGAGTAGTTACAAATGCATGTGTGTGCAAGAAATTTGATTTTGGAATTTCACTGAAAATGTTGATTCACTATACATTGCACTCTATGAGGAAACTGAAAGTAATGTTTTTTACAACACAAAACTAACTAAATCTATGCTTTTATAAATGTCTGACAATTGGTAAAATGCACATGATGAGAATAGGGTCTTTGAAAGAGCAGATGTGAATAACAAGTATGATATTCGAATTTCACCCAAGTGATTACTTTAGAGGTTAAAACGTATTATATGAAAGTTCAAAGGTCAAATGAGAAATAATATGTAAATTAAGATATTATTGATACGGATTGCGATACGCAGGGGACAGGTCGTTTTTTTGCGCATGAATATTAGGAGGTTCACTCTGTGTCATTCTAAATAATATGTCTTCTATTTAGAGTTCTCTAGAAATGAAAATCTTCATTGGTTAAGATGAACATTTAACATCAACCTGGCCAAATGTATCGTACTAGATCGAGTAAAGTCCCCTGTCCAAGTTAGCATGTATAAACCCCTACCACAAATTTTTGAAAATAACTTTCATTCGTTTATTGGCCCGTACCCTAGTGCTGTAGAGCAAGGACTTCAAATATAAAATGAATAATTGCATGACCAGAGCACCTGCCCCTTATTCTTGCAAATACACAGGGAAAGGGTGGTTGTTTTGCCATTATCTCTACCTAGTATGGATCTCATTTTACAGGAGTGAATGACAATATGACATATAGAGTGAAATAAACAACATACTCTATATGTATTGTTGTTCTCAGAGTCCTTTCTCACCCTAGGGGACAATATGACATATACTCAGTCGAGTGCGGTATTGTCTATGGGAGGATTTTGGCTCATACATAGGTTATCATCTCCCCCTGATATCTCCCCTCCAGAAGTGTTTGTGAACACAGCCTTACCCTTTGTGGCTCTCTTTGGGTCGTCCAATGTTTAGCCATTTCTCGTTCCCACTTCGACATTTCATGCCTATATATGTATGTGTGTGTTTGGTCATTTCATATGTCGACTTCAACGTCACTCTCGGCCAATGCTTAAACGAAGGAACGGCATTTACATTTGTAAGATGTGCACTCCCATCAGTATATTCTTGCATAACAGATACAGCAACAAGTGCCTGGCACACAACGTTGTTCTTCTCTGATTCAATATTTACTAACTGATTACCGTAAGGTCAGTACGCGCACACTGTGACGTGTTTGTCCCTTGTCCATAGCATCATCTGAAATAGGCTATGGTTACAGGTAAACATGTCGGGATATTTCAATCCTTAATGAAATACTCCGCCTAAGATTGTTCTCGGATATTTCGAACATTTTTGCTGAGTACACGAATGTAGAGTGTACAGCAAGTAAAGTGCAGCACGCGTTAAGCGAACAGTACAGGCCAAGACAAGTCTTCATTGCAGAAACTGACAATATATTTGCTGTCCAACATTTATGATACAAATCCGTAACAGATAAATCAATAAATGGTTGATTAATGTATCATCTATTAACATATGTTAGCCGGAGATCAGTACGAGGCGAATAAATAACACTTTGCCATGAATACACACAAAAAGTTCCTAATCTTCTTTTCAATTAGCTTCCCTCTAACGCGCCAAGTATCTGTGCACAGGTGCATAAGGCCGGATCTTCACGCTTTTGTCTCTCAAAGCTCCCTTTAACCATCTATTTTTTACATCCATGCTTTAACCCCTTTCCACTAATTTACATTGACGAGCCGAAGAAAAACCAATGAAGTCGGTGAAAATATTTCATATTTGCATTAACTGATATTTTGATCTTTACTGGTCACAAGCAGAGACACCTACTTTTGTTATACGTACGATTACAAATCACTCGGCACTAAAAAAGTCTTTTCCCCATCGCCATGTAGATAGTCAATGTCAACAAGATAAGAGATAAATTGCAAGAACGACCCGCTTCAGGTCTTCTTTTTCGTTACAGAAAGTTAAACTTTAAACTATTATACAGTCAGACTAGCGTTATTCGTGGGCACATGTCCTCGTGAATGGAGTCGGCAGCGACGTCTGTATTTTGTTTGTTGTCGATCAACGTTTTCGATTCCATGTATCGTGAACAAAGGTCCTGAACTTGCATCTGTATTTTCGCCGTCGGTACGGTTAACTGATTGTTGAACACAGTGGAATTACGGGATTGAGTATCGCCATTGCACCACGCGTTACCTGTAAACATTGGAATTATTCCAACTGGAACTCATCGTGAAGGCTCTGCTCTCGCTTTTAACCAGTGTTACTCGACGTAGGTGTGTTTTTATGTATCTTGAACTCTGTACTCACCCTTACAAAAATATTCGTGGAGTTCGTTATACTGTTCAGACTGTTGAACCCCGATAACACAGAGATTTTAGTCCCCTCCGGAAGCAGTCCATAGAGTCCGGAAGAGACCTCAAAGTTTGAGTTCAGTCAGTCCGTCTGTCCGACCGCCCGTGCGTCCGTGTATCTGTGCGCCCGTGCATCTGTGCGCCCTTGTGTCCATCTGGAGCCATTTCTCGGACATTTCTGTACGAATTTCGTTCACAATAGGCACAAGTATAGTATTCAATGGCATACAAATGCTCATGAATTTGTTTTGCGATCTGCTACAATACGGTCTGTTGACGGTCATTTTTATGTGATAAATGGTAGGAATACAGCAGCGACTCGGATACACATATGCCAATAAGGCTCAAACTACAGAAACATGTAATAGATTATCACTCTAATGTATTTGTGGGCTTTTCATCGGATGAGACAACGATGAATGACCGGAAGTTTTTTTTGTCTTTTTTCCATGTCGAAGGCAATCATGGCATCCAAACTCATTTGTTAATGTGCCATACTGTATCTCACTTATGGTACAGCAAAAGTGGTTAATGATGTCAAAACATAGAGAAACTAGCGAAAAACTACACCCCTCCCAGAAAGTGTGTCGAATCCACCCCTGAAATTTATTGGTTAAAACCTGTACGCATGTGTAAAAAGAAAGAGAAATTGCTAACACATCAATCTGGCATTGTGGCCAACCCACTTTATCATACACTGGTATCATCCACCATAAGAGAAAGGAGGCTTGTGGCGAGGAAGTATTTCTCATGTGATCCGTTTCTAGGCGTATGATTGGCAATTTTGGAAAACTGACAGCTTTAAAAGGTGAGTTTGTGGGGTGCATGGTTTGGTATCACAGTGAACCGTCACAAGGGTGAGAGCAAAGGTTGTTGGTAGATATGTGTATAATGTAGCAGCATGCGGTGAATGTGGTCGCCACTCTACTGTTTTCGAAAAGTGGAAAATTTGTAAATGCTGAGTTATATTTAGGACTATTATCGGCCAAATCAAATGTCTTCGTTGTCATGATACTGGACAGGCATGGCCACCATGTTGTCGATACACTTGGCCACAAGGCATTTTAGTCATAACGAAATTGTGAAAACATATGATTAATAAATTTACGATTATGCATATTGTTGATAAAAATGTAATACTTCTGTCATATTGTATACTTACAAAAGCAACCAACTGCAATGAAGTCCTAAATGATAATTAGTATCCATGCCAAATTCACGCAGTCGTAGTACAGATCCTCGTTATAGCCGTCATATTGCACAGGAATGCGCGGTCACAGCATCGGTCGTCTCTCCAAACAGTAAATTATAGAAAGGCCATCCATAATCCATGTTTTGTATCAATGGAAAATTGGAACGTCTTCCCAAAATATTCACCCATGTATTTCCACAAGAGTAACATGTTTCTCTAACGTTTCTTACAGATACTGGATACGTGGTCACCCCTGTCAGTACTTTTGAGGAGTACCGTACCCCCTCAACCATAGCTCTGTGAGGGGTTAAAAGCAGAGGCTTTGACTATCCTAGCTGCTGACTTGAACATAGGTCAACGTAGAACTTACAGCAACTTATACATAAAACATGTCCAATACTTGGAACTTATACCAAAAGGTACTTGAGTGTTGTACTCTGCCACCGTAGATACTTAGAGATGTGTAATATATACATACCAACCTAGCAATTTGCCAGAAAATTGTCTGTCTGCGATTACAACAACTCATTGGCTCCCTACATTAACCATTCCTAGTATATTGCATGATAAATGCCACCTTGTATATTGTAAAATACTGGATGGGACTGTGTCATCAATAATGACTTGATGTGGCCGAAGCAAACCAGATTGTCGTCATCCGTAACCTCGTCCGTTGGACGTCAACAATCCAAGAATTCGCGTGTCCAATTGCCTAGAAATTTCGTATGCAGGCTCCTTTGGATGATCTCAGTCAGATATTTTCAAATTGTGACTAAGTATGCAATATTGCGCTGTTGCAGCAATTCTTGCCGTTTCCAATAAAAATCTCAGAAAGCGTTGCCCAGATTGCTTTGAAATTTAGTATACAGGGTCCTTGGAATGATGTAAATCAGAGTTGTTGACAGATTGTGATGAAGTGTACGATTTTGGGTTTTTTTTCCTTGGGACATTTTTTGGCTTTTTTTGGTAAGAAATCTCCTTCCCCAAAACTGCTGGTATGATAGCTTTGAAACTTGGTATACAGGTTCGTAAGGAAGATCTTAGTGATGTGTTTTGAAACTGGAACCGAATCTGTATTTTATATTCTTGGAGTTCAAACACAGGTGACAAGAGTGGGATTTAAATGTGAAATATTCATTCTCTTATAAAATTTACAGCTGAAAATTGTCACGTCATATCATTGACTCATTCATACATTTAGTGAATCAGCCTTTGAAAAATTGCCTTCTTCATTAGCCAGCCTTTAATATTTATTATTTGTATTTACCACAACTGAAACGGTTGTTGTTTATTCTATGTCAAAATTACAAAGGTGCTGTATTGGCCACTTGTTCGCTGGCATAACAATACAGATCACACTTAGATTGGATGATCCCTTACACACCTTTCTTAATCCGTGAATCATTCATCGTCACAAACAGACGTCGACAGTGTGCTGAAAGTTAATTTACAAACAAGTGTTTGTCTTCTCAACACTTCTCGAATAATATAACCTTAATTTTGTTTGTCAACAAATCTTGGAAACATCAACATATTGAATCGAAAGTACAAGCCATACTTAAGTTAACATATCGACTGAATTTTGCATAAATAAGCTTACATTGTACAATGGCTAGCAAAATGAATATCAGAATATTGAAATGAAACACGTCTGTTGTTCTACTCTACTTAAATGGATACGAAGGACCGAATAATTTTTGTTGTAGGTAACACTGTCATTTTACCGTCTCAGATCCATACAAAACTTGCCAAAGCATACAAAGAATTAAACACGCATTTTATCGTCATTAACGTTATTAATTTTCATCGTGGTTCATGTTGCAATGACCATGGTTTACTCAATGTAATCGTATAATAGGGACCCTTTAGCCAGACTAGACCCCAAAACTACCCTTTTTAAGCTTCTTTTTGTAATTTGGTCTGGCGTACTAGTAACTCCATGGTGGGTTTCAAGATAGCACCCTCCCTGCCGATGCGACACAGTTTGCCGCAGTTTATTCAACGTACCGGTTTGTGCCGACAGGTTTGGGGCTGATGTACCTGCTCCCTATTGGTGTACCTGCTCCCTATTGGAGATCACTAATCAGAATTAAGCCAAATTCATTGAGATCAATGCTCATGATTAAAAAGTAATGGAGTCATATTATCTTTTGAAGGCATCCGTGGTCGCAGCGAGCCACTAAATCTTTGTCATGCTGTGGATTTACTCTGCTCCTGATGGCTATCTGACAAAACCCATTGTACGTCCATGATTTGAAGCTTGTCTGTCTATTTTTTCATTTTATCTTTCAAAATATTTACAAGTCTAATCGTTGATGTTTCTAACATGTATTATTATAAATATTAATTGGACATGTCGGAAAGTGCGCTTATTACGAGTGTCATTGATGTAATCTGTAGGCTGAAGTAAGTGCAGTTTGTTCAGCGTTCAAGTGATCGTAGCTTTTTGAGAGAAAAGCAAACATTTTTGCCAAAATTCCATCGTCACTGATAATCTGCTGCAAGACCAATAAAGTACTTCCTTACAGACCTCGTATTCAAAGAGGTTAATATTAATAACGGCAGTTTATCAGTACACATTGTAAATGGCATATCGAAATAACGAAACAAAAAATAAACCATCTTAATGCATTTATTAATAAAAAAATTCATTGTTCTGTACTTTTGTTCGTTAAAGCTCCATTGACTGTAAATTTAAACACAGTCCCCGAAGGATTGTAATTTAAACTATCTCGATGAGACCAACACCCACTTACCATGGCATAATCATACGACCTCTACTTCTATCTAGGCGTACATGGGGACCGATGAGAGTTAGATCAACCATGTCTCATTCAACGAGACCAGCAAATGCACCACATCGCATTCAATAAGACAATCATCAACTTGACCTGGTGTACAGTGATTATCATTTCGATCAGATAGACCGGTTGTTGAGAGGCACGGTCGCTTCTCGTTAGGCTGCGTTCACAAAAAACGGTTAGGGGGGGGGGCTGGAGGAATTCAGGGGGGATTCAAAAATTTTGGGGGTAGTGGAGGGGGGGGACTTGAAAATTTTGCTCTACCTGTAGGGGGGGGACTTGAAAATTTTTGGGTCCCTTTTGAGTTTTACATTTTCCAATTCCAAGGTTTTGTAGGTAATTCAATGAAAAATGAATACCATTTTTTATGTCATCAAAATATTGTAATGTTAGTAATAATTTAACAAAATCTAGAACCATTTTGTCACATTTCATGACTTTTATCTCGAAAAAATCTAAACGTGTGATTTGTCGTAAACAACAAACTTGAGCCTCGTAACAGGGCAGAAGCTGCAACTGTTAATGATTTCTCCAATATTTCTATGCAATATAACAACTACAGTTTCTTGCTATCTCCCTACAGCATGCTCAAACACACAATATTTAGTTTGTCGACAAAGCCTGTGTATATAAATATAAATATGTATTTGGTGATAATTTAATTGGAGTCCAGACTGACAATCAGTTGTCAGTGATAAAAATGCATGGTACACATACATAGGCTGTGATAGCAAGCTGAATACTGGACATTCAACATGCTGTAGGGAGTAGAACAAGAACGCAGTTGTAAAACTGAACAAAAATATTGCAAAAATTATCACAGTTAATATAGCTACTGCCTACGGGTAGTAACTACCCTGCTACTGCAGTGTCACTGTCACGTACTGCATACCTGAACAGTGACAGAGACAGCTCTGACTCTGATGTACATGGTAGTTGAAGAAGAGTTTTGGTCAAATGACACTCATGACAGTGAAACTCACTTGTACACAAGATCAGGCCAGAGAGCAACACATGGAAGAAAACAGAGAAATTTTTGAATTCTGGCATATGAGAATAATCAAATATTAAAGAAAAAAGATGGAGTCACCCTGCTTGATTTTCTAAATTTTCACACTCTTATTATAAAATGATACAGAAGTAAAACTTTGAATAGTAAAGACTAAAAGAAAAAATATGTGACCAAATGGAATTCTTTATTTTTTAACCAAATTTGCAATTATCACACCCAAAATTTCAGAGATTAAAACATTTATTTGATGGAATATTTTAACCTTCCGGTATTGTCAATTTTGAGTAGCATCTAATTCATATAGGTCTTGTAGTTTTGAAACAATTTTTTGGTAGGTCACTGTGCAATACGGCAATTAGCCAGAATTTACAATTTTCCTACTCTCTCATGATTGCATTTTGTGTGCTCTTCAACAGGAGCAATTGACCTGGCCAGAGTTGGGTTAACTCAAGTTGGCTTTTAGACCAATAAATCTAAAAAATTCACTGATGCATTTAAAGAACTTGCCTTGGGAATATGACTATACAAAGTGCTAATACAGGTAGTGTTGAACACCTGTGAGCAGAACGGCGCAATACATGTTTATTTTTTCTGCGCTCACATCCTTTACAAATATGCGGGCCTGTGATAGTTGGGGGGGGGGGACTTGAAAAATTTCAACCATATAGAGGGGGGGCATTTGAAAATTTTTTAGGGTACTTAGGGGGGATCTGAAAAAAAAAAGATTTCAATCAAGATTCCTCCAGCCCCCCCCCCCCCTAATCGTTATTTGTGAACGCAGCCTTAGGCGCTTCATGGAGTCTCCTTTTGGTTAAAGGATAGGCTTGTACACTAGTTGCTCCACTGACTTTTTTGTTTTTACGTTTTCGATAAAGACTTTCAACTTATTCAGTCATTCCCTGTCTCCTATTCGTATTATCTGTTTCTATATTTTCCTACGTTCCGGATATGTGTTTTGGCCAGGTCACGTGATGAATGGACTATGACCTGGTGTAGGTTTGTGCTTGCCAAAAGATCATATGGCTATTGCGCGATCGAGACAACTTTGCTTAAAATAAATATTAATTTCATTACGACATAATCCCACAGACTTGACGCAAGTCTAGGTTACAAGCACCTACATAATAAGAATACCCCACTAAAACCAAATTTCAAAGAAAGAACAGATTCTGAGGATTTTTTTATTTTGATGAAAATTACTAATTTTGTCATGATTTAAGCAAAACCGAAAGGAACATTCTTGTCTACTTCTAAACCAATTTTCAAAGTGAACAGGCAAGCGACTGCAGAGAAGATTGTTATAAAACAAAGTAAAGATAATGATTGCATGTGAAGGTTTTGCTAAAGAACAGGACCTTTACTTTGCTATCAACCTATGTTTAGGCTTTTAAGATCGTAAAACTATCCATTTGTAGGGATTTTTTGTGAAAAAATGACCCATTCGGGGTTCACATGCCCGTACACCTTTTGTATGGCTGCTGCTTTGTCTGCTACTATCTAGTCATATATGCAAATCACAACCATATCTTGAGAGCGAACTTACGCTACGAATGAATCAGCAGAGGCTTAGGAATTGAATTGCTGTCTTATGAAAGACAGCATAAAAAGGATTCTGAGAACAATCTTAAAAGTTCTTCTTGTTTCCACTGGGAATTTTCGAAACTAAGTCCATGAACATTGGTATTTTTTCTCTTGCTTCAGATTCTTTCCAAGCATTGCAGGGACTAATTCTTCGTTATGGAATTTCGGGGCAGTGTTCTTGTTGCCCTGTTATGCATAAGTAGCTGTATAAATGCGGTCAATCTCTCAGGTAGGTAATTTTAATAAGTTTCTTTTCAACCTTTGATCCTTTTGCAACATGACATTGGACCTTTGATTTTAGATAACAGTTAAGAGTGTCAGTGACCTTAACAATTCAATGCTAACGTTGGCAATCATGCCGGAGACTCGTGAGTTGTTTTTATTCCATATATTTCCCAGCCATAGATACTACTCAAGATCGGTTTCATTCCCAGTTACTGAACTGAAGTCAGTTTTAGACAGAAATACTCTAATCTTTGGCAAGGAAATAAAGTAAGTGGATTTGACTGCAAAAAGTTCAAAATCGCTACTGTGTGATATCCAAACTCCATGAAAATATCAATATTGAGAATTGACGCATATAATTTTTCCAACAACAGTGTTAATACTGACGAATGTCAGATATCGACTGACGGACGACAGACTTCACTGGTCAGTCGCCGATCCAGTAAGCTCCGCATCACTTATAAAAATTGACGATTGGATTCTGCAAAAAATGGAGTGCAGATGTAGCTGCCAAGTTGGCCTTAATTTACTTTGCACAGTTTTCGGACTTTTATGAATAACATGTCACTGTACGCTGTGGATGTAATGGACAGTGGTGACAAAGTTTACCATAAAAAGTAATAGACCACGAAATATCTGACAGTTTATTATTTGCATTTGGTGTAAATTTGCAAATTTCTATCACTGAGGAATTATGGCAATTTTTGTGAGAAAAGTGATAGCTTTGAAATTTCGTTCGTACTTTCCGAGGGATTTTTAAATTCCTGTTTGTTCATATGATCATCATATTTTGCGTATTTCGCTTTTTTGATAGTTTGTCCGTTTTAGGTAAACACCTTTTACTAAACCATTTATCTGATAGTGCCTAAGAATGACTTTACTCAGATTTATTCCAATTGTGGTGGTATACCACATATGTAAATTTTATAAGGATATTTTTTTTTCAATTTTGGTCAAACCATAATTACTGAATGAATTGATCAAGCCAACATTTTTTAAATAAATCGTCCAAGTCATGTGTTCATTATGATTATTAATTGATTTGGACGTCCATGTTTTGTTCATGTAACATGGAAGTATATTCCTTTGGTACCTGAATGGTGAACGACATGGTCTGTATCCGCCCTCAGTATTAGCTGTATTTTGCAAGCGGGCTATTACAAGTTAGACTCGCACACCCCCTCGACGGCTTTTATTCTAAAAGATAAGTTTATTTGATAACAAAGAAAGCCAGGTCTATTACATACATGACATAACTGCAAATACGTTAAGCAAACAAATAAAATCACTAAGATAGGTCTGGAAAAGTAGCTTTTCAACTTGAAAGGTGAGAAAAGAAATATCAATAAACTAACATCGTTATAGGAATGCGTTCAACGCGCATTATTTGCCTTCAAGTCTAACGGGCATCATCGACTTTGTTCATCATCTTATAAATAAATACAAAGTAGTCATCGATGAAGACACGTGTCATTTGAGTTGCATAATTTAGGATTGACGGATAACCTTAATCAAATCAAAAGTAACTGCATGGATTTCTTACATTCAAAATGGTCTATTTCACATAAGAAGTGATACAATAGATAATGTCTGGTGTTGTATTGTTGTCTTTTTCAATTCCTGCATTTTATAATCTTTTGATATTGGTGCTGTTGTTAACATTATGTTTTCTGATGATTCTTCACATATTTACATTCAAATAAGATATCTTCCAAGGCTTCATCTTGGCCACAAATATGACATTTCTCGTCACTTAAATTAAACGTTTTAGCCATGCTTCGTGTGATTAGGTCTCTGGAATATCTTCAAATTCAAATCATTCACTGAGTTGCTTACGATTCTTGTTGGGTTGAATCGACAGGAGAAACTCAGCTCAGTTTTAACCAATTTGACCTTTGACTTTATGCCATTTCTTATCAACCAATTCTAATACAGTGACTTCGTTTTAATGTCTTAATGTCCTTGTCAGACCACAGTTCTCTAATTTGAGGATATCAAATATTTGTACGATTGATCTTATCTGATTATTCGTTTCCAGGAGTGTGGAGCAGAATAGTTCTGCCCCGGAATAAAAAGGGCACGATGCGTTTTACAGACTCAGTACGGCTAGGAGATCACGTGATGGCGGTATAAACAAACCCACGTGAAACGATTGGAACTAATTTGTTAGAATTGAATCTTTTACTTGTTGACATTTATCAAAAGTGTTGGGTGCCATATAGCTGAACGTGGCAATATTACAAATTACCCTTAAAAACGAACGTATTGCAAAAAGAAAGCAGATGAGCTGACATTTGCAGATTAAACCAACATTACTTCACCATCCAATTATCCCAAATTAGTTCCAATCGTATTATATGTACAAACGCCGATGGAAATACACATATTTCTGTTCGCGTTTGCACGTTTGTGCACGTACGTTGATCCATTCAAATTAGGGTTTAACTTATTGGTAGTGTTTCATGTTCTGTACTAATTCCTTCTTATCTATATTTGATTGTCTCTCCCTAATTTTCTCATTTATTTCCCATTGTTCAAGCCACTTATTTCTGTTATCATCCCAGATATATTTTAGTCTTATGACATCACTTTTCGACCATTTTTCATTGAAGAGGATAGGGCCTACATCCTTCATTCTTCATTTAATAGTTGTACCGTATGACTTCAGAGAAGATTGTGTTTTGATGTTGGCAAATTCACTCTCGGGAGTCCTTGTGGAAAAGGTAGTACTATTTCTAAACCCGATCATCGAAATTTTCGACATCTCGTTGGAATTCTCAATCCCTTGTTCATGTTCATCTTTGCACCTGTTGCTTTTCATAATTGTTGAACATTTTCAAATACCGTGAACGTTGAGGGCGCGTTATCGCATGGTAGAAAATAGACTTATGCACGCTAGGAAAAAAAAGACATGCACGACATGGCGATGATTATGCGTATAATTTCCACATTTGACGTCATTAAATACAATATAATCGGAGATAAATTATCATAACATCAGACTTTGAGATACCAGAATAGACTGTAGCGTGACTGCAAGAGATGTCATTGGTGGATGTCATGCGTACTTTAATTTTGAGAAGGGTTGTTGTTTTCAGATATAAATATCTAATCTATCACTTGCATGAAACAGATAAAATAATTGTACTGTGTATACCATCCAGTAATTTGTAAAAAGGAAGCGACTTAATTGTATTTAATCATCATCTTACCCAAATGACTGCTTGGTATACCTCCATATTTTTTATTAAATATCTGAATCTAGCATTTCGGCTGATTGTCATATCATAACAGTTTCTCGTTTGAGCATGTGCATATTTACCACTGAATCAAAGTTTGAGGTCTGATAGGTGTACTTTTATCTCACCAGAATGTGGCACCGCTTTGACGGCCCCGGGTTTGTTGACATCATCTCGAAACACGGACAACAAGTGGTGCAAATACACCATTGGAAGTGACCAGGGCGACTACAATGTCCGTCTACAGTTTGCGCGCAAAACAGCACTAGATGTATCAACTGTGACCGACGAATGTTATGGCAAAGTTATTATCTACGATGGCACTCTATCGAACGTACTCGGAGTGTACTGCTATAATACACTACCTGAATCTGTGGAGTCAACAACAAACGTCATCATAATGGAGTACCTTGAAGCGGATCTAGGGCCGGAACTAGCAGACAAATATGACTTTATTGTCAAATATACGAGGGGTACGTGATTAATTTCCTATGAAATAAACTCGGCAGTGAGATAAGCTCGAGATAAAATGACATGGATGTAGACAGAAACAAGCATGGAATGAAGCAAATGCAATTTAACACGATCGGAACTAATTTGGGATAATTGGATGGAGAAGTAGTGTTGGTTTGATCTGCAAATGTAAGCTCATCTACTTTTTCTTTTTACGTCACGCACTTGTTTTTATGAGTAATTTGTAAAACCGCAACGTTCAGTTATAGGGCACCTAACACTTTTGAGAAATTTGAAAAATATAAAAATCAAATTCTCCCAAATTAGTTCCAATCGTGTTTTTATCAAAAACAAGACAAATGCACATTATGTCATATCTTGACAACATGTGCGCTAGTGTGGGAGGCAAATATATCTTTGAACTTTTTATATTGCACAGTACAACAGGCTGAACGATGCATGTATGTGTGTGTGACTGTACGTTCACGAGCAACTTTCATTTGTTTCAGGGTCAAGAGCTAATGTGAACAAAAAAGAACAGCAGGCTTCCCGGGAGCAATTGCAGCAAGGCTACTCTGACAACTACATAGAACCAAGTGAGTATAATAACAGGTTGCAAATATCGTGCCAGTGACCTTCAGATATGTTGAATGTGGAATTTGAACTTTGTCGCTCATTTGACATTGTTGAATCTCCGATGGCGGAGATACGCATTCAAGGCAGAACGGTGCTGCCCTGGTTCTAATTCAAAAAAATAATTGTAAGAACAGGCTCAACTTTTGGCTGTATAACACGAAACACCAGTGCGCACATTTGTCATTAGACTATCGTTGACCATTCTCGCGAGCCAGAGCAATAATTTCCGCTCCGCTGACCTACGCAAAAATCAAAAATCTCTTAACGGGTAGCGCTGAGCTGTTGCCGTAAAGAGGCATTTGGTTTACGACGATGTCGTTGACAAGATCAACTAGTCGCTCGTTAGGATTCCTATTTTACGATGTTGGCTATTTTGATGATTGTTGTCTAGGTATCCAGAATGACTCCGTTCCAAACTTCAAGTGAAGAACACATTCAAGATTATCTGTAAAGGCGTTTCTTCGATTTTTGGTCGATTTGTACCTCAATTTCCTTCCTAACATTCATCTCCATGATGACGTCATCGGTCGCCCTGGTCAAAGAATCGACGCTCTTACAAACAATCTTACTTTGTCTCATTGCATGTCTTGCACCACAGTCCTTCCCATGCTTGGACACTTCATATCTTTGTGGCATTTAACGATGTCGAAAAAAATTGTCAGATCATTCATTCGTTCTGAAGAAGATCACTCTATCCGAGGATCTAATTATTTTCAGTTTGTTCAAATAAACTAGACGGTGAGCAGTGCATGGTCATACTTATGTATTTGACATCAATCACGTCACAAGAACAAATAAGCAAAACAACTTTACAGAAGTTTTAAAAGAAATTATACTGTATCAACTGTGATAAAGTGGCAGGAAGAGACCATTGTGCAGTGCCTTGCAGTATTTTGGAAAGCTATTACCTGCAACTCGGAGCTAATATCACCCAATAATATGTACACCTTTGCTACGATAAACAGTGAACGATGAAGTAGACCCATGTGAAGAGCAGAATAAAGAGGTTGATAGGTTGACTGGACAACGCGACGCCCTCTACATCTCGGTCATTGTATTTGGTAGCGTTGGAGTTGTGATGGTTGTTATGCTGAGCATTGCCATTCATATCATCAGCGGCCGTGAAGTCAAGCTAAGGCACTATGCTGGAGGTAAGACTCACAAGGTGATGAAAGCACGGCACTAGCGGGTAGACGTTAATTGAGATCGGTTGATAGAATGATGGATTTTGTTTTGCAAATTCGACTCCCTTTCTATGCCGTTTACTTTTCTAAATTTGAGAAACATAAAGGCAAGTGCATTGCAATCATTTAGCTCCTCTGGAATTGCCTTTAAGTTTGGCTAATGGATTCCCGGGGTGACTTGAGTTTGCATGGAGGCTTGATCCCAACAAGTTTCTGTTTGAGAAATTGATCATATATATATATATATATATATATATATATATATATATATATATATATATATATATATATATATATATATATAACAATCAAAATGTCGTCACCAAAGCAAATATTTTTAAATCTATTTAACACCTGGCGAGTTAACGAACTTTGAACAGAAAATTTATTCGGCTTAAGCTGCTACATGTATATTTGTGTTGTCCTGTCATTGTATAGTACAATACTAAGCTGAATAGTCCCTAACTTTCTTGCAGTGGACCCCACTGACCCGTATCTTCTGGATTTGAAGAAAGAGAAAAAAGGCGGTAAGTCGGCTGAAGACGAGGAGGCGGCCACTCACCTTACCGAGGGAGATGGCGAAGGAAATCAAAACAAAGGCTTTGAAGATATCGAAGAAGGTGCTGTTGGTGGGGCAGAAAAGTAATTTTCCGGAAACAGCAAACCGTGTTAACAAATTTGGATTTATATTACCGGTAGTATAAATATTGCAAATATAAAAAAATTTACACAAATTCAAAAAATTCCAGTTTTTGACATAAAAATTAGTAGCATTGTTTATTACGTTGATCGAGACACTTAGAGCTTTCGGAGTTGTGGGATTTTTTCTGCCGGAGATATTCCTAAGTTAGTGATTCGCTCTGAATCAGCCGAAGAAATGGCTATCTAGCAAGCGCTTTGAACATTATGTGTCCGCTACGTTCTACACTATATAGCACTTCATCAGTTGTTTACTTTGTATTTAGGCTTAGTGGACATAGATTCATGTGCACTCTTTGCTGATGTCATTTCTCCGGCAATCTGATCAAAATCAGATGTGGAGATGGCCCAGTTTTTAGCCTGGTTCTTTTCTTTGCTTTGCAAAGCATGAACGACGGAGCCATCTCGAACTTTGATTTTAATCAGATTGCTCCAAGAGATTCGAGGCAGATAAAGAACCACAAGTCATCGTAGATGACATAGTGCCCACTTGATCAACTATTATTGGAACTGGTGATCCTTGTAACACCTATTGTCTGTGATTGGTGAATCACCGACATACATGTAGTTCAGTTAATTACAATTAGGATACTATAATTATTTCAAATTTGTCATTGCTCAAAAACTTAGACAATAATACACAGTTTGAAACAATAAAAAATCACAGTAATCTCAAACGCTGGTTACTTTGGTTCCAGTGCTGTATTTGTTGACAAGCAGATACTTGAAAAATGCTTCAGCAAGACGTCGACGTATGTCATAATATATTATAATTTCTAAACTCACATTGACATAGATATGTACACCATAGGACGTAGTTCTCATACCAAAGATTGATGAAAATCGATCAGCTCAGATTTGACAAAATCAAAACAGGATCTGTTCATGTCTGTCGGGTAATGGTTCCAAGCAGAGAGAAAACTATCATCCAGCGACCATATTTGGTCGTATCACAACAAAAGTCGACGTGCAGATGAAAACCACAGTAAATTGCCACTGTACCATATTTGAATGAAATGGAGTCAGCCACGTCAAAACGATTGCTCTTTACATGAAATATCGTGAAAAAGTGGCCACTTGTATACCATTATACATTGTATGTCATAATACACTGTCCTTAAACGACCTACGAACGAGATTTGTTCAGGCGTGTCGGCGTGATGACTGTGAACGTTAAATGTTCGCAACAAAATGGCTATCATGTTGGATCGGATCACAAAACAAATTGACCTGCGTATGTACGCACTACTACGTCCACGGGGACTAATAACCACAGTGCCATGACTTTGGTGAAAAGGGTCAAGTACATGACATATGACCGACATCACAGATAATTTTAGCGATGTGACCATATTTTTTGAGTCTCCAAATTTTTGCTCTCAGTTATTTTTATTAATGGAAAAGCAGTAAGCGTTGCTGTAGCGCATCGAAATCAGTAATGGAATCGATAGCAAGCGACTTTGCTCGCTTGGATATTGTGTACTCTTCATTGCAAAGGACCGTAAGCTTGCGCCGGCATAGGTGCCGTCTTTCTCGTAGGAAATGTCCATGACGATGTTTTCCCGAGTATTTTCTACAACCAACAAAGCAAGATTCAGTGAAACAGTAAAAGTCGTAAAAAAGCCGTGCCATTGGCATAGAGGCAAGTCGATCTTGCACTGTATATCAATCTATGTAGCAGTCTGATTAGTTTAGCCGTACGTCTAACATCAAATTAAACTGATATGATGAATCATTTCGTCACAATCACATTGTATGAATACCAAATTCTCAAAATTTTCTATTAACTGGGGATTTTATATGAAAACATCTTATTATCAGGGTAGTGTTTTACGCATTTATTCTTGAAATGTTATAAAAAACTATATGCAATAATTTATCTCAGTCTAAAGGAAATGGAACAAAGAGACAAATTATCTCTGAAGGGCATATCAATTTTCTATGGATCTGTTAACGCTTTCCAAACAATAACACTGACTAGTGAACGGAGAAATCACACTTTCATATTTTAGGCAAAAAGATCGTTTCTGGTCTCCGCGCGCGTCATTTCAGAACATGCGCGTCATGACTTTTGGGGGTTACATACTCATCAGTACAGCTATCTTTGGTATCCCTGTTCGCATGTCCAAAAATGCTAAAATGAAAATGGAAGTATTATGCAGCCTTTGATAAAAGACAATAACTGTTGCATGAATAGTGCCAAACCAGCATTGTTAGGAATAAAAAAGAAAGGGAAATCTTGCTGAATGTCAAGGACCAGGAACATTTTTTGGCCTTATTTTTTCTTAGTAGGCCTAGTGGTGAAAGGGCGGTAACTGCATCCTTTCAGAAAAACTGTAGGGTCGCTGGCTTTGTCCAGTTTATCGACTGCAATGAAAATTTTATATTCAAGACACTCTGAAACTGTTTACATTGAAATGTAAAATTTAAAACAGTTCAAAATAGATCATTCAGTGACAATTGTGTGATTGTGGAGTTTAACAAGTTGTACTAATTACATGATATTGTACGAATTGTACGCATGTATTCCAGGAAAGATATAAATGTGCTAAGAAATTACTTGCAAACTGAAGGACACATCAATTTCTTGTAATTCCGTTTATGTTATCGTAATAGCGACAACGATTAGTAAACGTAGATGTGTTTGTTTCGTATTCTACCTTATTGCATTCGTGGAGGGCGGTATTTGGATCTTTTGAGATTTTTTTCTGTAGTTTTGTGCTGGTTATCAACTTCAATTACTCAAGGAATCCTTAAAATATTGAAATGTAACATTTCAGAAAACAGACCAAATTCAACTGATATAATGAATCTTTTCGCCACAATGAAATTATATCAATAAAACTAATAAACTTTCGGCTTTTTGGGATTTAGTGCATTTTCTACATGAAGACGTATTATTAACAGGGAAGTGTTGTACTCATTTATTCTTGAAACAATATATACGGTTATATGAAATAATTTTTCTCTGATGTTAAAGAAACAAATAGACGATTTATCTCTGAAGAACACATTATTTTTTATGGATTTGTTAATGCTTTCCAAACAATGACATTGGTTAGTGAATTGGAAATCACATTTTCATATTTTCACCTTTTCTTTGTGTGGTGGTGAAGGGCGGTATCTACATCTTTTGAGAAATACTTTTGTGTGGTTTTATTCAGTTTATCAACTACAATTAAAATTTTGCGCTAGAGGCACTCTGGAACATATTGAAATGTAAAATTTCAAAAAAATTGAAAATACATTATAGATCACCCAATTGGAATTTTACGCATTTATTCTAGGAAAGATACCAATGTGCTTAGAAATTATTTGCAAACAGGTTAATTTCTTGTAATTCCGTTTATTTTATCAAAATAGCGACAAAGAGTGGTAAACTTACATGTATCTTTTTCGTATATTACCTTATTGCATTGGTGGAGGGCGGTATTTGCATATTTTGAGAAATGTTTTCTTTAGATATGTTCTGTTTATCAACTTTAACTACTCAAGGAATCCTTAAAATACTGGAATGCAAAATTTCATAAATACCAGGCATGAAATACTGAAGCAAAAGGAACGTAGTCACTTTAAAGGCTACCTGAAAATATGAACTTTTCTTCGTTGCGTAAAATTATGAGAATTAGGTTGTCCCTTGGAACCCACGAATCGACTTTGAAATTTGTCGGTGGTGCAGTGTCAGTAATGTTTTACCGAAATGGGAAAAAAACCCGGAAAAATACGAGATTTTACATATTTTTCAAGCTGATATGTATGGTAATTGGGTCATCTCAGTGATTCCGTATACAGCCAACTTCTCACTAAACCAACGTCAAAATCGATTGTTTGTTTGTTTGTCGTAATACATTTCTTGAGATGCCTTAATGTAGACATGTTCAAATCACCATAAAAATTGTAAATATGTAATTTTTTACTGTTGCTTTTATCGATATTTGTCAACATATCATGCTCGCTGAAACCAATGTAAAGTAATAAGTGTGGGTTTCTAGGGATGACTTAACTCAATTTTTATTATGATCTCCTGAAATTCTCACATTTTTGAAAATGTATGAAGTTAGAGATTCTTATTGGAAAGACTGAAAATAAAGAGAAGAATTAAGAAAAAACTTGTAATATTTATTGACTGATAAGTTTAATATTTTTTATCCTTTAATACTGTCATCAAAGTCCCCTAATATCTCTAATTGTTGACATGTTTCTCATTAAGGTAGAATGCGCCAGATGGAACAAATATTTGGATTCTAAATTTTTTACAATTCTTATCGGATCAACCACTTATGGGGGCTCATTTCAAAGCTCTTGCCGTAAGAACATTTTTCACCGTCTCAGTTTTTCAAGTTTTACCCCTCGAGTTAACACATGAATGGCGGCCATTTTCAATTTCAAATAATGTCGGTAATGTTCGACAATTTGCTTCTCTTTGCAATGTGACTCCTGATTTTTATTCTTGATCTGGTAAGACTAGTGGTTCAAAGTTTCATTGAGAAAAGTTTGGGGCGCATACTACCTTAACTGTCACCTGTTCCAATTTTGCCACAGTTACCATGGAAAGAGAAAATCTAACCAATCACAGATTTTAAGCGGGTGGCCGCTTTTTAAAAACAGCGCCCTCACACAGGCATTTTGAATACCAAGGAACGCCCCTTCGACCATATACGGGCATATTTAGATTATAGGTGACTGTATACCTTTCAGTCTCACTTTGTGTGAAATACATGTTATCATTCTACTATATCTAAAGCATTGCGGAATCCCTAGTGTCCATTGTCAACACAACCAGGGTGAATGTTACTACTGTTGACAACTGGATTTAGCCCTGGTCAGAACCGATTTCCCTGATCAGAACTAATTCCCTGATTGGAACTAATTTTCAACAATAACACATTGTATACTATGCGGCTAATATTTTGCGTTTCAGCATACTTTACGGAGAGAAAGCAGACGACGCATTTGTTCTTAGAATGAAACATAATGAAAAACACAGAATTTGTCTTTTCTTAATTCGTTTTTCATGGTTACTTCAACAAGGTAAACTTATTATGTCCGGAGCAACACTGTTCAATCATTTCCTGTTAAAATACACTCTTTCATCGGTTTTCGTGCAAAGCAGGTCTTAAGATTTCATTCAGATATGCTATTTTAATTTTGGTGAAAGAAGAAATCAAGTAAACAACGTATCCACATAGGGGTTTGAAAATTACAAAATCCTTGGCATAATCTTAGCAATACCTCTAACAATTGTCGTTGCCTTGTTTGACCTCAGTGTTGACTTAAAACAACTTGAAGGATTTTTATCTCTTCTCTAAGGAACCGACACTTGACGTAAAATCGTTTCCTTCATCTAGTCGGAGACGTATCTCTCTGTCTGAGTCAGAGCAAACCGTCAATGAATAAAAAAAACTTGATCTTTAAAAGCGAAAATCCAATATGTTGTCATTTTTTGAATGTGTATTTAAAGGGGCGGCATAGCTAAAAGGGAAAACTTATGCCGTTGGGCTTCGTGTGAGAATCTGGTATCAGTAGTGAAACTTCAATATCAGTTCATTCAGAACTAACACAAGTCGGTACAACTTCACGTATATTATTATGAATACTTGCGGAGTGCATTCCCTGGTCTTTGTTTGAGAAAAACTCTCTTTGTGCAAAAGTGATGCGGGTCTGATACGGTGAAAAGTCTGGCTTAGGGTGACCTCCAGTAAATTCAAAATGGCGCCACAGGAAAACACAGCACGGTTAATTTTGTATTATTTTGCTAGTGTGAGACAATAGGTGATGACTAACTGAGTCAGTATGCGTGCTACTTACTGCCTCGGACATAGACATTCCCATCGACAGCTCATATTTAAAAAGAAGATCTTGCCGTCAGCATTCATTCACTAGCTTTAGTTCAAAGGGGCCAATCAAGGAATGAAGCTCTTTAAAATTTTCTTCTAGAATTAGAATTAACACAAGCCAGCAGAAATTCGCAATTCTCACCCATGAATATCGTTAAAAAATATTGCGCAGTTGCGTTGTCGAAAAAAGTAATTAACCCATAAGCCTTTCCAAGTCCTTTCTGGGTGAAATGATGATTAGAAATGGTCAGTAGTCTGGTTTTCGTTACCTTTTCTGAAATGTTGAAAATGTTGTCAACATGTAAACTGTACAAACGAAAAGGCAAAGGGACCTTAAGTATGTTCATGGGCTGCTTAAGCCTTGGTTTAAGAGCAAGCCTTCAAGCAGTGCGAATAATTTCATTTTAGCAATACCTAACATGGTATCTCAACTCGTTTGAAATGAACACCCTCTCGGCAAATGTCAAGACCCTGGGTATGAAATATACTGGTTTCCTCCTTTTTTTCCAAACTAAACTTATTATTCTAAGATCATTTTAAAACCATTAAAAATTTGTGTAGCAACTGCACTGCGCGAAAATTCGAGAAGTTTCTCTCCCGCCAACTAATTTTTCACTTCTCCCCATTCTTCAACAGGAAACATCCTATCCCCCTCCCCTCTAAAACCCCAAACTGTCCTGTATATGCTAAAAACTTTGGCTCTCCCCATCGGCAAACCACACAGACAAGTTCTTCACATATCCTGATAAGAGACACATTGATCACCCACTGGAAAAGATATCGTTGAACAACTTCAACTGTCCCCGGCATATCCATGAATCTGACGTCACGGTGGTATATTTGCTGCACCGAAGGTTTTTGCGCCATATGAAGGACAAGCGATGTAGTCATACCGGGAAATAAAACTTCTTAAGATAGTACGCGCCATGAAAGTAAAAAACTTAAACTTTGCCCAAACTTTGCTCAGTGAAACCTTAAACCACTCTCTCATCAAATCAATAATAAAAATAGGGGTCACCGTGCAAAGTTTGGTACAAGAGAAAAATTTACCGATATTTGAAATTAAATATGGCCGCCATTCCTGTGTTAACTCTATAGGGAAAAATAACATTTCCGATTTCCGTGAAAATAAGACGGTGAATTTTTTTCTTGCTCCGAAAGCTTCAAAATGAGCCCCACAAGCTGTAGATCAAAAAATAATAGTGAAAAAAATTGGGAGTCCGAATATTTGTCCCCGGGGCGCATTCTATCTGCGTGAAGAGAAGTTGGTTGTCGTCTGATGATGGTTCGCAAGACATTTCCTCAAACTCAACTGACACATTCGAGGTTGACACAAAGATCTGCCGTCGTGGTGAAAACTAGAATGATCTCCTAGCATTCCCACGAAATCCGATGAGAACTCAGCCAATGTTTGGTTCTGTAACCAAGGAAGTTTTACAAACAACAACAAATTGAACTGTAGTTTTGTAGATGTTGCCAGGAGTCGCCGTAGTTCAAAGAGGTCGTCAACGCTTCAGATCTGATAAGGTAATCTTATAAGAGGAAAATGAAGGAGCCGGGGTCCATTATAGCTGATAGAATTGGATGGAGAGCACTGCCAAGGGGAGAGAAGTAAGTTTGCAACTTGATATCAGATTCATGTTCTTGTACAAGTTGTGTTCCGATACCACAACACTATTTTACATGAAAAAGGAAACTTAGTTTTGTATATCGGAAATGACGGGGACGATTGTTCTTGTACAATACGTTACATACACATACTTTTTACCTTTGCTTTCTTGGTCTGTCGATTTGTAAACCTGCCTTCTGAGAAAAAACTCAACGCATGGTTTCCGTAGGTATTACGACAAACATTTCGCACTGCGGATCCAAGAGAAGTTCATGGTCCCAGTCCATCGTGAATTAAATGATTCCATCTCAGGACTGTACCAGTGTTAGGATTGTATTATGTTACGTTGTTGGAAAGATTTTGTAGTGGCAATGAGTCAGTCGTATGTGCTCCTACATGTCATTAGTGTCGCTTTTCATTTTCTAATCATGACGCTCAAATATACAGTACAAGAAAAATATAGCGACCGTGTTTCCTATGCTTCCTCGTCCAAATGTATGCATTTAGTAGGACGTATTTTCGTTGTCTTTCTCAGTGACTGTTTTCAAGTCGGTCATCCGGGGTATTACTCTAGTCATAGTCACGACCATCACTGTCACGCGGCACTGCTATGCACAGTCTTACTCAGGTAAGTTTTCAAGTGCTTTTATTCTTCTGATACGCATTATTGCAATGGATATTGATGTAAATTTACATGAAATTATTATGCAACTCAGAGATTCAAGTTAGAGCTTGGTGTGAATATTTCATTTTCGTGCAAACATGTGCCATATTTTTATAGTAGTAGATTTTTGCTCTGTATTTCTCAAGGTTGCCATTTCACTACAAAACTTAGAAAGAATGAAAATTTGAGTTTCAGATTGATATGTATGAGCGTGGAGTCGATCTGACACTACGTAAAATGAATATTGATTGTTTGAAATTTAGCAAAGACATAATTATGGCGGCATTTTCACGCGTCACATTTCCAGGACACTCCTCAGAGTGTACCCTATTTTCTGAAATTCCCATAGCTGTTAACCATCATAAGTGATCAACGGATGACAAGGAGAATGACATGCATGGGTAACTCCTTCTATAAACATATTTTTATAATGTCTGTGATATTCACCATTTTCATAATATTTGTTCTTTCCAGGATGCGGCGACAAGGGAGTTAGCTCAAATATCATCGGCGGTAGTGCAACAACGGTAGAGGAATGGCCGTGGCAATCAATGATAAACATTTACAGTTTAATTGGAATTGAAAGTCACATTTGTGGAGGAACTTTGATCCATCCAAAATGGGTCCTGACAGCAGCACACTGTATGTAAGTGACGCTATTTTCCGTTTCACCAAGTTGAGTCAGTATAACCTTTATTGCAATGTTTATTTTTTTGCTTTTGTCGATTTATATTGCTGCCAGCCACTTTATTTAAGACGCAGAAAGTCGCAAGGGAATAATTCTGCATTTCTATTTGGCATGGATGACGACATAAAACCAGCAGTCGGCGCTAGAAAAATATCTGAGCTAAAAGGCCGAGTGCTCTTGAAGCATATTCAGACAGAAGACCATCTACCCAATATCCAAATACACCGTCATTTTCTCGATAATTTCAAGTCAGGAAAACAATATGAGTAAAATAGTATAAATTCCCATCCGGTTTTTAGTTAAATCTCGCGTGAGATATCTCATTCTTTGATGTCATGTGACCCGCTTATGACAAATTCTGGTCTTCAGAGAAGCCGAGAGCCTCAGTGAGGAGGCCAAGGTTGAAATATCACATCAGATTTTTCGCTGAGATTGAAATATTACATCAGATTTCTAACCAAGAAATAATAACTCACCAGGTGATGAGCATTCAAAACGGTTTCTTCATTCAAATTGCAAAAACCGGGCAGTAGTACACGTTGTTGCATAATCCAAGGGCACTAATACCTTCAGTGGATAATTATTGATTAAAGATAAAAGTGTAAATACATGTTAAAATGACGCAATCGTTATTTTCTTCATCGAGAGACAATCATGGTGGGTTAGTTGCAATCACACAACACGTACAGTACCCTACTGTGAACCGATATTTCTTTATATCCTTTTCAGAAATAACTGGCTCGATCCAGTTCCATATTCGGTCAATCTTGGTACCACATATCGTACAGCGTTCAACGAATCGTCCAGAGTCCTCGTTGACGTAAAGAATGTTTACATCCATCCAGACTTTGATTTGGACACATACGACAACGATATTGCACTTCTCGAGTTTGTTGAGTCGGTAAATCTTACCTCTTACACCGAGCCAGCGTGCATAGCTGGTCCGAGTCAGGACTTCAGCGGACAGAACTGTTGGACTACTGGCTGGGGTAGCACACAGGGAGAAGGTATGGGGCCAAAATAATTGAATTATCTGAGAATTATCCATACGATTCAAATTTCGTAAATTGCTACAGAGATTATTCAACTGATTTAAATAAAGTTGGACAAACTCAGTTGAAATAAAATGGAAGAGTGAAAGCTGGAATGGCGGCTTAACAACATCCGTCTAGTGCTCCTGATCAGACGATATCTGAGTCTCACTTTTTCTACAACTTTTAAAAATTATATTGTTTCTATTTGCTTATGTAACGTATAAGTTGAACAGAGGATGATGTCATCACAGCCTACTTATAGATCATGGGAGAAACTAGAAAACAACCGAAAACAGTTCGTTATCTTGTAGATTAATCAAATCTGACATGGTCATGCTATTCTAGTAAAGATTTACGTATACATGAATAAATTTTGCTTTTAGATCTACCAAGTGAAGTTTTGAGAGAAGCAAGCGTTCCTCTGATTACGGACGAAGAATGCCAATCTTTGCTGGAACCGGGTCAAATACTGACAGAAAATATGATGTGTGCATCTTACAATAACAGCGGAACTTGCTTTGTGAGTTGCACGTTCCGTTATCAAAATACTTTAGTGTCAGAGATAAAAGTAACCACTCCGAAGTCTTTGACGTTGTTCCATGTTTGTCAAAGTCCATATAGTTTAATGTAGTTTAATACGCATGCTTGGGGGAGGGGGCGAAGCCATCGTCAAGATTGTAAACGGTGATGTTTGAAATGAACATGTGTTGTTTGAAATGAACATGTGTTGATGGAAATTATGATTTATCTCCTAATGTACGATCGTTTCCGAGAAGTAAGTTTAAATCATCATTGAGTTACAACTAGTTGAAACTGCATGTATCACATTTTAAAACATCTGATGAGTTTAACTTGATGACAACCGTTCAAGTTTCTGCTCACGAAACTTTTGACCTGTACAGATTTTGCAACACTTAGTGATCAAAGTGTAAGGTTTCTCCGTTATACAATATGTGCTTTTTCCGTGCTCTGTTTGAACTACTCCGTTTACTCGTTAACGGACCTTAGCGAGAGGTCCATATGATGGAAACAAATCAACAGTATAGTCGTTTTTTGTCTTTGTTAATACACAGTTGGATGGTGGTGGACCTCTGGTTTGTGAAGACGGCGGTGCATGGTACATAGCTGGCATTGTTAGTCGAGGTAATGCTTGCCTGAACCCCGAATCACCAGGCATCTTTACAAAAGTCTCGAATTACGCCGACAACTTCATCGGTAACGTCTTCAATGGCACAATACCTCCGACGAGTAAGTTCACTTGACCATTTTTTATGTCAAATATGTATCCATTGAGTTTATAGGTGAATGGCACATTGCCAGATAAATTTTGTCTATAAATCGTACCATGAATCGATTGACCAACGCGTTTAATTATCCACACATGTGCTGATATTGACAATATTTTTATTGCCTACAAAGAGCCTCATACACCGGCTTCCTTCTCTGCAATTAGTCATTCATGGAGCTGTTATTACACCTGTTCATAAAACATTTGACGAGGCGCCAATGAACATTGTCATTGTCTTTTCCAGAACCGAGTGTCTGTGGAAGCGGTGAATTCATGTGTCAAGGTGGGATGTGTCTGAATGAACTCACAACGCGATGTAATAGTGTCCCAGACTGCCCTAGCTTGGATGACGAGGCCTACTGCAGTGAGTACAGTATCAAACTTGAGTTGCTTCTCCTTTTTGAGGAATCCTAAGTTCCATCATATAACTCCAAGGAGTTGGTCTTCGGTCAACTTCTTCAGGAGGAAAAGCATACTTTAGGCGATGAGGTTCAGTAGAAAGAAAGAAGGTTCTAGTTTTCTTACACTGGCCTCCGTCACCTGGGTTTTCCCGGCAGCAGTTACCGACTGGCCTAGCCATCGCGTTCACCTAACGATCTATGCATCAGCCTGCCACTAACACGACAGTCTGCTGAAGTTTATTCCTTCAAATTACTCAGTTTTGATATTTATATGTCAACTGACTTGAAGCAAGTCTATAGTTTTCCGTAACCCGACATATTCTGTTTCAAACTCACTCATCATCCTGAACTTAGCTCTTTCGTTCATATTAAATCTTGCGACTGGTGATACAGTTTAAAATCGCGCGTGATTTCAGTGACGTTATATCAATCCAAAATGTCCACCGTGGCTTTCAAACGTTTGTTCCCATTAATTTGTAAAACATTCAATCACGCTTAAAACTGTCTTGCTAATAAGGAAAAGTAAAATTAAATCATCGTATTTGACCGGCACCTTTCGAAACTGACTTATTTTGGCTCGATCATATGTCAGAGTTTAAGGTAAATTTTCTGCGAAAGAAGACGTTTCAATTTGCAATTAAAAGTCAAATGCAACATTCAGTTCCAAATCAGACCGCATAATTGTTTATATCAACATACGTTACTTAATTGTAGCTTTTCGCCAGGAAATTGTTAACTTGCGACTTGACAGACGATGTAAATTCTGTATATGGTCAATGGTTTTCGTAGACTTAAGGTATAATGGTTCAATGAGAAAACTGATAGGCTTAATTACGGGTAAATGTAGCAATTCATGAACCATATTGAGATATGCTTGCAAACTAGTGTAATTAGTACGCGTGACGGTCTGAAAAAGTTTGTAACTTTTGTAATTATATTTTCATGGAAACAGGTAAAGAATGGCAGCTATTCAAACCAACATACGACGCAATAACTTCAAGCCTGGATGAAATTGGGAAAGTATCCACTGGCATACTACAGGAAGACTGTATGAATCTTTGTTTGAATGAGACTTCGTTTGTGTGTCGTGCCTTTGATTACGTCGCAGCGTCTGGGCTCTGCCATCTGATCAACAGCACAGCTCTCCCGGTTAGTCTCAACACCAGCGTTGAGGGCGTCGAGCATTGGGATCTCCGAACTGTGCAAGGTAATAGTTGAGCGTATGAAATGACCAAAATATTGACAATCACAGCGTATTGTTGACTTGGTTTTTCTCTTCTGAATAAAATTTACGTAAACGAGACGTTTCTCATCATGAATATTGTCCACAGTCGTACAATCTGAATGGCCTTTGAGAAGGATAGAAATTGAATAAGGATTGACATTAAAAATGCAAGGACAACGTTATGATAAAACGGTACATCTTTCCTTTTCCTCAACAGACTGTGGTGCATATTTTCTGGATCTAAACGGGTTCTTTGGTTCGCCTCGATATACACTCAGCCGTCCAGCCATGAACACGTGGTGTAGGATCACCATAAGTAACAGCCAATTGGACGCCGTCGTTCAGCTTAACACCTCATCAGTGATGACGCAGAAAGACGTGCTGTCTACCTGCGAAGACTCCTTCGACAGATTTATCGTGTATGATGGAAATTCGTTGAGCGCACCGGTACTAGGAGTCTATTGTCTCGCCAACATACCTTCAATCATCACCTCGAGTGGAAATACCGTCATTTTGGAATACCTGGAAAAGAGAAGCTTGGTGGAGACTCAGGGTTTCCTAATGCGATATAATATACGTACGGAACTCAGACTTTTCCATATTGATAAGGCCAATAGTAATAAGAGATCGCGTTTTATCTTCTTCATTTTACTAAAAATACCAACTACGACATATCTGCGCATGAGAAATGGATTTCCTCTAATTCCAAGGGTTTTGATGGTGCTACAAAGGGCTAGAAAATGTTTGAAACGCTTGTTGATTGGAAATGTCAGTTTTGTCTTTTCGTATTTTTGTAAATACATCTATGGCGCTTTTCAGGGGGTTAAACAGTTCAATGCCACCAATAGTTAAGGTCCCACGCCATGCTTTAAATTTGTTTTCCCCCATAATAATGTACAAAAGTATGTGGCCAAGTTTGTATGTAACTTAGACATATTAAATATTAAATAATAATAAAAATGAGTATCACATCATTTCTACATCATTAGGTTACTACCAGGAAGTGACGTTGAACGAGGCACCTGGGGTGCTGACGTCACCACTGTGGCCCAACGACTATCCTCCGGAGAGAGAGTACCATTGGACAATTCAGGCACCGCAAGCATATCACATCAAACTGGACTTCATAACATTTAGACTGGAAGAAGATGACGAACTCTGTTCCAATGACAAGGATCACTTGACTATCTACTGGGGATTGACAGAAGTCTCGCCTCACTTCGGTACTTTCTGCGGGGTTTTGTTTATATCTCAGTCTGTGGAGTCACCCGGCAGATATGCACACCTTGTCTTCAAATCGGATGGTGAAAACAGCGAGAGCGGGTTTGAGATTCAATATGACTTCATACAAGGTAAGGACTGTCCACGGTGATGCCAATCAAAAGCATCGTAGAGGAGATAATTGTACGAATAGCTACGGACTGATTTGAGTTTTACCCTCTCTGTGTGTCGTTCTAAGACCGTTTACTCCTACACATTAACTGGACACTTACCGTGACCATGTCCCTTTAACCCTAGCCTTAACTTTAGTGTTGGAAATTTCCATTTGGCAATTACTCGGGTGATGACTGTCCTAAAACATTTCAATACGCACAGTTCCACGATTTATTTCGTCAATATCGACAAAGCTGTTTTAGTTTTATTGCACATACGCTTGACAGTACTTAAACCGTAAACGTCCTGTACGGTGTCTGTCCCATCAAATCTAAGTAACGAAGTCCTTCTAATACCGAAATATTTCCATTTTCATCTCAATAGTAATTCCTGCCTCTGAGGTGTATCTCCTGCCATGCGCATATGGATGACCATTAGATATTGGGGAGGGTGGGCAAAAGTGGAGATACTACTTCGACAGAGTAAACATGACGACCAAAATTGAAGACATATTCCACATAACAAAAATCGATCGACAGGGAAAAAGTAAATTTGAGAAAAAGTACGAATGCTATGCTTAACCCGAAACATGTTGAACTTTAAAGCACAAAAAAATTGCATGTCAGCATTCTAACCACCCCAAGATCTAATGATCCATAGCTTCACAAAATGTTGACCAGTTGCAGAAAAAGCACAGAGGCTTACAAGAATCTACTGCTATATTTAATGCTCATTAACACCATATTAGTGGTTTAAGTAAAATTATTGTAAACGCGGAAGCGTTTATCGCTGTAAGATGTGGTTTGAAATATAATTTCTGAGAGAGAGAGAGAGAGAGAGAGAGAGAGAGAGAGAGAGAGAGAGAGAGAGAGCGAGAGAGAGAGAGATAGAGAGAGAGAGAGAGAGGGGGGGTGAGACAGGCAGACAGACAGACAGACAGACAGACAGAGACTATTACGACCATGTCATACAAACACCATTCCGATTACATAGTTGTCATCTCACGCGTGTCGTGGTCATAGTGTATGACATCAAATAAGAAACGGACACGTCACGGAAAAAAAAGAATTGCCAATTTTGTTCTGTTTTTGATTGTGTCCGTATCGTATCATTTAGTATGTTCGAGTATTCCAAAGTACCCAAGAAGCATTTTATTGATTAATGTAATTGGTATTTTTTACTTTGAAAAACCATGATGTCTTATGTCAACTTTTGTATTCATTCGCGATTCCGTCGATTCACCTTAACTTCGAGGCTTCCCATACTTAGTTGTCAGGCATTACGATATGTTAAGTGGAAAATGCTTTATGTGCTGAAGTCTTTGAATACTCAAAATATGTTTGTTTGGCTTTTCTGCAGATGATGAACCAACACAACCAGGCATCATCACAGTGCCCATTATAACAGGTGCGACTAACCCTGTCATAACCGACCCAGGTATGATAAGTTTACTACCAATTAGTTTGAACTTAGGACTGACAGAGCATATACAAGTTTAATGACATTAATACAAGTCATAACAGATCCAGCCGCCCATTCAAGTTTTCCTTTATACATTGCAATAAAATCGGTAATTTTACACGGTTAAGTCGATCTGGCATTGCTTAAATAGAATATTGTCGTAAGGATGTAAAGCTAAATAAACGTGTCGAACGCAATGCGCAGATTGCTCTTTCTGTATATATCTTTGTGCATCTGTGATATCCATCAAGTGTATTATCACATTAATCATTTTCAGTGTGTGGTATCAAGGGAGTTAGCTCAAATATCATCGGTGGTAGTGCAACAACGGTAGAGGAATGGCCGTGGCAATCAATGATAAACATTTACAGTTTAATTGGAATTGAAAGTCACATTTGTGGAGGAACTTTGATCCATCCAAAATGGGTCCTGACAGCAGCACACTGTATGTAAGTGACGCTATTTTGTGTTTCTCATGTGCTTCTTGACGTGGAGGCGATGCTGGTTTGATTGTCAAATTCATCATTTTGCCTTTGTTGATTTACTTTGATACTAATAACTTCCTCGAAGTCACAAAGTTATTAGCTGGGGTAGAATTCCGCATCTCAATTCGGTAAAAGACAATTAGAAATTGAAAACATCCTTAAGTACTTTTAGCTTAAGTACCACAAGAAAGTTCAATATTTCTACCTGCCAGTGGCTTGAATAAGATGGTGTTGCAATAGTCATTGGTAGCTGGACACCTTGAGTAGAAATTTACTTAAATATCAGCAGATATACATTTTCTTCAAGGTCAAAATATATGTGCGATCGGCAGTCAAACAACATGTACAAAACTTCATCACTAACCCTTTTCTCCGTTTTTCAGAAATAACTGGCTCGATCCAGTTCCATATTCGGTCAATCTTGGTACCACATATCGTACAGCGTTCAACGAATCGTCTAGAGTCCTCGTCGACGTAAAGAATGTTTACATTCATCCAGACTTTGATTTGGACACATACGACAACGACATCGCACTTCTCGAGTTTGTTGAATCGGTAAATCTTACCTCTTACATCGGGCCAGCATGTGTATCTTCGCCAAGTCAGGACTTTAGCGGTCAAAACTGTTGGACTACTGGCTGGGGTAGCACACAGGGAGAAGGTATGGGGACCAAGAGTAATGTAAATTATCAGAGACACATCCACACTATTAAACTTTCGCAAATTGTCATTGAATTCAGCCAGTTATATTTGAAAAGTTAAAAATCTTACAAAGAAACGAATTATATAAAACTTATATAATAGCTTTCATGCATCAGTGAAATTTTTGCAACAATCCCGTTTGTCTTTTTCTGTCAAAATACTGTAGATCTTCTTTGTAACTTTTGCGCTTCTTCCGTATAACGCCAACTTGTGTAAGTTCAGCATAACACTAGATCAAGAAAACAAATAAACAACAATAAGCAACCGAAGAAAAATATTATGTTCATGGTCAATCATCAAATCTTACATGGTCTCGATATCTTAAGTGAAGATCCACATTCATATGCTTTGTTTTAGATCTACCAAGTGAAGTTTTGAGAGAAGCAAGTGTGCCAGTGATTACCAACGAAGACTGCCAATCTTTGCTGGAACCGGGTCAAATACTGACAGAAAATATGATGTGCGCATCTTACAATAACAGCGGGACTTGCTTTGTGAGTTTTACTTTGTGATTGTCAAATTCTTCAAACTCGTTCTGTGGTACAGATGCACGCAACCACATGAAACAAAGCCGTCGTGACTGTTACAGTCACAGTATGTACACATGACATTGTCAATCATCCGTGACACTGTCAATCATCCGTGACATTGTGAATCATGATGTATGCTAATAGCGAAACCGATGCAGGTCGATGTAAAATTTTAAGAATGGACGACTAACGTATTGCCATTTTCACATTTGTAATTTTATGAAGAAACAAAAATCAAACGTTCACTATACTGATTGAAAATAAAATGTTGTTTTGAAAATTTAAAGGCTGCACAAAATCTAAATCACTGTACATTTTCAGCTACTGGATGAAACGGCTAACAGCGCTCTTCGCTAACAACATATACAGACGATAAATCAATCAATCAATCAATAAATCAATCAATCAATCAATCAATCAATCAATCAATCAAAACTTTCTTGTTCGTTTATCAACCCATGACCTTTTGCGAGAATTTGAGTACATTTGCCGCAAACTAAATCAATATTCTTTAATATTTCTACGTTAATATTATGATACATTAGTTGGATGGTGGCGGACCCTTGGTTTGTGAAGACGCCGGTGTATGGTACGTAGCTGGCATTGTGAGTCGAGGTAATGCTTGCCTGAACCCCGAATCACCAGGCATCTTTACAAAAGTCTCGAATTACGCCGACAACTTCATCGGAAACGTCTTCGACGGCACAATACCTCCGACGAGTAAGTTCACTTGATCATATCATCGATGTCAAACACAATGCGCCCTTTATCTTTTTTAAGATCGAGATATCATTTTCAGGGAGGGGGTTTGTCTTCTTGTCTTACCATGAACATACCGTGACAACATGCAAATATCCAAAGATGAACTAGAATTGACACTTATTTTATTGTCATCAATTAGCGCCAGCTAATGTGCACTCTCTACTTTGCAACCACTCATTGAACTGTTTAGCAGGTGAGGCACTACCGAACATAATCATTATGATTTTTTCCAGAACCAAGTGTCTGTGGAAGCGGTGAATTCATGTGTCAAGGTGGGATGTGTCTGAATGAACTCACTACGCGATGTAATAGTGTCCCAGACTGCCCTAGTTTGGATGATGAGGCCTACTGCAGTGAGTGTATTATCATGTTTCTATAATTTGCACCGGTTACTGTAAATCTTCATTCTAGTAATTCGCCAAATTTCAAAATTTCGCCACTTGGGCTTCAATTCCCACGATTTTTTTTTTACCGGAGGTGTAATTCTTCAAAATTGGCGGCGAATTACATGTTCAAGTCTCTTCTGTTCAAATTCAATGGCAGCGCCATTCCAGGCACCCGCATGTCTCGTGAATTCCTATGATTATGCATGAAATCTCTCACGCAAGGTTGGACAATAGAAAGACAATGTAGTCGAACTTTTATCAGAACTGTAGCTGTCAAGTATCGCTTTTCATATTTTCACAGCTTGGATTTAAAACAATGGTGTTGTGACATGTCTCATGCATACTACCTGTTAATCATTGTGAAACTAGCGTTGGCAAGTTTTCTTGTCGACAAAGTTTTGTAAATTTGAGAGTCAGACTTTGGGGGCCTTGGAGTGAGCATATATCCACGCTCTCGGAGCTAAGGGTTGCCCAAAGCAGACATCAGGCTGACCTGGGGAAATAAAGTTATGAGCGCAACGTTAATTCCTGTGTCGCCCTGATCTATATAGTTACTACATCTACGCGTACTGTGGTCTGAAGTTCCCCTTAATCCTGATTCAGAACAGGAAGAAGTTTCCTTTACAATTTGATAGTATTATCAAACTTGGAGAATTGCGTGGTCGATTTTTGTGAATTCCTAATATCTTGCTCTCTCCATAATTGGTCCTCGGTCGACTTTTTCGGGACGAAAAACATAGTTTGGACACTATATTGTTACATAAAAAACAAGAAGGGGCCAGTTTCTTGTAATCTGACTTTTTCTGTTTCAAACCCACTCATTCTGAAGTCAGCTTTTTCGTATACCAAGAAATCGCGCGAGACGATAAAATCACGTGGAATATCAGTATTGTTGACCATTAAATCCTTAATACCTACTTAGAAAAGCTTTTTCCCACTATCGTTTTGTGAATCATGCTTAAAAGAAAATCATGGTGAAGAATAGGAAAATCGCAATACGGACATTGGGACCTTCAAGGTTAGCTAGTTTGCCTGGATCGTAAAATAGAATTTAAAGTGAATTTTCAACGAAATAAGACGGTTTGATCGACAGTTAAAATCGAAATGTTAGATTCTGTTCTCAAACCTATAAATCATGACTTTAGAATTTTAAATAATGCCTTTCTTTAGCGTACACAACAAGTAATCATGCCACATTCTCACAGTGAAGTCACGTTATTTGAATCTTTCGTTATTTGAAATATTTAACGGACAATGCAGTTACGGATGACCTAAAATTGTAAATTCTGTATAAGGTCAGTGGTTTTCGCAGATTATTTTTGCTACATGACACAATAAGGAAACTGCTCGCATTTTCGAAATATTCATGAAAGATGAAAACAAAGGTTTGAAAAATTGAGTTATTTCAAAAACTAAAAAAGTGTGTACTTTTTTGTAAATTTATCCTGTTGTACAGGTAAAGAATGGCAGCTATTCAAACCAACATACGACGCAATAACTTCAAGCCTGGATGAAATAGGGAAAGTATCCACTGGCATACTACAGGAAGACTGTATGAATCTTTGTTTGAATGAGACTTCGTTTGTGTGTCGTGCCTTTGATTACGTCGCAGCGTCTGGGCTCTGCCATCTGATCAACAGCACAGCTCTCCCGGTTAGTCTCAATACCAGCGTTGAGGGCGTCGAGCATTGGGATCTCCGAACGGTACAAGGTAATACAAATACGTATTTTCTAAATAAAATGTATATTTTATGACCTTTAACGTTGATACTGTGCATTATTGTTCTATCATGATACAAACTACAAGTATTTGACTTGATTTGACTTGAAGTATAACTTAAAGTATCAAGATCGACTAAAATATTACGAGAGAAATAAGCACAGCAGTCTAAATTTTCCTTTTTTCACAGACTGTGGTGCATACTTCCTGGATCTGAACGGGTTCTTTGGCTCGCCTCGATATACGCTGAACCGTCCAGCCATGAACACGTGGTGTAGGATCACCATAAGTAACAGCCAATTGGACGCCGTCGTTCAACTCAACACCTCATCAGTAATGACGCAGAAAAACGTGCTATCTACCTGCGAAGACTCCTTCGACAGATTTATCGTGTATGACGGAAATTCGTTGAGCGCACCGGTACTAGGAGTCTATTGTCTCGCCAACATACCTTCCATCATCACCTCGAGTGGAAATACCGTCATCTTGGAATATCTGGAGAAGAGAAGCTTGGTGGAGACTCAGGGTTTCTTAATGCGATATAACATACGTAAGGAACTGACATATTTGCATATTGATAAGGCCAATAGTAATAAGAGATCGCTTTTTGTTTGCTTCATTTCACTAAAAATATCATTTCTGTGCTTAAGAAATTAATTTCCTTAATTCCAAGTGTTTTATGGTTCTACGAAGGGCTAGAAAATTTGAAATGTTCAGTTTTGTCTTTTCCTACAGATACCGTATATTTATAAACGCATGGGGTCAAAGACTTTTGTGCCAGCAATAGTTAAGGTCCGATGCCACGCTTTTGTTTTCTCAGTACTACGTTACAAAATTACACGTCTAAATTAGCATGTATATTGATAAATTAGATTTTTTTAAATGGTAAAATGAGTATCACTTATCATTGTCACATAGGTTACTACCAGGAAGTGATGTTGAACGAGGCACCTGGCGTGCTGACATCACCGCTGTGGCCCAACGACTATCCTCCGGAGAGAGAGTACCATTGGACCATTCAGGCACCGCAAGCATATCACATCAAACTGGACTTCATAACATTTAGACTGGAAGAAGATGACGAACTCTGTTCCAATGACAAGGATCACTTGACTATCTACTGGGGATTGACAGAAGTCTCGCCTCACTTCGGTACTTTCTGCGGGGTTTTGTTTATATCTCAGTCTGTGGAGTCACCCGGCAGATATGCACACCTTGTCTTCAAATCGGATGGTGAAAACAGCGAGAGCGGGTTTGAGATTCAGTATGACTTCATACAAGGTAAGGACTGTCCACGGTGATGCCAATCAAAAGCATCGTAAAGGAGATAATTGTACCAATGGCTATGGACAGATTCGTGTGTTACCCTCCCTCTGTGTCGTTCTAGAATAGTCTCCCCTACACATTAACTGGAAACTTACTTTGACCATGTCACTATAACCCTAGCCTTAACTGTAGTGTTGCAAATGTCCATTTGGTAATTATTCAGGCGGTGACCTCCCTGATACATGTACCGTACATATCGAGGCTCCTCGGTTTGTTTCGTCAACACAGTCGACAGAGCTGTCTTAGGGAGCGTTCAGTTTTTACGGCCTGGGGGGGGGGGCGGCAAAATCTTGTCGCCGGTGTTCAAAAAAATATAGACCCCCCCTGCATTTTTCGTGAAAAAAAGATGACCCCCCCTTTGTCAGACGAAAAAAATTGATGATCCCCGCCCCCTGCTGAAAAATAACCAAAACTCATATGTCAAATTTACCCGCATGGTTTGGATTTGAACTACGGTACGCGGCGCACTTTATTCGTGTAGCAGAGATGCCAGTGTACTAACTTCTCAGCCACATCCATTGAAACGTCTGTTAATTAGGACGACTGTAAAGCAATTTTTAACTTCATTTCCATAGACAACTCATGTCCATGGACATTGTATAAAGTAAACTTTATTGGAGTGGTTCGCCAAAGGCAGCCCTCCGGTTAAGAGGGTCATGGCCATTACGTAAAGTCTACTTTATTCTAGTCGGCCACCAAAGGTGGCCCGCCGGTAAAGAGGGTCGATCATGGCTATTGCATAAAGTAAACTTTACTGGACAGGGCTGCTGAAGGCGTGCGGCCATTAAGATTGCCATGGGGTATTACATTAAGTCAATTTATTGTAGTGGCCGCCGCAGACGGCCCGCCGGTAAAGAGGGTCGATCATGGCCATCGCATGAAGTAAACCTAATTGGAGTGGGCCGCCAAAGGCGTCTGCCCGTTAAGAGGGTCATGGGTAATACATAATGTATATTTATTGGAGTGGGCCGCCGAAGGCGGCCCGCCGGTAAAGAGGGTCGATCATGGCCATGGCATAAAGTGAACTTTATTGTTGGTATTATGTTTTTGAAAATGTGGTGACCCCCCCTTTCCTACCAGTGAAAAAGCGATGACCCCCCTTTGCGGATTCCAAAATTATGATGACCCCCCTGGATTTTGCCGGGCCCCCCCGGCCGTAAAAACTGAACGGTCCCTTAGTTGCAAATACGCTTGAGAGTAGTAAAATCGTAAACGTCCTTAGAGTGGCTGTCCCATCACATCTAAATAACGGAATCTTTCTGTATACCTAAATATTACTCTGTTCACCTCAATGTTATTTCCTGCATCTGTGTTATATTTCCTGCCATGCGCTTAGGAAGGGAGGGATATTGGGAAGGGTGGGCAAAACTGGATAAACTATTGCCACAGAGTAAACATGGCCACCGCAATTTAAGCCATATCCACACGGCAAAAAAACTCGGCAGGGGTAAAAAGTGTAAATTTTAAAATAGTACGAATCCTATCCTATGCTTAAATCGAAACATGTTTAATATTGCATGTCAGCATTCTGACCATCCCTAGATCTAATGGTTCTTACTTTCACAAAATGTCGGACCAGTTGCAGAACAATAACAGAGGCTTACAAGAATCTACGACCATATTTAATGCTCACCAACACCATATTAGTATTTAAAAAGTCTTTGTAACGTTTTTATGTAAGATGTGGTTTGAAAGGTAATTTCTGAGAGAGAGAGAGAGAGAGAGAGAGAGAGAGAGAGAGAGAGAGAGAGAGAGAGAGAGAGAGAGAGAGAGAGAGCGACCGACCGACCGACCGACCGACAGACATTTGCAGACAGACAGAAATACAGAAAGACAGACACACAGACAGACAGACAGAGACTATTATGACCATGTCATACAAATAGCATTCCGACTACATAGTTGTCATCCCACGGGTGTCGTAGTCATAGTTTATGACATCAAATAAGAAACGGGCACGTCACGAAAAAAAGAGTTGCCATTTTTGTTTTTTATAGTGCCTGCATTGTATCTTGAGTATGTCTGAGTATTCCTAAGTACTTAAAAAGCATTTTATTGACTAATATGATTGATATTTTTTACATTGTAAGATCATGATGTCTTATGTCAACTTTTGTAGTCATTCGTGATTCCGTCGACTCAGTTGAACTACCAGATTAAAGTTTTACATGTTTAGTTGCCCGGCATTACGATATGTTAAGTGGAGAATGCTATATATGTGCTGAAGTCTTTGAATACTAAAACCATGTTTGTGTGGCTTTTCTGCAGATGATGAACCCACACAACCAGGCATCATCACAGTGCCTATTATAACAGGTGCGACTAACCCTGTCATAACTGACCCAGGTATGATAACTTTACCACCAATTAGTTAGACCTTAGGACTGACTGTGCATACATTAATACCAGTCATAACAGATGCAGCCGATCTAGGGTTAATAGTTCCACTTTCGATTATTATTGACCCTACAGATCAAAATTTTAGATTTGATATTTTCCTTGCTTATTCAAACATTGCTTGATGTACATTGCCAACGAATCGGTTATTTAACAAGGTTAAGTCGATCTGGCATAGCGTTTAATAGAATATTGTTGCTTGTAAATTTGGCCCGCAAAGTCACAATTTTTGTGGTGTTTCCTCGCCGTACATGTTCGAGAAATTACTTCTAACGTACTCGATTTTCAGACATCCCCATGACATTTCTGTATTCCAAATCGTTTTCAGTGTGTGGTATCAAGGGAGTTAGCTCAAATATCATCGGTGGTAGTGCAACAACGGTAGAGGAATGGCCGTGGCAATCAATGATAAACATTTACAGTTTAATTGGAATTGAAAGTCACATTTGTGGAGGAACTTTGATCCATCCAAAATGGGTCCTGACAGCAGCACACTGTATGTAAGTGACGCTATTTTGTGTTTCTCATGTGCTTCTTGACGTGGAGTCGATGCTGGTTAGATTGTTAAATTCATCATTTTTGCCTTTGTCGATTTACTGTGATACTAATAACTTCCTCGAAGTTGCAGAACTTTTTAGCTAGGATGAAATTCTTCCCCATTTGATAAGAGAAAATCGGAAATTGAAAACATCGTATTCCTAAGTACTTTTAGCTTAAGTACCACAAGAAAAGTTCAATATTTCTACCTGCCAGTGGCTTGAATAAGATGGTGTCGCAATAGTCATTGGTAGCTTGCTACCTTGAGTAGAAATTTACTTAAATATTAGCAGATATACATTTTCTTCAATGTCAAACTATATGTGCAATTTGCGGTCAAACAGCATGTACAAAACTGCATCACTAACCTTATTCTCCGTTTTTCAGAAATAACTGGCTCGATCCAGTTCCATATTCGGTCAATCTTGGTACCACATATCGTACAGCGTTCAACGAATCGTCTAGAGTCCTCGTCGATGTAAAGAATGTTTACATCCATCCAGACTTTGATTTGGACACATACGACAACGATATTGCGCTTCTCGAGTTTGTTGAATCGGTAAATCTTACCTCTTACATCGGGCCAGCATGTGTATCTACGCCTAGTCAGGACTTCAGCGGACAGAACTGTTGGACTACTGGCTGGGGTAGCACACAGGAAGAAGGTATGATGACCAAAAGTAGTGTAAATTATCAGATCAAGAAAAACCAAAACCAAAAGCAACCGAAGAAAAAATATTATGTTCATGATCAATCATCAAATCTTACATGGTCTGGATATCTTAAGTGAAGATCCATATGCTTTGTTTTAGATCTACCAAGTGAAGTTTTGAGAGAAGCAAGTGTTCCTGTGATTACAAACGAAGACTGCCAATCTTTGCTGGAACCGGGTCAAATACTGACAGAAAATATGATGTGTGCATCTTACAATAACAGCGGAACTTGCTTTGTGAGTTTTACTTTGTGATTGTGAAATTCTTCAAAGATGAAAGCGACCACATTAAACAAACTCGTCGTGACTGTTAGAGTCACAGTATGTACACGCACTGCAGGGATCGTGGCATTGTCAATGATCCGTGACATTGTCAATCATCCGTGACATTGTCAATCATGGTATATGCTAATAGCGAAACCGATGCAGGTCGATGTAAAATTGTAAGAATGAACGACTAACATATTGCCATTTTCACATTTGCAATTTTATGAAGAAACAAAAATCAAACGTTCGCTTTATTAATTGAAAATAAAATGTTTTTTTGAAAATTTAAGGGCTGTACCAAAATCTAAATCATTGCACATTTTCAGCTATTTCATGCAAAACGGCTAACGAATTTAGACCAGCTCTCTTCGCTAACAACATATACAGACGATAAATCAATCAATCAATCAATCAATCAATCAATCAATCAATCAATCAATCAATCCAAACTTTCTTGTTCGTTTATCAACCCTGACCTTTTGCGAATATCTGAGTACATCTGCCACAAACGAAATCAATATTCTTTAATATTTCTACGTTAATATTATGATACATTAGTTGGATGGTGGCGGACCCTTGGTTTGTGAAGACGCTGGTGTATGGTACGTAGCCGGCATTGTGAGTCGAGGTAATGCTTGCCTGAACCCCGAATCACCAGGCATCTTTACGAAAGTCTCGAATTACGCCGACAACTTCATCGGAAACGTCTTCGACGGCACAATACCTCCGACGAGTAAGTTCACTTGATGATATCGTTGATTTCGAACACGATGCGTCCTTTATATTTTTCTAGGTGGAGATTTCATGGGGAGGGAGATTGTCTTCGTGTCTTACCATGGACAGACCGTGACAACACGCAGATATCCAAAAATGCACACTAATCTTCTCGTCATCGATGAGCGCTAGCTATGTGTACGCTTTGCAACCACTTATTGAATTGTTTAGCACCTATTCATAATATATTAGAGAGGCACTATAGAGCATTGTTATTGTATATTTCCAGAACCAAGTGTCTGTGGATTCGGTGAATTCATGTGCCAAGGCGGCATGTGTCTGAATGAACTCACAACGCGATGTAATAGTGTCCCAGACTGCCCTAGCTTGGATGACGAGGCCTACTGCAGTGAGTAAATTACTTCAGAATTGCGTTGTCGATTTTTGTGAATTCCTAATATCTTGCTTTCTCCACGATATTGATCCTCGGTCGACTTTTTCGTGACGAAAAACATAATTTGGACATCAAATGCTTACAAGAGAAGGAAGAAGGGTCTAGTTTCTTGTAATCTGACTTTTTCTGTTTCAAACCTACTCATCCTGAAGTCAGTTCTTTCGTATGCCAAGAAATCGCGCGAGACGAAAAAAGTGACGTTTGTGAGTAATGCTGACCATTAAATCCTTAATATCTACTCTAACTTTGAGAAGTTTTCGCACTATCGTTTGCACAATGAATCATGCTTAAAAAGACAATCATGGTCAATAATAGGAAAAGCGCAATATACACATCTGACATTTATGACCTTTCGAAGTTAACTAATTTGCCTAGATCGTAAAATAGAATTTAAAGTGAATTTTCCACGAAGTAAGACTGTTTGATCGACAATTAAAATGGAAAGCTCAGATTTTGTCCTTCAACCTAAAAAGTATGATTTTAGAATTTTTAACGATACCTTCCTTTAGTGCGAATAACAATTAATCATCCTACAAAAGTCGTTCTCACAGTGAAGACGCTTTATATGAATATTTCGTTAAAAAACATTTTAACGGACAATACAGTTACATATGACCGAAAATTGTAAATAAAGTCAGTGGTTTTCGCAGATTATTTATGCTATGGCACAGTAAGAAAACTGTTCGCATTTTCGAATTATTTAAGGAAGATTGAGACAAAGGTTTGAAAAATTGAGTTATTTCAAAAACTAAAAAAGTGCGTACGTTTCTGTAATTTTTTCTTGTTGTACAGGTAAAGAGTGGCAGCTATTCAAACCAACGTACGACGCAATAACTTCAAGCCTGGATGAAATCGGGAAAGTATCCACTGGCATACTACAGGAAGACTGTATGAATCTTTGTTTGAATGAAACTTCGTTTGTGTGTCGTGCCTTTGATTACGTCGCCGCGTCTGGGCTCTGCCATCTGATCGACAGCACAGCTCTCCCGGTTAGTCTCAACACCAGCGTTGAGGGCGTCGAGCATTGGGATCTCCGAACGGTACAAGGTGACACAAATACAGATTTTTTACATAAAATGTATTCATAACCTGTGACGTTGATGTTTTCCATTTTTGTTATATCATGATACAAACTACTTTACACTGACGTATAACAAACAATGTATCAAGATCGACCAAAGTTTACAACAACAATAAGCACAGAAGTCTAAAATTATAATCCTTTTCTTACAGACTGTGGTGCATATTTTCTTGATCTAAACGGGTTCTTTGGCTCGCCTCGATATACGCTGAACCGTCCAGCCTTGAACACGTGGTGTAGGATCACCATAAGTAACAGCCAATTGGACGCCGTCGTTCAACTCAACACCTCGTCAGTAATGACGCAGAAAAACGTGCTCTCTACCTGCGAAGACTCCTTCGACAGATTTATCGTGTATGATGGAAATTCGTTGAGCGCACCCGTACTAGGAGTCTATTGTCTCGCCAACATACCTTCCATCATCACCTCGAGTGGAAATACCGTCATCTTGGAATATCTGGAGAAGAGAAGCTTGGTGGAGACTCAGGGTTCCTAATGCGATATAATATACGTAAGGAACTTATGTATTTGCGTAATGTCTAGTCTAATAGTAACACACTCCTTGGCAGCTTCATGTTACTAAAATATCAAGTACGACATGTTTTCGCTTAAGAATTTGATTTCCTTTAATTCAAAGTGTTTTTGATGCTGCAAAGCACTAGAAAATTTGAAATGCTTGTTAATTGGAAATCAGTATCTTTTGTCTTTCTATGGATACCTTACATTTATAACACGTGTTTGGCGGTTTTAATGGGCTAAGGAGTTGTACTATCAATAGTAAAGTCCCATTCCATCCTCTTGTTTTTCCACACTTTAATCATCAAAAGTAGTGATAGCATGTGATTTAGATGTAATACCTTTTCACTTATCAATGTTTACAGGTTACTATCAGGAAGTGATGTTAGACGAAGCGCCTGGCGTGGTGACGTCACCGCTGTGGCCCAATGACTATCCTCCGGAGAGAGAGTACCATTGGACAATTCAGGCACCGCAAGCATATCACATCAAACTGAACTTCATAACATTTAGACTGGAAGAAGATGACGAACTCTGTTCTAATGACAAGGATCACTTGACTATCTACTGGGGATTGACAGAAGTCTCGCCTCACTTCGGTACTTTCTGCGGGGTTTTGTTTATATCTCAGTCTGTGGAGTCACCCGGCAGATATGCACACCTTGTCTTCAAATCGGATGGTGAAAACAGCGACAGCGGGTTTGAGATTCAGTATGAATTCATACAAGGTAAGGTCTTTCCGTGTATGAATATACAATGTCGAACTGTCAAATGTTAAAATATTTCTATTTTGATCTTAGATCAAGTATGATAGAAACGTCACAAAGCAAATGTTCTTGTTGATTCTTGTTCAGTTAAAATTACTTCCACTGTGACACGAAATTTCTGCCACACACCGAGGGGTCGACCATTAGATCTGAGTAATGGGTGGTCAATACTTGGAAAAATACTAAAGAGATTAATGTGAAAACAGCAGCAATACAACGTCTTGAAATCTTTTTCACATTAATCGATAAGATCGATCGAAAAAAGTATTGAAATTTGGGGAAATTTATGCATGCTATGCAAATTCGAAATAAATCGATGGTCAAACTTTAGAACCCGAAAAAAATGCGAAAACTAATTATTCATTCCTTAACAAAATGTTTACCACCTACAGTAATACAATAGAGGCTTCTACCAATCTAAAACACTTAGAAAGTATTCCATCAATTAGCATTAATAAACTTTTGTACTTATAGTAATTACATTCTTTCTGTGATTCTGTCAACTCTACATGAACTTTCAGGCAATGGTTTTCTTCGTGGTTGTCATGAAATGCGGTATGTTCATGAAGATTGTCTATACATTTTTGAGTCTTTGAAATACCCATCATATTTTGGTTTTTTCTACAGATAATGAACCAACAGAACCAGGCATCATCACAATACCCATTATAACAGATTCTACTGATCCCGGTCTTATAACTTTACCAGTCATAACCGATCCAGGTATAATAACTTTACCGCAAATTATTACGGACGCCACAGATCCAGGTTTAATAACTTTACCAGTCATAACAGATGCAACCGACCCAGGGTTAATAACCTTACCACCAATAATTACAGACGCCACAGATCCAGGTTTAATAACTTTACCAGTCATAACTGATGCAACCGACCCAGGGTTAATAACTTTACCACCAATAATTACTGACGCCACAGATCCAGGTTTAATAACTTTACCAGTCATAACAGATGCAACCGACCCTGGTTTAATAACCTTACCACCGATCATTACTGACGCCACAGATCCAGGGTTAATAACATTACCAGTCATAACTGATGCCACTGACCCTGGGTTAATAACTTTACCACCGATTATTACTGACGCCACAGATCCAGGTATAATAACATTACCAGTCATAACTGATGCAACCGACCCAGGGTTAATAACTTTACCACCAATAATTACTGACGCCACAGATCCAGGGTTAATAACTTTACCAGTCATAACAGATGCAACCGACCCTGGTTTAATAACTTTACCACCAATAATTACAGACGCCACAGATCCAGGTATAATAACTTTACCAGTCATAACTGATGCAACCGACCCAGGGTTAATAACTTTACCACCAATAATTACAGACGCCACAGATCCAGGTATAATAACTTTACCAGTCATAACTGATGCAAACTGACCCAGGGTTAATTACTTTACCTCCAATAATTACTGACGCCACAGATCCAGGTTTAATAACTTTACCAGTCATAACAGATGCAACCGACCCAGGGTTAATAACTTTACCACCAATAATTACTGACGCCACAGATCCAGGGTTAATAACTTTACCAGTCATAACAGATGCAACTGACCCAGGGTTAATTACTTACCACCAATAATTACTGACGCCACAGATCCAGGTTTAATAACATTACCAGTCATAACTGATGCAACTGACCCTGGGTTAATAACTTTACCACCGATTATTACTGACGCCACAGATCCAGGTTTAATAACATTACCAGTCATAACTGATGCAACCGACCCAGGGTTAATTACTTTACCACCAATAATTACAGACGCCACAGATCCAGGGTTAATAACTTTACCAGTCATAACAGACGCAACCGAACCTGGTTTAATAACTTTACCACCGATCATTACTGACGCCACAGATCCAGGGTTAATAACATTACCAGTCATAACAGAAGCAACCGACCCTGGTTTAATAACCTTAGCACCGATCATTACGGACGCTACTGATCCAGGGCTAATAACATTACCGCTCATAACAGAGGCAACAGACCCCGGCAGGATAACTTTACCAGTCATAACAGAAGCAACCGATCCAGGTAGAATAACTTTACCAATCATTACAGAGCCAGAAGCAACAGAATCGCCTGAACCAACAAATCCTAATCCAATTCCATCTGACTACGACGAAATAAAAGCTGAGAGAGATGCTTTCATGATCAGTTTAATCGTCGTCAGCTGTGTCACGGGCGTTACCATAACAGCTCTCGGTATCGGCTTGGGTTGGATGAGATCCAACTTGATGAAAGTCAATGCACAGCTGAAAAGTAAGTGAAGGTCTAATCTCATAATCGTGAAGTATGAAAATATTGATTTGATGACAATTAGTACGACATGAATATTAATTACCCAGTCAAGCCTATCATTTGATATGAAAATATCCTATCAGAGGGGTTCTCTCATCTCCGACAACTTAATTTATGATGTTCTTCTCCCGGAACCAGGTTGGATATTTAGTGTTCGATTGTCGACACAGTCGGTGTATGTGCTATTTGCAAAGATATTGCTGACAATTTCTTTAGTCCGGACCAGCATCCTTATGTCAATAACAACATTGTATACTGTGTAATGTCATTTGTATTGGCAAGGCGGAAGCCTTGTTTTTCAACATATTGTAAGGAAGAGAAAAAAGAGATGTATCTATTTTATCGGACAACATTACGAAAATATTACTTAAGTCACTGCTATGTGACCTTCAAAGGTTTTGTGTTTTAATATTGACCTTTTCCAAACATGGCCGCTGGCGTAATGGTTTCAACACATAGCAAACTTTTTTAAGTACAACGTTTTTATCACACAAAATTTGTGTACGAGCGTGTGTGTGTATATTGTGACGTTTGGCCAGGGGGCCAATGTTGAGTCCTAAAGAAAGCTGAGCTGATGCTGTTTTTTCCACATGTTAATTGCGCCCTCACAGGTGAATATGGAACGACTACATTATCACCCGTTGAACCAATTGAATTAAAACCGGATAATGCAGACAATGACGTCAATTCCAACAGCGGTGGTCTCGAGGATGATGGGACAAATAACCCTGGATACGTCAGCGAAGTTTAACAAATATTTATGTCGATAACTTTATAGAGAGATTTAAGGAAAAAACGACAATAGTTAGAATTTAGAATCACAGAGTGGCTCCTTCTGTATCGTGTACACCGAGCTTGCTGATTGCACACACCGATATCCCTTGTAGAGTTAAGCTGTATGGCTGGGCATTTACCAAGCTGAAGTGTGGCTTTATTAATATGAAGGTACCAACATAAACGAAAGTGGGACTCATAGCTGACAGACTCGGAAAACGATACTCGATGATGAACTTTCTCGTGAACAGATCGGATGTTCTGATGATACCAAAGAGAATTGATTTTTTTGTTTGAGCTGAAAGTGCGATGAATTTGACATATATATCGAGCCTTAATGTTTAAGACTCTAACCTTTCACCTGAGAATATAATTTTCAACCTCTACTTTTCAATTTGTTATGCACCAGCCCTGAATTATCCTCGCACAATGAAGTTTGATCAAAAGCCTTTCGTCGTCTTTGTTACCTACACTTCAACTGTGTATCTCCACTTTAATAAAGCGAGATTTTGACGTTATGATTGCCAAGATGTATACGGGAGCACTCTGGGATATCGCTGTAGTATAGTTTTCAGCTTCGATGTATGCAATGCAGTTGTCCCAATTCCCCAATTCTGGCAAATGACCCGGAAGTCTGACATTTAAAATGTCCGGGTCACTACTCAGTATCGTTCTAGGATTTAAACGGCCGTTTGAATCGTCGGACTGACGATCCTTTTTAGAGTTTGTTGTAGTTAGATTAACCTGTGTTATTTTGCTGGATTCAGAGTTTGAAAACATTCCAAGGTTGACAGAGACTTGGAATAACTCTAGCTTTATTTCATGAGATCGAATTCTCAGTTTTAAAATGTATTATTTTCTATGTACAAGATTATGATGTCTGCACATGTATCGCAGATTGAATTGGAGATGAATCCCAGGACGAATGAAACAAATTTTATTGTTGACGAATTTCTTGTACGTATACATGAAGTCCATTTACCATGGACTGATGTTTTAATAAAAGGATTAAACACTTAAATCACGAATTTTGTCTTTTTTCCATCGGAAAGATTTTCACGCAGAATTCATCTTTGAGGCAATTTATTAAGCCCACAAAATCTAAAATTCGTTGCCCTTCCAGACACCGCTTGATAATTACCGTCTTGCTTTTTTTGAAAATCGAGCAGTAAATTTCCCCACGGAATTCCCACAGGGAATGATGGTACCTATTCTTGATATCAAATATCACTGAGACAGTTTTTGGAAAATTTGTGTCGCCAAGACTTTGTACGGTGACTCGTGATTTCAGTTCTTGATCCTAAGATTGTATTTTAAGTTTTCTTTAATTGGAAGTATGGGAAAAAGCCCCTGAACTTGACTCTTTCCGGGCTTTGAAGGCCACCAAAATCTTCTATCGCACATCACAGCGACTCAATTTCAGAATGGACTAGATGGATATCAGGATGGTATTATAGTCCCGTGCCATTACACTTGTAATGGTCACCATCTATAAATGATGAAGTCGACTTTGTATGACCACCAGCTGTATTTGATTGAGTCATCATTCCCGTTTTATTAGCTAGCCAAGTACTTTTAATGGCGTTTACCGGCCTCGTTATCTCGTCAAAATGTTGTTTACATACTGAATATTTAGAAGGCTTTTATCCAGGGTCCTTTTAGAATCGAAGCACTGACTTCAGGGATGTCAGACTCTTCCCAAATCTTACCTTGCTTCGCTAGCCTCCAACTTGACCGGCCCCATATTGAAACTTGAAGAGAAGTTTACGTCTAGGTAGAGTGCGCCTCGGGGACAGATATTCGGACTCTCACACTTTTACAATATATTTTCGGTCTACCACTTGGGGGAGGGGTTCAATTAAAAGCTCATGGCGTAAATAAACCGTTCACCAGATTAGTTTTGTGAAAATCCAAAATTTAATTCTTCCCCATCGAGTCAACAGAGGGATGGCGGCCATTTGGATTTATCTGAATATTTCAAGGTAATGTATTTCTTTGGTACCAAATTGTTGCACGATGATCCCTGGTTTTTAATCGTGATTTCGAAAGGGGAATGATTTAAAGTTTCTGAATGGAAAGTTTGAGCAAAAGTTTAAGTCTTTCAATGTCGAAGCCCGCACTACCTTAATGATCTATCTTCGTTAAAATCACAGCCCAATTCTCCTCTCAGAGTTCGCACAAAATGGTGGCAATTTTTAACTCCAAATATATTAAATTTGGCATCGTCTCCTGCAATGTGACTCTTATTATTTAATCATTTTGCCATGAAAGAGAAGAATAAAAATGTCCTTTAGCCTTTGAAGTGTGAGCAAAAGTTTAAGACTTCTTAGAATTCGTATCGGCTGAAATAGACAAGAATAATAAATGAGCTAATTTGCTTTTTCTCCCTACTATTGTTTTATCAAATGAATTGAATTCAAATATCTCATTCACTAGATCTCCAAATGTTTGGAGGGTTGATGTGTAAACTATGTGCGTCATCGTCATGCAAAGGACCTCTTATTCAACTCAGTCATCTGAAGCCGTCAGTTTTCCTGGGATACTAGGCAGCATAACTTTTAATATATTATTATTATAATTGTGCAGAAACTTGGGGAAAATGGTTTGTGAAAATCCAAAAGCTCAGTTGTCTCCATACACTTAACACGGGGATGGCGGCCATTTTGAATTTCAAATGACGGTCATTGTTAAATAATTAGTTTTCCAGGTACCAAACTTAGCACTATGACCCCTGATTTTTTTTCTTGATTTAGCAAGAGAGTTGTTGAAAGTTTCCTTGGGGAAAGCGTAAGCAAAAATTTTAAGTAATTCAGTTTCCAGGCGCATAGAACCTTCAAGTTAAAATGGAGGCAACCGAAAAATTCCGAAATGTCAGAAGCTTTCAGAGCTTTACAACAAAAGGGTCCAAGGGTCACGTGGATTCTTATGGTTAAACCGCACTCCATGCGACGCAACGGAAATTATTCGCTTGTCAAACCTTATGAGTCATTGTCATTACAGATTATTTGTGAGGAAATTGAGTTTTGGGCAGAAGAATTATAAATGCATTATACTTCATTTTTATAGGGGTTCCAATATACTCTAAATCCATTTCATCAATAGAGATTTCATCAGAAAATGTAATGAAAAATCCAGCACTGGAATATTTGGTTATAGTAAAATTCGAAAGAAAGGGATTCACCGTAACTTGGTAGCAATAAATATACTTGCAAGAATTTCAGATTCAATCCACATGAATACACTTTCAAATGAATCTAAGTTTGTTGAATTCAATTCAGTGGTTTGAATAAGGCTTACTATATACAGATTCAAAATTAAACTACCAATATATCAAAAGGCAATGTCCAGTGTGGTGTAAACTGTGAAATATTGTCAAATGAAAACTTCCGTTTTCTTTGAAAGCAGAAATCAACATGAAAATGCAGTGTTGTAGTCAAATTTAGATCTGAAGTCGAGGCAAATTTTCATATGACTCAGAAAACGTGTATCCCATGAGACAGATTAAATGGTTTGAGGGCGCTATCCGGTTCGGGCGGTGATAGACAAATTCAAGTATTTATGGATAATTTTCCTGTTCGATGTGTGAATTAAGAGACAAAATCCATACAATTTTGGCTCACGGTTTTGAAAAAGAACTGAGCAACTTGTTAATAGTCTGTCAGTTTGCTCTTCTAGCGGATATGTACAAGTGCAATGTTGCATTCTCGTGCGAACAAACAACTTAGTAGCTATTATTCTCAAACGGAATACTGCTAACGATGCTTAAATAAATATTACCTCGATGTCAAAATCTGCATTACTATTCATTTGAAAGCAATGTAAACATTGCAGCGCTGTACATAATTTTTTTTCCCTGCGAAGTGATCCCATCATTGCTATTCTGCAGCATTATTCACTGATTCAACACCAACACCCCCTTTTTCTGTTATTTGAACATCACGACTTAGGTAGTCGCTTCTACCTCCTATCTTTAAGAGCTCCCTATGTTTGCATTAACGGAAGCATAGAAACAGGACGGTGAAGTAAAAAACAAACAATCTCATCATTGGAGTCACGTGGCGATTATGCAGTTCTGGTGTCCGAGTTTGACGCAGCAGCGACTTTCTGTGATTGGGCATCGGTAAGGTGACGGAGATAATTGGTCTACGGTGTTGCAGCTGTTTCAGCGGTAAGATACATGCAAATGAACACCCTCATTGAATCTTTAAGTTCGACAATTTGATAGAAGTATAAGTCTAAAGAACTTCGAAGGTTGTGCAAATACAGCGCCGACTGTCGCCTGACTGCACTTCAGTCCACAGACTCGACTGCCCTATCTATTTTTGTTGGTTTTTAACCCTCGAATGGACGCAACAGTGAGACGGTAAGAGAGCTAGGCTTTCCTAGAGACCATTCGGAACTAATTTCGGAGTAAGTCCCCCGTGTTTGCTCGATAGATTATTGACATATTCTGATCATTAAGTATCTCAGACACGACAACACAGATGGTGAAAGCAAACTTCGTGATTTCCTGAACAGTGGGCATTTCGTGAAAGACTAACAGAGGTTAGTCTTGCGAATTACGAAAACTGACAAAAAGCCATGATGAAGCACGGATACTGGTTTAAAATAGAGAACATGTCAAATACTTGAATGAGTACAAGCAATTCAACGTCCATTGATATTGGCTTCACTTAAAATATTAAAGAAACGAAAAAGACATTTTTTTACTTGCATTGCAGGAATCATTGACAGAGCGCACACAATGGCAAATTCAAGAAGGTGGCATGGCGCATGGCTGGTTCTATTACTACCCGTATTGGTGAATTCTCTGTCATATCCAGGTAGGTTCATTGCACATTTTATTTGATTATGTCCCGAACCTTTTCAAAGTGTCACATTAGTGTTACATTACTTTCCAGCCAGACATTCAAGTATGCACTTTCGCAAATTACTCGATAAATTAAGAATCAAGATTAGGTTCTCAAAACAACCAGGAAGTACGATTAAACAATACACATGCACTGAGGTGATTCACTCCATTGCGATTTGCCCAAATCAAATGCCTTCTTGCTATCAACATTTTAGATATGTTACCAACTGCGCTAATTGACCTCTGACCTACAGCCCGACCTGTACCAATCTTACTTTGTTCATGGTCAGCTCCTTGTCTTGAAAATGACATTTGAAGTTTTGATCTTCTGGTATTCAAAACACATTTTCAGAATTTAACGAAATCGTGCAAGCACATCGTATGAAATTTATTCTGAAACGGTCATGGAAATTAGAAATTTAGATCTAAGCATAGCCATTTTCCATGGTCTATGTTTAAGGTACGTGTAGTATGCGCCTCGAAATTGAAAGACTTAAACTTTAAATTTGCTCAGATTTTCTTCGAGGAAACTTTCAACTACTCTCCTTCAAAATAAAGAATAAAAATCGAGGGTCACCATGCAACATGAGGAAAAATGAGGAGTATGAGGAAAAATCTACCTGAAATTTGCTAATACCTCAAATTCTAAATGGCCACCATTCCAATATTCGTTCTAGTGAGAAAAGATCAGATTTCGATTTAGAATAAACCAGTGAAAACGTAATTTACTCTAATGGCTTTAAAATGAGCCCCCATAAGTGGTAGACCAAAACCTGTACAGTATTGTAGAATATTGAAATAACGAATGTCCAAATATTGAACGGGTTCAGTTGAACATGGAAACACACAATGAACGTTTTAATAATCCTTCCCAATGTTTTAATAATCCTTCCATGTCCGATTCTGTATTGAAATTTTTGTCATTGTGACAGTATGTGGCCTTCCATGTACTGAAGACGATGCAATTTTTCCCCTAAATCCTTCAGAGTCTTTTGACGTGACCACCGTGTTTTCACGCGCACTGAAAGAGCCTGCCATGTTTTTGCAGCTTTTTTGCTCAAGTGTTGACACACGTTAGCATATGTCGCAGCGATGTCTGTCTGTCTGTGTGACTGTGTGTCTGTGTGTCTGTCTGTGTGTGTGTGTGTCTGTCTGTCTGTCTGTGTACTCAATATCTCAAAAACGGCTGATCAGATCAGAATCAAATCTGGTACATAGATTTAGTTTGCAAATGGTAAGAACTGATTAGTTTTTTGTGGGTGTGGCTTGCTTACTTTTATCTAATTTGCAATTAATGATTTTAGAAAAACTGATATATATTGACAACGACTGCACACAATTTGATGAGATTCGCTACAAATGTTGATCACACCAAGATATATCAGCTTTGAAAGATATTAAGGGGTGACGTGAAAGATAATTACTAATTTGCATGTTTAATGAAATTCCTAATTAGGAGTATATATCTTAATTTACTCGATCCAAATTGACGAAACTTGGTACGCATATTGAAGATACTATGATTTAACATTATTGAAAGTCATTAAGCATTTTTACTTCATCCAAATCCTAATTTGCATATTTAATGACCTTTTGAAATTAAGGATATATATTTGAAGTTACATGACCAAAATTGATAAAACTTGCTATGTACATTAAAGATACTATGATAGAACATTATTAAATGTCACTAAGCATTTTTACATCAGCCAATTCCTAATTAGCATATTTTATGAACTTCCTAATTAGGGGTATTTATATCTGAATTGACGAGACCAAAGTTGATGAAACTGGCTATGTACATAAAGATACTATGATAGAACATTATTGAGAGTCATTGAGCATTTGAACTTTAGCAAATTCCTTATTTGCATATTTAATGAACTTTCATAATCAGGGATATTATCTGTATTGACTAGACGAAAGTTGACGAAACTTGCTATATACATTAAAGATACTATGATAGAACGTTATTGAAAGTCATTAAGCATTTGAACTTAAGCTAATTCCTTATTTGCATATTTAACGAACTTTCATAATCAGGGATATTTATCTGTATTGACTAGACCAAAGTTGACGAAACTTGCTATGTACATTAAAGATACTATGATAGAACATTATTGAAAGTCATTAAGCATTTGAACTTTAGCCAATTCCCTATTTGCATATTTAATGAACTTTCATAATCAGGGATATTTATCTGTATTGACTAGACCAAAGTTGACGAAAATTGCTATGTTCATTAAAGATACTAGGGTATTATGTAGGCTAACATTGAAAGGCATTAAGCATTTTTGCTTCCTAATTTGTGTATTTAATGAACTTTCCTAATTAGGGATATATACTTTTATTAGATCAAAGTTGGCATAACATGCTATTTACATTGATGAATATAGGTTATACCAATATTGGAAGTCATTTCGCACTTAAGTTTTCATGTCAGCTAATTTATAGTTTGCATATCTAATGAGCTTTCAAAGTTTGGAATATATAGTTTGAAGGTTGAAGGATTTGACCAAAGGCAATTACACTTGCTATGTAAAGTGGTGATACAATGACAGCAGTCAAAGAAATTAATTATTTTTATTTCACTTAATTACATATTTGAATACTTAATGACCGATAGAGTTAATCTGTGGTGAATATTGTTCATTATGTTGATCATAATACTTTCAAGAAGTTGCAAACATGTGGCAAAGGTTCAATTTACACATAACTGCAATATATAATGAAACACGTGAGCATTTACAGTTCATATCTGGTTTGATTATCAGATCAGCACGCATAAGATTAGGTTTGAATCTCCAACCTTGGCCAGAGTGATTCACACCCGGGGATCCACAATCTCATATGGCATGAAAAACTCATCACAGTTATCTTGTCCATCCAACCGATGGGTGTGTCACTACCCATGTCATGTTACGCAAAGGAGTCAACGTTGATGTCTTGGAGTGGAAACTGCGCACCACGCCTATACACCAAACATTTGCTGAAATAGTTGAAGCTGTTGTTGATCGGCGATCTTCCCCATGGTTACGAACACTTCATCTGTTGTATAGATAATATTTACGGACCATCATATCAGCAACCGGCCTTCTTTATCGTGTTGTTGGTTTTGGCAATCAGATCACACGGTGGAAGGACCCTCCAGGAGTTACGTAACGCATTCTGGTTTATATCGCGTCAAGACATGCAAGACGATGCGAAAATCTTGCACAGCAAACGCCAGAATCCGAGGATTATTAAATAAATACCATGATTGTTTGAAAATGATCACGATGTTGTGATTCGATGTAAAATTGATACGTCGTTGCCATGACCGTCCACCCAGCCTAATCATACAGATCCATCATAATATAAGTCACATGTGATTATTAATTCTCTTTGACGTAACTTCTTCTTGTGCACATCTTGTCTTGTTAAACTTGGTTCTGTTCAATAGTTTTTAGCTCACATTTGGTATGTATATAAATACCAAAAAGAGCTTATATGGTTAGTCGGTGGCGTATGTATGTATGTATGTATGTATGTATGTATGTATGTATGTATGTATGTATGTATGTATGTATGTATGTATGTATGTATGTATGTATGTATGTATGTATGTATGTATGTATGTATGTATGTATGTATGTATGTATGTATGTGTGTATGTATGTGTGTGTGTGTGTGTATGTATGTATGTATGTATGTATGTATGTATGTATGTATGTATGTATGTATGTATGTATGTATGTATGTATGTATGTATGTATGTATGTATGTATGTACATGCATGTATGCATGAATGCATGCATGCATGCATGTATGTATGTATGTAGTATGTATGTTGCGGATATATGTCCGTCACACGCAAAAGCTCCCAACCACCGCACCTACCATCACAGTATTTGCTGTACAGGTAGACCCAGGGTTGAGATGTGACGTTGTTCAAATGAACATGTCAGTGTCAAAAATATGCAAATGAGGTAAGAAAAAGGGGAAATCCTGCAAATGTGCAGGAGTGGTGGCAGTAACTGAAACAACCCGCACACCTGAGTAAAAAGGTTTATGACCTTTGACTTATTTGTATGCAGTGTACCTATTATGTGTAGGAGTGCTGGCAGTAACTGAAGCAGCTTATCAGTCATTTCCTGTCATTGTTCATGAACTGTTACATATTGGCAAACCTGCTCAAACTAAGAGGGACTGAGTTGAAACATTCCTTTGCTATGCATGTTGCTAAAGTTGACCTCCAGTACCTAAAGTTTCAGACCTTATTTACTTTTGTCATTCTTGTTTGTCTGGTTTTTATTAGCTCCCATAGCCATATGTATATATGGCAATGGAAGCTATTCTTATAGGCTAGGGAAATGTCTGTATGTATGTATGTCTGTATGTCTGTATGTCTGTATGTCTGTATGTCTGTCCGTCAACATCAAAAACTCCAAAACCGCTGTACATTTCATCTTGATATTTGGTGTGTACATGGATGATGGGCTGTAGATGAGATTTTGTTCAAATGAAGTTGTCATTGCCAAAATATGCAAATTAAGTGAAAAAATGTAAAACAGTCAAAATTGAAAATCTCAATAACCACTGAGCAGATTACATGAAAAATTAGCATGTAAGTACTTTGGGCTGACCTGAAATAATATATACAAATTAGTGCCAAAAAAGGCGTTTTTGGTAAAAAATCTTCTTCTTCATGAACCGCTGGTCAGACAGCTTTGATATTTGGTATACAGGTCCCTAGGGATAACCCAAATTGGATTTGTTCAAATTGTGATGAATATGCAAATCTGTATTTTTAAGGAATTTTTTTGTCATTTTTGGTCAAAAATTTATTTCATCAAAACCGCTCGTCTGACAGCTTTGATATTTGGTATACAGGTCCCTAGGGATAACCCAATTTGGATTTGTTCAAATTGTGATGAAATATGCAAATCTGTATTTTTAAGGAATTTTTTTGTCATTTTTGGTCAAAAATTTATTTCATCAAACCGCTCGTCTGACAGTTTGATATTTGGTATACAGGTTCCTACAGATAAACTAAATATGATATATAGAATATATGATGAAATCTGCAATTTTGTATTTTTGGTGCAATTTTTGACATTTTGGTCAAAATGTGGTTCAAAAATGTGTTTCTCAAAAACTACTTGTCTGATGCCTTTGATATTTGGTATACAGGTTCCTGGGGGTTCTCCTAGTGTGATATAGTGAAATTTGATGAAATCTTCAATTTTTGTATTTTTGGGTCAATTTTTGCCATTTTTGGTCAAAATATTTGTTTCTCAAAAGTTACTCATGTGATAGCTTTGATATTTGTAACATTTTTATACATAATTATGATGAAATCATCAATTTTGTATATTTGCAGCTAATGTTGCCATTTTAGGTCAGGCCATCCTGAAATGAGCTATCAAAGATCTCAACCATCTTCATCAATACATATGTCACAAAAAGTTGCTCTCTACATAACACACAGCAGAGCTCTGTCGACTATTGGGTGCGCTTGTTTTTTTCAAAACCGCTGGTCAGACAGCTTTAATATTTGGTTAACAGGTCCCTAGGATGACCTTAGTGAGATGATTTCATACAGTCAGGAAATACTTAATTTTGTATCCATGTCTATAGTAGCTTCAGGGACATTGGCCCTAGTTTAAGATAATGTTGTGATTCAGTAAGCATTTGAAATGGTAAACTGTATTTGGTGTTGAAATGCGGTAAAAATAATGAGAAAACATAGCTGAGGTGATTTTAGCAGGTTTGGTTTCCAACAAATATATTCAAAGTTTTTTTCAATGTTAAAGAGTGATGGAGGGGGGGGGGGTCCTGGCAGATTTTGAAAAAAATCCAAACAAATGTCAATAAAAAAATCAGCCACAGAAGGTTTGTCAAAAAGAAAAGGTGGGATAGTGGGAAAAAAGAATGTACAGTGTATCGGATAAAAAAGATGTTCCTCATCAATCTTCCAGACAACCCCCTTTTATCAAATGGTACACCCCTGATGTATTTTTGTGTGCCATTAAACATGCAGTGTATTTTAGTTTAAGATGTCAATCAAGTTAGGTAAGGATTTGAAAGGAATAGTCAAGTTCACCACAGTTTAACTTTATCTCTTGTGTCATCATCCTTGTGTAATTGGTTAAGTTTGTAAGTTGCTCCAGATGTGGATATACCAGCTGTTCTGGAAGAAAACAATGTTTACTTTCCCTATAGGGTTTCTGAGTTAATGATTGCATGTTGAAATCTCTCCATGTATCTGGTGCATGGGCAAAATGTAAATATTGGTTGCATGTTATGTATTTCAGTCTATGTCAAATATTGTAAATGAAAAATCAAGAACAGTTTGCTGTGTGCTTGTAAAAGATAACATGTATGTCAATTAAATTATATAAATAAATTAAATATTAAATTAAATTATGTCAATTAAATATAAAACTGCCTTGCAGTTTGATTGTCTTAAAAATTATCACAGAAGTAGAAAATGAAAAGAAACTAATCAAATTGCTGTAACATTTCACCCTCAGTGTCTGTAGGCCTATACTTAACTATTTTATCATTACATTCAGCTTTTTGTTATATCTTTATCACTCTCCATGGGCCAAGGCACACTTGGGGTCAATGTCATCACTCTGTGCCAGTCTGTGAATGTCAGTCTGTCTGTATTTAGGCCCATGTTTCATACAATTGGTGGTTTGTTTTGATAACTATATTTGGTATATAGGGATAACCTAGCAATACAATTTTTTTGACAAAATGTGACATGACTTCGGTGACCTTTGACCTCAAATATACATATTTGTCCATAACTCAGTAACCACAAGTGCTACACCCTTCATGTATAGTATGATGGGACACCTTATGATGCCACATATTGTACCTCATTAATTATGTGCATATCTAATTTTGAGCAAGCCAATAGAGCCAGAGGTCTGATTTTTAGCTACTATAGACTATAGTCTATAGAAGCTATTGGGATGGGTATCCGTCCGGCGTCCGTCGTCAGTCTGTATGTATGTATGTATGTATGTATGTATGTATGTATGTATGTATGTATGTCCGTTTGTGAGGCGTCCGTCCACTCAAATATCTTGAGAACCGCAGTACTTACTGATTTGATATTTGTTGTGTAGATGAAAAATACGATTTTGAGAAACTATTTTTTTTAATTTTTTGATATTGTTGAAAATAGGCAAATTAATGCCAAAAAAGGTGTTTTTGGTAAAAAATCTTCTTCTTCATAACCGCTGGTCAGACAGCTTTGTTATTTGGTATACAGGTCCCTAGGGGTAACCCAACTTAGACTTGTTCAAATTGTGATGAAATATGCAAATCTGTATTTTTAAGGAATTTTTTTGTCATTTTTGGTCAAAATTTGACTTACATTGTATGTAATTCTTGTACTGTATAAACCCTATCAATTCACCCAGAAAAAAATAATTAATATGATTTTAAATAATTGAATTAATTAGGAAATCATCAAAGCCAAAATAATTTTAGTGTAGAATTATCAGAAAGTTCAACTTTTTTTGACAGTTCATAGTGAAATGCTTACCATCTTGGAGGATTAAAACATGTAAAGGCAACTTTCCTGAATTCCAACTTTGACATATTCTGAACCGTCATTTATTGTGCCCTGTATGTTATCTAAAAGAAATTGCTCAAAATAGTCAATAGAGATAGAGATAGAGATAGAGAAAGTTCTAATTTCCATTTATGGTTGACTTGGTAAGGATAAAATAAAATTACTTTTTGAGGAAAAAAATAGAGTGGTCAATTAAAAGAGTGGTCAAAGTGATAGGGTTTTTATGGTAAAGCTGGGCTGTAAGATTCCTCATGTGCTATTTATAGCAATTATGCAATCTGTGTAAACAGTGCAATGAAAGTTAAATGATTCCTTATAATGCTTTTGATGACCTTGAACTTCTTAAGTTTCAAACATTTGTCTCTTCAGTGTGCTTTCTCTGAGTATGTACAGTCTCAACTTATTCAACAGAACTCACAATGTTAATCAAAGATATCCACCTTCTTCATCAATACATGTGTCACAAAAGGTTATTCTCTACATAACTCAGCAGAGCTCTGTCAACTGTTGAGTTGCTTGTTCTTTCAAAACCGCTGGTCAGACAGCTTTAATATTTGGTTTACAAGTCCCTAGAATGACCTATAAAGTGAGATAATTTCATACAGTCAGGAAATACTTAATTTTGTATCCATGTCTATATTAGCTTCGGGGACTTTGGCCCTATGTTGATATATTGGGATAACTATAGGAGAGAATTTTTTTTGACAAATGTAATGTGACCTCAGTGACCTTTGACCTCAAATATACATATTTGTCCATAACTCAGTAACCACAAGTGCTACACCCTTCATATCTGGTATGATTGGACACCTTATGATGCCACATATTGTAGCTCATTAATTACGCACATATCTCATTCTGAGGGAGCCATAGAGCTGGATGTCTGATTTTGGTATATAGGGATAACTATAGAAGAAATTTTTTGACCAAATGTCATGTGACCTTGATGACCTTTTACCTAAAATATATGTTTATGTCAATAAATAAGTAACTACAAGTGCTATGTCCTTTGTATTTAGTAGGATGGGAGACCTTATGACAACACATGCTTTACCTCATTAATTTTGCACACATCTAATTCTGGGCAAGTGAATAGAGCTAGAGGTCTGATTTTTTGGCATATAGGGATTAATTAGCAATATAATTTTTTTTTCAAAATGTCATGTAACCTCAATGACCTTTGACCTTGATTATACATATATATGCATATCTCAGTAACCACAAGTTCTATACCCTCCAATTTTGATAGGATATTAGACCTTAAGATGTCACATCTTGTACCTCATTTATTATGCGCATATGTATTTCTTGGCTGGCCAATACTGCTAGAGGTCTGATCTTTTTTCCCGATTTAGAACCATAACTTAGACATGCCTCATGTGTTTCAAATTGGGAACAACGACATAGACCTATTTGCCCATAGATCTCAACATATACACTCCAGTGATACTTCTTAATGACCACATTTCCCTGCCCCATCAAGACTAATACTCCTATTACAAGTGGGGACTGTCATTGTCAATGACTTGTCTAGTTAATGGTTGTATCACAGTATACGATATTTCTAATTCTGTATTTTTTCCATTTTATATTCTGAATAAATACATTAAACACATTTCACTGTCTCCAGTACATTACATTTAAGTATTTTCACTTCATGCACTTTATCCCTTTCACACATGTTCAAATATCTGACCAGAGAACAAACACTAAATAGTCCAGGATCGGAGCTACAGTGTCATTGACGGTATTTTTGGCATTTGCTAATGTATGTAGGATCTACTTGTCCCATTGATGTAGAAGTTGGTATGCATGTTTCTAAAGTTTACCTCCACTTCCAATGTTGCAGAGCTTATTTGCTTTTGTCATTCTTGTTTTTCTGGTTGTGCTGTGTAGAAATCATAGTCATAACATCAACGCAGAATTTTGCTGCACTGAACAGATAGAATCAGCATTCATCGTTGATCTTTGGTACCAATATTAGTATGTACCAATTCCAATCAAATGTGAGCAACACCATATCATTGGCGGTACTCTTCATTGTCCTTACCATAAGAAGTATAATGAAACATTTGTATAGGCTTGCATTAGACAATTTTTGTCTCTGGGTTTTAATTTTGCCACAATTGAACCCTGGTTTATCTTTAGTTAGTCTTAATTACACCGATACGTTGCGCTTTCTAATAAAGCAATCACCCCTTGCTTTCATACTGGCTCAACCTTTAACATGGTAAAATCATATTTATCTAAATCTTTTCTAATTTCTTTTCAGACTGTGGAACAGTGGCCAATGGCGGAAACCGAATAATGATTGTAGGGGGCGCACCGGCTGATCTAGGCGAATGGCCTTGGCATGCGGCATTTCTGAGCAATGGCGGCCAAATTTGTGGCGGAACTCTCGTACACCCTGAGTGGATCGTTACTGCTGCTCATTGCGTGTAAGGCATAACATTATACACTTTTTTCACTTTATTGGTAATAAATGTAACTTTTGCTTGTTTTTCACTATTTTCATTTTTTAATTAAACAACAGTTTCTTTTGCTACACCTCAAAGCATGTTGAGGTACACTTCAACTCAGCCTGTACATGTGTAGATTACATTCTTTTATTGTTAACAAGTGAGTTAGAATTAAGGTAGAATGCACCTCGGGGACAGGCATTCGGACTCTCAAACTTTTACAATTCTCTTCTGATATACCACATATGGGGGTTCATTTTAAAGCTCTTGGTGAAAGAAAACTTTTCATCGGCTTAGTTTTTCTAAATTCGAAAAGTGTATTTATTTTTCTCCATAGAGTTAACACAGGGATGGCGGCCATTTTGAATTTTAAATATCGGTAAATCTTGGGTAATTTGTTTCTCTAGTACCAAAATTTGCATGGTGACCCCCTGTTTTTATTCTTGATTTTGAAAGAGAATGATTGAAAGATTCCTTGAGGAAAGTTTGAGCAAAAGTTTAAGTCTTTCACTTTCGAGGTGCATACTACCTTAACAGTGAATTCTCTTCTTAAAACCTGTGTTCGCACGCCAAATAAATTTAAACATCTTTTGGAGTAGCCAAAGAACTCTTTATTGACATACAAAAACAATTAGTGGAAATCATCAAATTTTACGGCCACTTGCTCTTTTAAGAATACTTTGCGGTGAAAATTCTAATACCGCGATATCCAGTGGCCGTGACCATTCACTGGTACTGGTCCACATTTCTAGAGATAAGTTTGTCTTGGTGAATGCGTCCTCTTGAGTTTGTTCTTTCGTCGAAATTATTCCGATGCGATATCATTTTGTTGATAGAGCTCCAACCATTGCGGTAAGTTCCGATGTGTTTTCAATTATTTTGTTGCCTGTAAAATACAGTTTCTTGTTCTACTCACTAAACCATTTCGAAATGCAAACTTTTCAACATTGTCAACGTGCTCCCAAGTGGTATTTTCGGCAACTGAATTTAAGTCCGGACTAGGAATTATTTGTTCACAATAAAATTGCCCATATCGTTCACAGTCCAGTGCGTTCAAGTTCCCAAGTCTGATCATTTGCATATGACCATTGTCTAGGGAGAACGGTAACAAAATGTACCAATTTTCTGGAGCAAAAGATAATAAAAATGAAAGTATATTTCAACAGTTACATCTATTGTTCCTTCAAATTTACAAGTCTCGCAATTAATATATTCAGTCGAATTCTGAAATCTCATGTAAATTTGTTTCACGATCGCCACTTGACAACTCTGCCATAAGTAACATTTGACAACTCTTTTGGAAATGCAGGTCATTTTGGAACGACGCTAGTCCGTATTCATTCGCCCTGGGAGGATTGAGCCGAGCTTTCAACGAGTCGTCTGTTCAAATTATCCAAGCATCCGAGGTGTACGTCCAAGCAACCTACGACAGCGGTACATTCGACGGCGACATAGCCTTGTTCAAGCTGGCGGAGCCGGCAAATATCACCGACTTCGTTCGTCCAGCGTGCGTCTTTGAACCGAGTCTGAACGTGACCATAAACGAGAACGAATTAGTCTGGGTGACAGGCTGGGGTCGCACGCAAGAAGGTGGTACGTATTGATCTAATACTCGCTGGTATTGTATGCTGAAGGCGGCCCATCGAACTCATTTTTTCATTAAAAAACAACACAAATAGTTCTTGGGGTTCTCGAGGAATGAACGAACTCTGGAATCTTTAGAAGAGGAAACCACTTACACTGAGGGGGCGAGGTCATGTTTTGTGCAGGATTCTTATTTATTAAATTATTTTTGTTCTAATTATGTTTCTCGTCAAAACGTGTTGAAATACATCAGCTTTGTGAGCACGGTGCATTGTTTACATTATGCAATACTATTGACAAATGATGAAATTCAGCTGTCCAAATAACGATAAACCAATACAGTCTGCGTATTGACATTTTGAACACCTGGGTTATTTCGTTGTAAATTGAAACGAAGCTTATATTATAGATACATTTACAGAACAAAGTACTGGAAAATATTCAAAAGTTGCAGCTAGTAGAATTTGAACTCCTTATTTCTGTCCAATTCCCAACTTACAGTGCTACATCGTTATTTCAAAAGTACCTATATCAATTTATTGTAATACTTTTACCATACAAGGGAAGTAGTGGTTCAGCCCCAAAAATGCGACACAGTCGTAAAATGTCTTTCCACATGCTACAAGATTTAAGCATGATAACGGTCAATTAATCACGCGATGACAATAAATTTTAAAGCTCCAAGTCCAATTGTGTATGAATCACTCACTGTCGGGTACCGTGTATCAACTCGAAACTTTATGTTCTGTTCCTGGCAAGGCTCAAGCAGCGATATCTTGAGAGAAGTGGCCGTACCCGTTGTATCCAACGAAAATTGCCGAGCATCCTATGGCGAGGACGAAATCACCGACAACATGATATGTGCTGGAGAAGCCGGCAAGGACTCTTGCCAGGTACGACGTCCATGAACTCGATTACATTATTATGCACAACCACACACTCCCACCAAGAGATTGTACACAGAAGCTTACCATAGGATTGAATTAAGGAAGCTAGCCTAATTTGCATATTTTCCTTTACTGAAAGAATAAACGTGACAGAATTTGATCGGTCAACATTTCTGCTGTGGTTCAGACTATCCTGTCATTGTCTAAGAAACTGTTAACTTATCACAAAGTTGATATCGCAACTGTGCTACGGACAAAACTGTTAATAATTATAATCTCTATTATTTTGACATTATGATGCAATGACGTTCTTGAAATGTTTTGTTGTTATTGTTGTTGTTGTTGTTGTTGTTGTTTCGTCGTCGATGTCATTGCCACTGTTGTTGTCGATGTTCTATTGGTACCTGGGCGCACTTGTAAAACTGTGAGCTTAGTCCTTTGCAATCTAGAAACAAGCGTGTCTCAGGTTATATGCATTTCCTAACAAGTATTTCATTACAGTAGTTTGAAGGTACACCTCTCCATACGGTGACACCAGAGCAATATGTAGTCAGCAGTAACGTACCCTACAGATTATATTGTATTGTACATGTAATACAGTCCAGTGCAATGTGACTCCAGTATACCACAGACAGTAGAGAGGGTAAGACCACATCTACTGTCTATGACAATATCGAAGCCTTGCCATACTATTACGTCATTATTCTCTGTAGGGCGACAGTGGAGGGCCACTGGTGTATCTCATCGAAGACAAGTGGTACTTGACTGGCGTTGTTAGTTGGGGTAGCGGCTGTGCACGTCCCGGCTTTCCCGGTGTTTACACACGTGTCGAATCCTACTCAGAATCGTTCATTGACCCGATATTTAGAGGCGAGACACCTCCAGCAAGTAAGAAATGACGCGACATGTTTTTATTTTGACAAACTAAAATGAATTTACAAACGTTTAAAATAAAAACGAAATATCGACGTTTGTTGTGACAAATCCAGCATCAACTTCCCCGTTAAATCTTCCTGTGTCTTTTGGGTCTGTTTTTTTTTCAACTTTCAAAGTATCAAATTTTCGTCACTTTTCTCGTCAAAAGAAGTCATTGGTAACCATACGAAGACGTTTTCGTTTCAAAATCGCCATTATGTATCAGTAAATATAGCTTTGTCAATACCAGTGAATTGGTGACGTCATCCCTCAAGATTATTACTGATAATGCATCCCCGGAGCCCCAGATATTTTCTATATTTGCAAATTCACTGGCATCGCCAAAACTATAAAATAATAGCATTAATGTACCCCCTACCGGCCCATTGTGGATTCAAGAAAACTCAACACTCAATATTTTACTCTGCTTCGCCTCGTACATTATGGCGTGCAAAATTGGTCCATTATGGGCTGGGAATGAGTATATTATCGCTTCATTAATTCCAATTTTATGTATTTATTTCATGTGAACGTTTGGCGGAAGAGTTGCATACAATATAACAGTGAAGGGTGGACCGATATCTCTTGAGAGCGTGATAGGGATGCTGCCATACAACTTTGTCGATTGTCGAAATTTGACAATTTTTCGAATTTTGCAAGATACACCCTCGGCCACTCAAATTTTCACATCTTGTTTCTCTCAACATGCGGCTTTTCTTTCAACATGCGGCGTAGCTGCAGTATTTTTCTTGCAATTTTTGTGCTGCGGATTCCCTTCTTTTTGGTCGCCTTTTCCCAGTATCTAACAGTCGTCTCTTAACTTGATTACAACAGAACCTTTAAGGTGTGCGTCCGATGAGTATCAATGTCGTGGTGGTGAGTGTATCAAACAAGATAGACGCTGTACAGGCGGCTTCTCTTGTCCGTACGGTGACGATGAATTGTACTGTGGTGAGTAGATGTACGCTGAGAAGTAACGGATGACATTGTGATGACGTCAGACTGGTATAAAAAAAGATTGAGCTGTGAATTTTGAGTCAAAAGTCGGCAAATTTAAGTCTTAATGCCGAGAAACAGTGATGCCGTCAACACAGTTTGACTGTAATAGTCGTAGTCCATAAAAGTTTCCGATTCGTCACAGTTGACATTTTCCTTGCTACATGAGACCTTACGAGATCTTGCATGGCTGAAATGATAACAGGATATTGTCTCACGACGTATGGAAACTGCGCATGACATTTAAAGTAACTAAAAATTACACAAAAATCTCCAATTCCACTGCAGAGAAACAGCTGACGTGCCATTATTGAGTAGTTTCACTTTTGCTGGCAACCGATCGGTGCTTTGAATGTCTAATATTGTGCTAACGTGCCACTTTATACAATTTCCTCAACAGACAATTACCTCGAATTATATTTGCCGACGTACGACGCTGAAATCGCAGACGGTCAAGGTTCGCTGGTGACGTATAACGGCGTGTCAAGACTCCGTTGCGCCGAGCTCTGCGTTACCAGCAGCCAGTTCCGTTGTTTTGTATTCGATTACAAACCGGACACCTCTGTCTGTAGAATTAGCGACACAACAACACTGCCGTCGAATATCACGTTCGAAGTGACGGGGTCTGAACACTGGGAAATGAAAGATTTTCCAGGTAGAGTCCATTAATTATCTTTAGTTATTTTCGTCTTTAATATACCAACTGTTTGTCCAGAAAAAGAAATGCGTTTTTTCATGTTTCCGTCAGCCAAAATAAATATTGTTTTTCCTTTCCATTTCTCCATACATACTCACTGATTAAATCGTATTATCTGCAGTTTCAAATTTTATTTGAAGTAACAAAAGCAATAACTTTGGTTAATATTTTTCATAAGTTTTGTTACATAAAACAACTGTATTCTCGTGTCTGTAGCTTTCATGAACCGTACTGCTGTAGGTCCAAACTATGAATAAGAGAATGATTATGCCAACTTGGCATGTCCAGTTGCTCTATCTTCGGTAAATACCTAAGAATGCTCCCCTCCCCCACCCCGGTCAATTTAATATGAAATTATTTGTGTAAAAAAATTATCTACGCAAGAACAGCAATTTGCATCCAGTTTGTAATGTTGATTTCACTTCGATGTGTAGCTGATGACAAAATTTACAGATACATAGATTTTTCCCTCTTTTTGGACATTTTTTTTTTCGCAAACTGAACTTTGAAATATGATTTGTAGGGTTGTGGGATGATGTTATCCATAGAGTTTATAATGATAAAAAATATGCACTCATATTTTTCTGGCTAACTTTCTCATTCTTGGGTCAAAGAGTAATTTTCTTTCAAACATATTGTCCGATACAGGAGTGCATATTCGGTTCATATCTGGTTGAAGTACTGAATCTTACCTTTGCTTGTACAAGGCATTGTGTACAGTATGTGACGTTTAATATTCACAATGGAATTCTACTCCGGACTTAAATTCACCTGTCAACAGTAACATTAGACACCATACACATACAGATTGTATTGACAATTTGAAAACCGCCGTTTTCGACGCGATTTTTTGGCCGAAGAAGAACAAGAAACTGTATGTTATGAACGGAACAAAAATGAGCTTTGATCAAACACGTTCCAGGACCATGTGTTCTGCTCCATAGATTACGCTCGCGCTTAAAGAACTTCTCATGTTATTGTTATAGATTGTAATTCAAGCACAACAGCAGACAGGGGACAGATCGCGAGTCCAAGATGGCTACCTGACGCCGAGGAACCTGCCGAATACACGTGCGTGCATCGAATAGTGACTACCGAGGCCGACGGCGTGTTCGATCTCGAGTTTCAGTTCGTGTTCCCCAGCGACAACACAACCAGCTGCTCAGGAAGCTTTGAAACCATCAGTATCAGGGATGGTGTGGCACCTAACGCGCCGCTGATTGGTCAATACTGCCTGCAGACACTGCCATCGAGGTTTAGATCGACGAGCAGAGGTTTCACCGTCGAGTACCAGGAATCGTCGAACAAACCGAATGGTCTATTGACTGGTTTTATTGCAACATACACGATAGGTAAGGGCGCTGCTGCAGTTTAATAGCTGAAGAGTTCAAAGAGCCGCCGTCTCTCTGCAATTCCATTGATCGGATAGGATGCAAAATTAATATTCAGCAATCGGTTTAAGGTAGTCTTCACCTTAAAAGTGAAAGACTTAAACTTTTGCTCAAACTTCCCTGACTTAAATCAACTATTCTCTCACTAAATCAACAATAAGGTTAATAATCGGCAAAGTTTGGAACTAGTGAAACAAATTACCAAACATTTTGCGATATTTGAAATTCAAAATGGCCGCCATTCCCGTATTAACTCTATGGGCGGATCAAATTTTGGATTTCCGAAAAACTAAGCCAGTTAAAGTTTTTCTTTCTCCAAGAGCTTCAAAATGAGCTCACACAAATGGTAGATCAGAAAAGTATTATAGAAATTTGAGAGTCCGACCATCTGTCCCCGAGGCGCCTTCTACCTTAAACATCTCACTTCTACCTTCTACGATGTAAAATTGCCATTACATGGTCCTTGCAGTTCAGTGTACAACCTTGGGTCAGGGGTTTTAGGTGGTCTACCTAAAACCCCTGACCCACGGTTTTTCCACACAGTGTAGGCAAGATGGGATGGAAGTTGTCTATGGTCGACCATTTTTTAGACATCTTTCGATAAGTAGAACAACATAAGCAACTGCTCGTTTGCAACAATATTGGTGAAAAAAGGTCAAAAGACAGCGAAAATGTCCCTTTAAAATCACATGCTCATCCGAGTCGTTATCATATCGACATAGCATCAAACAACTGTTTGTCTTCATTTACCCTAATTACAGCATCTCTGGTTAATTTGCAGCGTATTTCCTAAATGAAACGCTAACGGCTGCACCGGGAGTAATTCAATCGCCAAACTATCCGGACGACTATCCAAATGACAGATTGTATCTGTGGAACTTCGTTGCCGGCGACGACGAAGTGATTCGTCTGACGTTCCAGTCTTTCTTCTTGGAAGAAGACGGCGCATGCGCCAATGACTACGACACTTTATCCATATACGACGGCGTTGATGACAGCTGGCCTCTCATTGGTGTGTTCTGTGGTAGAGACATCCCATCTGCCATCCAATCATCTGACAGATATTTACATGTCGTGTTTAAATCTGACATCAGTGTCACCGCGGGAGGTTTTGAAGCAAGCTACGATTTCATATCGAGTAAGTAAAGCTTTCAGTGTCGTTGGATGTGAAAGAGAAAGTTTCAGGCAACAAGTTTTAGGCAAAATAAAGCAACTGAGGATGAGCAGGACAAAATGTTGAACAGGCAACTTTGCTTATTGGTGCAATACGATGCATTATTCGCATAAGAATCGGTTCAAAACTGTCGAAGGGACGATGAGAAATGTTTACTCGTGGAAGCTCATTTGGAGTAATTTTTTTTTTATTTATAAAAGTTTGAAAAACCAACGATAGAACACAATATCATGATAACGGTATTGGACAATGCAGAGTCACCTTTGGTAAGGTTGCATTGAAGGAAAGACATTGCATTTCACATCGTGTTTCCTTTAAGGAGAATCATGTTCAAACCAAAATGAATCAGCAAATATTGTTAGCGCACTAAACACATGTACATGCATGCTGAAATTAATCACTAACTTTCGATAACGTTCTCTTGTGCTTGCACTTCACTGTAGATCCAAGGGACTGCCTCGCCACGCAATATCAGTGTCGATCAAAAACCTGCATCGATCTGTCGTCGCGGTGTGACGCCGTCAATGACTGTCAAGCCAGAGATGACGAGCTGTACTGCGGTATGTTGGCCTTCAGCGAGAGTGCTGTTACTCTGATAGCGATGAATTGTCTCACCGGCTATCTAAGCACATACTGACTGGGATTTCTCAGCAGATACGGACAGGGATTTTCCATCAAATATGACAGTCCGGCTGTAATTGTAAAGGTTTCCCGTCCGTTGCCCAGAAGCAATTAAATTATTCCATGTATCACATGGCTAACTTGTTGCATGAAGGGCCAAAGCTTTACGTTTTCCCTACTTTAGTGTCAATTTCAAGATCTCGAATTAAAAAAAAATGTCATTCTGTTGTTTGCCGAGGTATGAGTTTTCCTCACATTCTACGCTGCTTCGAATTTAGGATCACATGTGTTTCTTTCGAAGTACTGGTCATTACATACAAAACCTGTTTTCATTCTTTATTTGCCACCGTCCACTAAGTGAATCTTTGTATATTTGACCGGGGGGAGGAGACACCAATTTCTGAGACATCATGCAAATAAGAGTTCAACAACAAATTGTCAGTGATTTCAACTTTTCTTTCCCTACTTTTTTCTTGACTAGGTAATAATCTTGAGTTCTTCATCCCAGCGTATGACGCCAAGTTAGCACTGGAGAGCGACATTGGACGTACTTACAGCAACATTACCAACAGAATCAGTTGTGCGAGTTTGTGCCTGAATGAACCTGGTTTCATCTGCAGAACCTTTGACTACTATAGCGCTAGTCGCGAATGCAGGCTGGGAAACTCAACAGTGATGCCATACGTCATTGATCGTGACGTCACCGGTTCTAGTGAACACTGGGATGTCGTCAACTTTCCAGGTATAAGTTCAATTTGTTCGGGTTCCAAATTTGCCAGCCCAGGGTGTTTCCTAGGGAGGCTATGCTTCGCCGGCCTAGCCAAGCCGTGCGGACCGGAAGATGTTCGAGCTCGTGTAATCACTGAACTCAAAGAAATAACATTAACAGTACTTCACCTAAGATTTATCCGAGATATTGCGACACATCTTCGATTTTCTATGTGGCACAATTTTAGGGAGCTTACAGTTATTGAATACGAGGGGGTGAATCGGGGGTAATCAGGGGTGATCCATTATGTAAAACATGGACCCTCCACAATACACCTATCTAAGAGGAGACTCTCCCTTTGCCAATTTGGAAAACATGATCCACGCTCCGAATTTGAAACGCATGTATGAGCATAGACTTCCATGTTTACCATATGATCTCTCACCTTCGTCTGTGCCCCTGTCATTCTGTTATTCTTTGTAATTTGACAGCGTTTTTTTACATTTATGATACACTGGGTCTTGCTCTTACCAAAAAGATACTAATCTTACAATTAAACCATATAGAGCACACGTTACCTGTTTATATGTGTGTTGGACTCCCATGTGTAGTGAATGAATAGTTTGGGATGGAATTCCAATATCACCTTTATTGTACATATGTGCATTTCTGATCTGCCTATTCGAGTCAAGTACACTCATGTCAATTGTCAGACACATTGAAACGCGTTAATATAGCTAGTTAAGTATGGAGGAAGTGGTTGATAGTTTACCCCATAAACTTCTGCGTATAGTGAAGGACATCAAGCTGACTTGACTTTTGTAGTCAATCCCGGGGGAATTATGGCATGTACTACAAGCCATAACAGAGGTGTTAAAATGAGTCTCCCAGGTACGATGAATTGAACCTGATGCATACATTCAACTAAATCACTCTGATCACTGTCCTTTCCTATTCCAGCCTGTGGATCTACCATAACTAGCGACAGTGGTACGATCGCCAGTCCAAGATGGCTTCCTGCAGATTTGTCGACGGATGTCTGCACCTTTAGGATTAGTACCGTTGATAGCGGTTCTGTGGTGTTTCTAGAATTTCCATTGGTACTTCCATCGGTTGGTGTGGCTGCCGACTGTATAATAAGTAACAATAGAGTAATCATTCGCGATGGATGGGATGACAGTAACTCGCCGATCATCGTGGACAGCTGTATCGGCAATCTGCCTTCATCCGTCGTCGCCACTTCCAGTTTTCTCTCCATAGATTATCAGGAATTCCAGGAGCCTTTCGGAGCGCAGGGGTTTATCGCAACTTTCTCAACGAGTGAGTCGACTTTCTTTTCTTCCAAAGTTACATCATAGTTACCGTTGGTTGATTTGTTATGGGGGCAGTATTTTAGGAAATTCAAAGCTAAATATGGAATAGATCGTTGATCGTAGTGATGACGATAGCAAATACAAGTTTGCGAGAAACCAGTTGCGAGTGCATTGGAAGTTCCTTTAACCATAACTCTTGATTTCTTTTCTCAGTAATTTTGTTCCGTTTCATAAACACAGTTTCTTCTTCGCCCCAAACGCCATGTTGGAATGCTTAGTGTTCACAGATTCAATATAACCTTGATGCGCGTAAAGTCCAATATTGTTGCCGACAACTGTATTTAGGTCAAGACTAGAATTCATACATCACTTCAAATGGCATATTGTAGAAAACGCAAAATGGTTACATCGCAAGTACTTCGTATTTCAACATACTTCAGATAGAATAGGGAAATTATTTTACTTTTCTTGACACTTCTTAGAGCTCGTAAATTTTAAATTTTACATAGAAGAGACTTTTCGGTCTTTGTCATTTCTATCTTTCATATGCGAACTTTTCATCCGATTTAGGATTTTCCACGACGACCAATTTAACATCACCCGGCAACATTTCATCCCCCGGCTATCCGTCACCGTACCCGGCAGACAGCTTAAACACCTACGCCATCCAAGCACCAGAGGGCGTCTTCGTCCGAGCAGAGTTCCTGCTCTTCGCACTCGAAGTCGACGATGATCAGTGCTCGAATGATTACGATACGTTGTCGATATACGATGGGCAAAGCGAACAGGACAGTTTGGTCGGGGTCTATTGTGGCAATAACTCTCCGGGAGTTGTGCTCAGCTCCGGCAGATATCTGTTAATGAAGTTCAAATCCAATGACGTCAATAGTGCAGCCGGTTTCTTCGCAAGCTTTACCTTTGAAGGTGGTGCCGGTAAGCGATAAATATGTTTCAGTTCATTCACTCTGTCACCAGAGGAATTGAATGGACAAAAACGAATGCCGCTTTATGTGATTGAACAAACGGCGATGAGAAATTCACCAAATGTATATCATGTGTTAGAAATGCATAACAGTAGAAGTAAATATCACCATGGCGTATCATGAGTAACGGCATGGTGACAGCGAAGAACTGAGTTGTCATAACTAGGTGACAAAGCAGAGTTTGCACTGCATGTTGCTCAAAATCGAAATCTCCCGGACAGCGAAGGATTGTTAAAATTGGTTGATATCGTTTCTAAATCATTCGTCGTGATATGATACCATCGCAAAACAGGAATCATCAGGGTTTTTTTAACTATTATCTAGATAACCATGGCTTGAAGTAATTAGAATGATCCAGTTCTGGCCAGTGAATATTTCACACATCACACAAACTTATATTGACTTACTCTTATACATAACTTACTCTCGACGAGTTTGTGGCCGATTAGATTGTCCATAATGTACGTTTGTGAGTCATGTGACGTCTGAATGCACGACTCATGTAATGCTGGACTTCTTCTCGCAGATCCTCGCTGTGGAGAAGATCTCTTTCAATGCAGCAATGGAGTATGTATCCCAGAATCAGTTCGCTGTGACGGTGACTCTAACTGCCCTTCACGTGAAGATGAAACCTTCTGTGGTATGTTGCTTTCATCTTACAAGATTCCTGTTTTTAAAAAGACACGTTCCAGATGCAAATCCTCGTAGCAATTTATCTGAATTCGTTCAGATTTTTGATAAAAGTTTTCAAAATTCTTTCCACAGCAACTGTGTTGAATTACTTTGACCCTGCCTACCAAGCAACGCTGAGTGATGTCCAGGACGTCGGTCGTGTCATCTCCAACTCCACCGCCTTTCAGTGTGCCGACAGCTGCATCCAGGAGACCGACTTCTTGTGTCTATCATTCGACTTCGATAACGATAACAGCGAATGTGTCCTCAGTGATAGCCCAGCGTATGCTGTTCCTCTGGTACCCACAGACAGGAACGTAGAACATTGGGACATTCAAGAATTCCCCGGTAAGTCCTGTAGGGACAGAATCGAGTAATTGCCAGCGTAGGAATGGGAGTTATCAATATTTTCCGGTATGTTCCATTTTATGGATCAGGGTGAGCAGTGGGCAAGATTTCTAAAGAAACTTTAATTCAAAGTGAGGACAGACGTCTACTTTGAACATCGCCCTCAAGGCTCGTAATCAGCCAAACTTCCAAACGGAAAATACTATATTTCTTTTGATCATTGTTATTGTATAACCAGAGAAGCCAGGGCAATGGTACACAATTGCGAACAATAACCAGCTTCTCTCAATTGCATGCATTCATGGAGGAGTTTTTTAATACCACGAAGGACAGCAAAGTCGGAAGTATGATAAAGTTTAGGTCGGACTCTAAAAATCAACCAACAAAAGAGCGAGTAGATCTAGAGTCACGTTATTATTGCATTCGATCTCATGAAATGATGGTTGACACGGATCATTTCGGTCGAAAAATGACCAGTCTCTGTCAATTTCTTTCCCCTCAGATTGCGGAGTCACCTTGACCGGTAACACTGGGAAGTTTTCAACGCCGAGATGGATACCAGGGCAAGCCGATGGTGCATGCGAAGTTCGCATAGTTGTATCGCCGACATCGACAGCAGACACCAAAGTACGAGTCAACTTCGACAATGTCGTAGCGCCCACCGATTTAAACGACTGCACAAACACTTACAGCCGAGTTCGGATATACGATGGGATAACGGCTGGACCTAACGCGCCTGTCATCGGAGAATACTGCTTAGAGACGCTGCCCAGATTCATCAACACGGAAACAGACCGTGTTCTGATCGTGTACGATGAACTCAACAAGCCACAGAATGTGGTACAGGGCTTCGTAGCGTCCTACCTTGTGGGTGAGTAAACACTTCAAGCTTTGCTGACAACCTGCATTTTCATAGCGATGGTTCAATAACCATTAACATGTAAAATGTCAACGTTTTTGACATTGAAATAAATATATATTTGTAACATCTGTTGTCACGTGACTACTGTAAAATGACTACTGTACCAAACTAAATGCGCCTTTATTAAATATCGTTGCACTAACGCGATAGAAGACCAAAGAGAACAGCAATTAGGCGGGAGGTTTTAGTCCTAGCGATTGGTAGAAAGAAACTGAAACGCCTGATTGGCTAAATGGATCGCACACTTGCAGGATCCACATGGTCATAATACTGCAGAAAGTTCAAATGAATTGCCATTTGTCTCAGACAAGATCCATGCTATCTATGCAAGTAAAACACTGTAAATCGGAAAGAGAGCTGTGGTGGGATATCTTTCGTGGTCAAGGTAGTTGAAATACACAAGAACTTGTAAATATTTAGGCCCAGTCAGCTGATTTATTTCACACCATCTTTGTCTACTCCCTATGTCACGTGACATACATCATGTTCAGCAAGTCAACGAATACTATAAGTGTAACTAACCAATATAGTTCACGACTGAATCCTACTGTATAGACTTTAATTCATTCGTCACACAATAGCACGACATGTCGCAGACAATGCATTGTGTTCGCAAGTCTTGTACATCGTATTTCAACGTACTTTAGGTGGGAAAAGAGGACATGTATATTTTGTTTCTGAGAATATTGAAAAATATTTAAACTGTAATCAAATTATTATTATTTAAACTATTTTGTCTTAAGCTGTGAAGTGGAACACGATATTATGCTGTACATGAAACAGACACTGAAAGTACTTCTTTGACCACCAATAAGAAATATTACAAAATTCATTTTTTATTCGCAGAATACACCGATTCTCAAAATTTTACAAGCGCCCCCGGAGTTGTGACGTCACCAGATTGGCCCTCAGACTACACACCAAACAGAATATACACTTACAGCTTCGATGCCGGGGAAAATCACGTGGTGAAACTGAACTTCACCTCCTTCAGCTTGGAACCCGATAATCCGGGATGCATACATAATTACGATACTTTGACCATATACGACGGTCAGGGTCAATTGGCGGCTGTGCTCGGCGTGTACTGCGGTAGCGAAGTGGATGACGTCATCTATTCAACAGGTAGATACCTGTACATGGTGTTCCAATCGGACGATACTGTGCAGTACCCTGGCTTCAGTGCGGAGTATGACTTTGTGTCAGGTAGGTGTACATTTCGCATCTTGAATGTCTCATGAAATAATTCCACTTTGGACCAATAACCTTATTGTAAAAGGTTTGTGCGTGGGCCGAGTCATTTCTCACGCCATATTTTTGTCATTCAGGACGTGAAGTTTCCATGCACGTAATACTTTGAACACATTTTCAGATCCCAGAGTCTGCGGTCAAGATCAATTTCAATGTCGCGATGTTGAGGAACTCTGTATACCGGAAACACAGAGATGCGACGGGTATGGTCAATGTCCCTTTCTGGACGACGAAGTGCAGTGTGGTAAGTTTCAAATATTCGGACAAAACGCTCTTACTTTGTCTTTTTTCAATCCTAAATTTTGGTTCTAGGGTATTATTGAAGCCTGTGACTGTTACATTTATGAATTCCTAATCGACGATATTATGCTGGGATCATCGCGAAAAGGTCGCAGAAAGGTGATACCGCGTTTGATTTATTTGCAAGATAGTAACTATATTACACTCAGTTTTTGGAGGACGTATTCGATGACGTAATAGCACAAAAAAGCATTACAGAGTCTAAAAGTCAGCGTTTTGATAAAAACAAATCAATCACCGTTGTCGCAAAGGTCATGAAGCATTTATACTTCAACTGTAGACACCCTTAGAAATGAAAAGACGCTGAGACGCTTGTCACCAATTCATTTCGATTTTGAAAATGTTCTTTGCATTCTAATATTATCAGTGCTTTTCTTCGACACGCCACCTCATTTATGGACAGAAAACACACATTTCTGCTGAGTCCTACTTTCAATTTTACATATTTACAATTTTAAAGATTGTTCTGCAAAAGGATATACGAGAGCAACAATTTGGCCTACAATAATCTCTCATCATCATCTCCGCAGATGTTCCATGCCCAATTTGTTTGTTCTTTACGGAAAGGTTCATTCATGGTCGAAATTTTTTTACCGATTGATCCGACACCTTACACTATATGGAGGAAATGTGTAATATCAGTCACTACACTACCTTCAAGGTGATATGATAGGTTCGTTACTGACGCAGGGTACCTTCTGATCAGTAATTGCACCGCCTGTCTTTCTCCACTCACTCTCCCAATAGGAACAAACCTAGAGTTCTTCAGACCAGTCTACAACGCAAGAATTCGTTACCGAACGGACATAGACCGCGTTCTTAACAACACGACAAGGCAGCGATGCGCAGAGATCTGTCTCAGTGAAACTGCTTTCGTCTGCTACGGTTTCAACTACATTCCGGGTGGACCGGACAGTGGACGTCTCGGCGGTACATGTACAATCAGCCGTGCAAGTCAAAGTCCAGTACCGTACGTACCGGACGAGACCGGTCTTGAACACTGGGAACTGGTTGCATTTCCAAGTATGTCAAACTGTATACCGTGCCTTTCAAACCCTTTTGCAACATCTCCGTTCTTTGAAAAGTCAAATTATCGTCAAATTTTATGTAGATGTAGCAAGCCACCATTCTTGTTACTGATTATCAAACAGAGTTGAAGATGATAATTTTTGATATTGTGTTATTACAATAAGTAAGAAGTGAGAGAGAGAGAGAGAGAGAGAGAGAGAGAGAGAGAGAGAGAGAGAGAGAGAGGCAGACAGACAGACAGACAGACAGACAGAGACACACAAACAGGCAGAGCCATAGAAATGGAGAGACGGAGGTAGACAGAGACGGAAAGACAGCAAGAGATACTGATAGTAATCTTCGCTTCTCATTTTCATTAATCACACAAAGTACAATAGTTGTACACCAGGACACGTTGTATTCACTACGTTATTTTCGTGAATAAGTATATTTTCTCTCTCTGTAGATTGTGACTCCTTGTTGACAGCCGAGCGTGGCGTCATCGCATCACCCCGTTGGATACAGGCCGATACTGGCGGCTGGTGCCTCCTGCGCTTCTCTCAAAATGACGCTGATGCCATAGTAACTGTAAATTTCCTGTACATAATGTCTTCCGATGGAGAGTCCTCCTGCGGTGATAATTACGAGCGCATTTTGCTCAGAGATGGACTCACTGGCTCTTCGCCGATAATAGATGCATATTGTTTCGAAACATTGCCCCTCAGCGTGAGGTCTCCGGAAAATCAGTTTTCTCTCGAGTACGGCGAGACCACACGCCCGGATGACGTGTACCTGGGATTTCTTGCCACGTACTCAATAAGTGAGTAAATTTTGAATTGATAAATCAAGCAGTTTATGTCCTCCATTGAATATACGGCAAGGAATCATCATAAATTTTGTCGGATTTCAGGTCGCTATCATCCTTATGTGGTGCCCCAAATCATGATCTGGCCGTATCTACACCTCGAAAATATGATAACTGAGCTCAGTTACTCAATTGTGTCGCTTTCTTAAAATGGTACAAAGACATACAAAAGTTTCGACGTACCTGAAGTCTTGAACCAAATCTGAAATACCCCCTATGCTGAGAAACACAAATGGCACATGCATAAATTATTATGGAAAAATTGTGGTCATTTGTGGTAAGTTATTGTGAAAGTTGAAAAAAAACTAGTACCCCCTCAAATGTGTAGAGAAACTTTAGTATAACTTCTAATCTTGTAAATGACGTCATTATTTTTAAAATAACATTACACTGTACCCAATTTCAGCCTATGAATCGAATTTAGTCATCGACGCTGCTCCTGGCGAGATATTCTCTCCAAATTGGCCAAATAATTATCCACCGAATCGCCGCTACACGTGGACATTCCAAGCAACAGGACAACTGACACAACAGATCGTACAACTTAACTTCACCGACTTCTTCCTCGAAGAAGATGACTACCTGTGTTCCAGCAACCTTGACACTGTAAGTTTCCACGACGGTTCGTCAGAGCAGTCGCCCTTCATCGGATCTTACTGTGGTCGGAACAGTCCGGGTGTCGTTCGCTCTTCGGGCAGTTCATTGCATATGATATTCAAGTCGGATGTCTCCAAGGAAGAAACGGGTTTCCGGTGTTTCTATGACTTCGAGACTGGTCAGTAAACCTTTAAATACTCTTCCGACACCATACCACCAATTATTCAAAAATCTTTCTCAGCAAATGCGCGTTTAAAATGAACAGTATTTTAGGTACACCTTGAGTGGCCAACATCATCCTTATGGTAGGAAATTAATGCTTGTCTGAGGGTACCTCTCATGGTAAACACATTTAGACAGACCCTCTAAGATGATCTTCAATTTTAGTATGGCGTTATATTTCCCCGATAGCATTCGATAATTTTTAGCTCATATTTGGTTTTGTATATAAATACCAAAAAGAGCTTATATGATGAGTCTGAGTGGCGTCTGTATGTCTGTATATTTGTGGGTATGTGAGGATGTATGTCCGTCACACACAAAGGCTCCAATACCGCCAAAGCTACCATCTCAGTATTTGGTGTACAGGTAGATGCAGGGGTTGAGATGTGAATTTGTTCAAATGAACTTGTCAGTGTCAAAAATGTGCATATGAGGTAAGAAAAAGCGAAATCCTGCAAATGTGCAGGAGTGATTGCCAGTGTCTGAAACAGGCTTGAGTCATTTCCTGTCATTGTTTATGAACTGTTACATATTAACAGACCAGATCAAACCATAGACAGTAGAGCGGGGAAGACTGTCTATGGTCCAACTAAGAGGGACTAACTGTTTCTGCTATGCATGTTGCTAAAGTTTAACTCCAGTACCTAAAGTTTCAGACCTTATTTACTTTTGTCATTCTTTTTTTGCTGGTTTAAATATTTCTTGTTGTTTTTCTGGTTTTACAAATGCCAGTTCTCGGGTTGATGACAATAGTTTGCTAACTGGTCTGGGAATGGCCGACTTTTTTTGTAGAGCATGTCCTTACTTTAGCGCTCAATACATCATGGATTATTCTTTCCAAATGAAGCCAAACTTCTACTCATGGCTTCGAGGAGCAGAGTGACCGGGATAGTACCTTTCTCTTTCTTCCTATACTTTCTGGCACATATGGCCGAGGAAATGCACAAAATTTTAACCAAAATGCTCACCTTCGTTGCTCGAAAATGTGAGCGTATGCACAAGTGTAGTAGCTGGAAACAGAATCTCCTACACCAATCTACATATATCGGAAATTATGATTTGTTGAGATATAAGGTAGTTCACGCCTAAAAATTGACAGACTTACACTCTTGCCCAAATTTTCCTGAAGGAAATTTTAAATATTCTCTTTCGAAATCAAGAACAAAAATTAAGAGTCAAAGTGCAAAATTTGGTATCAGAGACACAAATTACAGACGTTTTACTGACACCTCAGTGAAATTCAAAATGGCCGCCATCCCTGTATCCCTAACTCTGTATAGGTAAATATTTAATTTCGAATTTTCACAAAATAAGCAGGTAAAAAGTTTATCTACTCCATGAGCTTTCAAATGAGCCCCCACCAGTGGTAGACCAAAAAGGTATTGTAAAAGTTCTAAGAGTCAGAATATCTGCCCCCGAGGCTCCTTCTACAATAACTGACTCAGGTACGCTCTGTTTGCTTTATGTTTTTTCCAGAAACAGTCACAGTGGAACCCACGACGACGAGTAACCCGACATTTGCACCGTCACCTTCCGCCGCAATGACGACAGCGGACTCAAAACCAACGACAAAACCAGCCACGACAAAACCAACCACGACAAAACCAACTACGACAAAGCCAGTCACCATGAAACCAACCACGGCAGAACCAACCACAGCAAAACCAGCAACGACAAAACAGGTCGATGTAACAACAATGGACGCAACGACGAACGAGCCTGGGCCGGTGAAAACGACAGAAAACCAACCGCCAGGAAAAACTACCACATCCGTCAACCCGCCAAAGACGACAAGCCCCATCGATATAACAAACGCTCCTTCCGAAGTATCGGACGAGTACAAACTGGCCTTCATTATCGTCGTATCGATAGCTGCATTCGCAGTACTGATTGTAATCATCCTTCTAATCTATCTAATTGTTGACAACCGAAGGCAAACCAGGATGCGTGAAGAACTGCGCATAAAACGTAAGTAGAGTTCCTCTGACGCCAAAGATTATTGGCAATTTCCGCGAGAATACGTGAACTTACAGGATCTCTTATTGACATGTACTTCAATTGTTAAATACTTGTGTCACGCTGATCTCAGTTTCTTAAGGTCAAAATACCGCCTTTAGTGTGTGTGTGTGGAAATACCCAGTATTCGGCTAAGTCAAAAGAGCCTGTATTGCCACAAAATATATCATTATTTTTCCGCGCTTTTCTACTCGACTTGAAACATGCATAAAGACCTTATGAAATTGTTAGTGATAACAAAGTAACTCGAGCATGTATACACGCACTGTGTTGACATGTGAAATACTGGGTGTTTCAACAAGCTAAACCGAGGAATATGTAGTTGATATACGATTCAAAATACTGAGAACTGAATGATCAAAAGTCATAGTTATGGAAGCTGTATTGAAAAGCCAACGTATTTGATCGCATGGAAGAGACAATTTTTAGTGGATCAGAAACACATATTGCACCTTGCAATACATACATGTACATACTTTTTTCGGCGAAACGTGATTTACTATTACTGTGTGTTTTTCTTTGCATTGTAGTGGAAGAGGGTCAACAGCTTAAAAACGTTCCAAACGGCGGTCCGGACCCAGCTGTCATCGCAGCGGCCGTTGAGATTGCTCGGGCAGAAATGCTTCGCCAAACCAAGGAGCAAGCAAACGGACAAGTGCAGCCATCGCAACTAGATTCGAACGCAAACGGTGTCGACAACTCCGGATTCGTTGATGGTGAAGATATTAATACCAAGTTATAGCTGCACCATGTAATAAACATATCTTTCACAGCTCTTTAGACCGAGATGAGAACAGGAGATATTATTTGCACTGTTTGCCGTAATCTGAGCTGTCAATGACCCGAACATTATCAAAATCAAAAGATCAACAAACAAAAAAAAATAATCGGTTAAAAGACATGATACGGCCGATAAAAATCGATACTATAACATTTAATGTAAATATAACAGGGAATCTTTGCATTTAGGCTTTTATTCCTCATATTTCATTATTTCTTTTATTCTTCGTCGTTGTAAGTCAAAAGTCAAAAGCTAATAAAAGTAAAGCGGGGAGTGTAAAACTTTGCATTTGTGATCTTGTCGATAACAATATTCGTTCATAGTGAAGATTTCGTGCATTATAGAACCGAGTCAATATTTTCGGTATTGTTTGTTTGCTTACCTGTTTAATTGCTTGCTTGTTCGCTCGTTTCTTTCATGCATTGAATGGAACAAATGGTGTAGGCCGTGACAAATAAAACCTCATAGCTACATTGAAAGATCCAGAATTACTCATTTCAGCAAATTAGTAACTGATGGAACCACTAGCCGTCTCCGACTGGGAATGGAGACGTGCAGCCATCTTGAACAAGGTAGCCATCTTGTGACATCTCTTGAAGGAAGAAGTTGATGTCGTTGGTCGTAAAAAGCATTTACCAGCCTGGCGAGCCCAGTTATCCGACATTATTTGTAAATGCTTTTGTATATGCTTTATATAATAGTAGATAATTTGTGTGCCACAAATGACGTCATCGAAGTATCTCCTCGTAGTTAATGAAGGCAAAGTTTTTTGAGATCAAAGGCAAGATTGAGCATTATTGAATATTATTCTGCAGATAACTTACAAATTATATCTGTGGGAAACGACGCCACAGCGATGGCTTTAAAACATGCCAATCGCATCGCGAGGGAAGCTGTATGTTGCTTTTTGTTCATATTATACCCATGTCATATTTCCATTATTTGTACTCACCTCACCTACCAAGCATCTTTGTAACCTGCGATCGTTAATCGCTATATCTGGGTGTGAAAGTATCTAATTTTATATAAAGAGACTGCTGTGTTTTCAGACGCTATCAAATTATTAAAAATTATACTAGAGTTAATGATAACTTCTATTAATTTTAATAAAGCAAGTAAGCCATGGTGTACCGATGGCGCCGTACTCAAACCTGGAAATTAGTGTCCCATTCTGGCATTATTATTAACACTAGAATAAAACTTCAGCATAAGAGGATAACATTAGTTAAGACGGGTGTCTTCAATGTTCTCTGTGCTGTTTCATGAAACCATAGGCCGTGTCCCATGTTGTCAGAAGCAACCTACGAAAAGATACTTCATCCATTATATTTCTTCTGATGCCGTCCTGAGTCAGATACACCATGCACACACAAAACCTGGTATGATCCCATAACTTTGTATCCAATACACCTGATTGGCCCATTTCCATTATCACTGCTGTCACGAAATCACATCCCGGTGGTTTGATTGTGGCGCCCTCTTTTTGTGTCCGATTTGACAGCGATGGCCTTTACGATTGTGTCTGCATGACTAGCATGTTACTTCACAGACCGGAACCACAAAAAACGGTATCAGCGCGGTTCCTGCTTATCACGGACGTACAACCAGTGTTTATAGATTTGTAATAGTCAGACTCGGAGTAAAGGGGAGGTTGTGTTTGAATTCCCCCTCTCTGTCCCTCTATGTCTCTCTGTCTCTCTCTCCGTATGTATGTATGTATGTATGTATGTATGTATGTATGTATGTATGTATGTATGTATGTATGTATGTATGTATGCATGCATGCATGCATGCATGCATGCATGCATGCATGCATGCATGTATGTATGTATGTATGTATGTATGTATGTATGTATGTATGTATGTATGTATGTATGTATGTATGTATGTATGTATGTATGTATGTATGTATGTATGTATGTATGTATGTATGTATCTATGTGTCTATTCTTGTACGCATGCATACATAGTCTGAAAGATTAGTATATGTATGTATGTATGTATGTATGTATGTATGTATGTATGTATGTATGTATGTATGTATGTATGTATGTATGTATGTATGTATGTATGTATGTATGTATGTATGTATGTATCTATGTATCTATGTATCTATGTATCTATGTATCTATCTATGTATGTATCTATGTGTCTATTATTATATGCATGCATACATAGTCTGAAAGATTAGTATATTGAAGTCTATAGTATACTGAAGGATCTTAAGTTTAGGATGGTTCATTAGATTTTGTGATGGGATGGATGATCAGGATGCCGGCATGCAATATGTTTATGTTTTTCAAAATTTGACAATTTATTTTTCCGGATTCTGCATAGCATACATGATATATTTTCCAAATCTCCTCAGTTTTTTCGGCCTGCCAGCAAGTAAATTTTCTCAAAAACCAGCATGACAGTAACGGTTTTGTTGGCAATGAAAGTCGGTCATGAAGTGGAAAGGGGTCGAGTGTGGCATCTTGTATGAGGACGGTCAAAAAAAGCTTACAGCAGGGCAAAAAATTGCCTTAGGGGCGTAGTCCTTAGGGGCGTAGTCCTTGTCAGTAAAAAAACCGGCGAAGAATTGCGAGTCGTTAATCAATTGCAGGTTGTAAGCTTACCTGTTGTGCAGGTTGTAACGAACAACTGTATAAGGAGTTCCTCGAATCAACAGCAAGTACGGACGAGCACAGTGAACTCGAGGTATCGCAGAAATCTCTTTGCGTGTAATATGCGGTGACCTAGCTAGTCATCTTAGAATGAACGAAAACTGCAGTGTGGTTCCATGATCTATACAGAGGTCAGAGGTCAGTGTACAATTAATGAATATAATTTCATGTGTTTACGTATTTCCCATAAGGGGCCAAGGATTGATAAAAACACGCGCATGCGAAACGAATAAGAGAGAGAGAGGGAGTGTAGATCACTTTCGATTATCGGTTGTAAATTTACACCATCTACCACCGATATCATGATAATCGTATGAATGCGAGATACTCCGACATTAAGGAAATGTCTTCTTGTTCAGTTGTTTAAGAAGCTGTCCGCAGTAAAACTTCAAACAACCTACATCGTTGTGTCTAGGTAGAGTTCAAAATCAGTAAATTCGTCGTAGGATTTTCGCATTTCCACACTTTTGTTTCGGGGAGAATGGGGTTTGCATTCAGACGTAATGGGTTTCGTTTGCAACAGAGCAAGTTTAATTATTCATGGTCCCATTTTATTCCAACGTCAAGTGCTCTCACTTCAACAAAGAACGATTAGAGGTTAACAAGTAACGCAATATCAGGGGGCCAGTAACGCTTTTGATCAGTCCGTTCAGTCGGAGAAAAACACGGTGTTTGATATGGTTACCTGTGTATGACTCCGATAGTCTTTTATATTGAAAACGTTTCGGGCAATTTAGGGCAAGCAAGAAAATAATATTTGGAGGAAATATTAAGCGCTTTGACCTAACGCAGCCGATGAGGTCTGAAGTCAAAATAATCAGTAAAGATCAAAAGAAAAGTCGGTCGTGTGCGGGCGGTCGTCTGCCTGCACAGAAGAAGGCACACGATTGAATCCTACATCTGCAATCAGGACATTCATCCTTCCAACACTGTATCAATACGTCGGATTATCCTATCTGTCTGTTATCTGAAGGCCATTCTTCCAATCACGTGAAACAACAAGCGATGCTACATTAGAGAACACACCTTACAGACAAATAAACTCTTCTTGCACTCTGATCAACTTCAAGACTGCATGTTCCATACAGTGAAGCGAAGGTTAGTGATTTTAGCAGCTTTTGCGATCGTAAGGATCGACAAATGGCAAATTTGTCGATCAGCTTGGTTTTGATTTCGCACACTTATGTCCAAAGTCGGCACAATGATAGAAGCGAACTGCCGGGGTGTTGGGGATAAGCCCCGGTTTTGAAATGCTCATAGCAGCAAAATTCAGGAAAACACCATGAGAATTTTCATGGAAAATCGTGAGACTGTATGTTGTTGACTTGACAGAATGCAATTTCATTGAAGATTCAGTTCCGTGATTATAAAAATCTCTACAACCAAAGTTTCAACTGATTGGAGGCAGAGATTGCGCCGAAAAACCATACACTCCACGGAGTAAGTAAGTATGTAGTTTGTACATGATACATCAAATTACTTCTTCAGCATGACGAGTGTCGGGCTGGGTCCTGTGCAGACTCCTGGTGCAACTATCGGGTCCTCCTAGGTACAAAATCCACGACAGTTTGCTTAAGGTAGTATGCGCCACGAAATTGAAACACCTAAACTTTTGATCAAACTCTCCTCCGTCAATGAAACTTTCAACCATATCCTTACCAAATAAAAATAAAATTCAGGGGTCACTGTGGAAAGTTTGGTACTGGAGAAAAAAATTACCTAACATTTACCGATTTTTGACATTCAAGCGACGGGTATTAGTCATATCTAAATCACAGATTTTGAGGTGACATGGAATGGAACACGGAACAGACGATTTCCATATCCGTGCAAGGTCTCTCGAGACTTGGACATTTCATCTACTCGTCGGTTTCCGTCAGTGTGACACTTTTGTGTACCTTAATAGCTTAAATCACAGACAATTACCAGTTGCCTGAGCTTAAAAGTATTGATAACTTTTGTGTTGTTTGTCCTGGGTGTCGGGAGGTTGTATCCTTCACGTATCACAGCGCGTAAGGTCTCGTAATTTTTCGTGTAGCTCGGAAAATAGTGTGTATGTGATCAATTAAAATGTTTTCAAAATGTTTTTTATTCAGTCTGTAATCTCTAGAGTGGTGTTTTAGTCCGTGCACGCGCTGTCTTTTCCGTTTACACTGCTCGCTTTTTGTTATATGGGCTTGTTTTCCAAAGAAAATCATAACTAAATTTCATGTCTGTTTATTTTACGTGACGAGTTTATCAGATGCATAGTTTCCACTAAGGAATCCGGTGGTTAACGCAGAATATATTTCCTAATAATTTTTCCTTGATGTCTACAGATAAACACAGTAGCCATGGTGATCGGATATCATCGGATTCTGACTGTAGTAGTGCTTCTGCAAATAGTCATCTCTGGTGACGTGAGCGTAGGTGAGTCATTGACATTGACGTGACCAAATGATGTACATTGTGAACCTCACAACGGCGTGATGAAGTACAATAATGTAGACAACGTTTAACATTGCATTAAACAGAGCTTGGAACAGGACACATTCGACTCATAATTGACGTATTATGTAGCATAGTAGTCTTCTTAAGGTGAAAGGTCGAGCGATTGCTGTAACATCTTTATCTATAACAACGATGTATTAGATAACCAAACAACAAAACCCCAGGCCAAACCCTCTCATCTTCCAAATCTGTGTCTCGCTACTACCTTTCCTACATGTTATTCTAAAAATCACAGAGCCGATTTGTTTGTTTGTTTATTTACATTTTTTCTGCAAGCTTAATGATATGAGGCAGAATTATCGATTGATCAAATCCAGCTGGATGAAAGTGCGTCTCTGAATATGACAATGCACTCATTCTCCCACGATCAAACTAGTAGTTTATAACTAGACATGTACACGACATTTGCAAACTCAGATTCGAGATCAAATCATTTTCTGACAAGCAACGCTCGCGTTTTAGAAATCTTTTAACACGAGCTTCGAGACTGAATATGATTTAAATTAATCATCTAATTTTGATAGAAGCTGTGAGGTGTCCGGACGGTCTCTTCCAGTGCAATACCGGGTCATGTATTCCAGAAGCGCTGAGATGTGATGGGGAACCTAATTGTCCATTTCGAGACGACGAAAATACGTGTGGTAGGTAAAGCGAAGCACTTTGCAGCAATTACAGGTAATATGAAAAAAGGTCTCCTAGACATTAATTACAACAGGACCTGTACGTCTTTGCACTGATTTCGTGGTTCTCGTAATCGTTGGTACATCTTTACATCACGCAAATCAAAGTGAGTGTTTCAGCAATGAAGTCTGGATGATGATGATGCTGTGATTCGGATTATTGACCGTGAAAAGACATCGCTTGGTTGACAGATATCTGACATAAACAGCAATGCGAGCGTTTTCCGATAAATTTTCACATTCACCGTCGAAACAAGGAAAAGTGTTTGAGATCTTTACTAATTTGTTTACAACAAAACGGATTCACTTTACTTTTGCATTCTGATAGTTGCACAGAGCCATTATTGAGTGCAGTACAGATATTGGGTATGAGACAACACTGTTAAGAAAGTGTGCTTTTCACTAATGCCCGAAATTTATACAACAGAATCTATTTATTTTTCTATTTGCCACAGGCACAATATTTGATTATTTTGAACCAACCTATCAAGCACTGGTGAATGACAGCAGCAAAATCGGTCGAGTGGTTCCCAATCTGACGAAACAAGCATGCGCAGAACACTGTCTCGAAGAAGCAGACTTTCTCTGTCTCTCCTTTGATTACGACAGCGACACCAGCGACTGTCGACTCAGCAATGCTGAGTACAATGTAACCATCTCACAGACTGACGCAAACGTTGAACACTGGGATATCGTTAACTTTCCGGGTGAGTTCTTCCATTTATGGTAGAATGCGCCTAGTGTATATATTCGGGCTCTCAATTGTTTTCGATATTTTTCCGGTCTTCTTCTTGTGGGGGCTCATTTTAAAGCTCTTGGTATAAGAGAAATTTTCCCGTCTTAAAGTGTTTTGGAAAGCGAAGGTAATATAATTTTCTCCCTTAGAGTTAACACAAAGATGGCGGCCAATTCGACTTTCAAAAATCGGTACATGTTACGTAATAAATGTTATTTGTAAATGATGAATATGACGATGATAATATTTATGGAGTGATAATGATGATGAAGATGGTGATGATGATGATGATGATGATGATGATGATGATGATGATGAATATGCCTTTTCTTTACCTTCTACAATCAGATTGTGGATCAGCGCTTTTAGCGGAAACAGGAAATCTAGCGACACCAAGATGGATCCTAGATCAACCCGATGGAGACTGTGACGTCACTATCTCTCGTGCCGCAGAAGATGCTCAGATCACCGTTGACTTTACAGCTGTAGCACCGACCACAGGGTCCAACTGTTCCAGTAGCTTCAGTGAGGTCAAGATCTATGGAGGGTTAAGTGCTACACCGTTGACACCCATCATTGGTGAATACTGCCTGGAGACTTTGCCGTCTAGCGTGAATACAGATACCAATGCAGTACTGATAACATACAGAGAAATCAACAAACCATCAGATGTTGTCCAAGGATTCGTTGGTTCCCATAGCGTTGGTAAGATACTGTTACCAGGTTACAGCATTTGATGATGACAATAATAATGATATATTTCAAGTAAAGAAGTTTGACATTACTTTCTGGAAGTGGAGTTGGAAGCAACTAATATGTTCGACTCCTAAGCCGTTCTCGGCCAGTACACTTTAAGTCAGACTATACTCACAATCAATCAGCACTCTTATGTCAAACAGGGAGCTGTCCCAAACAATCTGACGCAGAGTATTTTCTTTTGTTAGAGACCTTTGTTAGACACAATGAGATGACAGATATACATTGGAACAGTATTGGTGGAAGTTTTTGCAACTGAACTATTACTTGTATCTTCAAACACTCAGTAACTGTATCAACTGACGATTTTTGCAGTATAACTAGTTTCGTATTCCAACCACGTTGGTTTGATCGACTCCCTATAGTAGCATTGAAAAAAACCCCAGCCAATACAGTGTTACTTACGGTTTTAAAGTTTACAGGTGTGGTTCTGTCTTGCAAACGAATTCATTTTTTGCTCACGTGTTGACACACGTGAGCATATGTTGCAGCGATGTCTGTCTGTCTGTGTGTCTGTGTGTCTGTGTGTCTGTGTGTCTGTCTGTCTGTGTACTCAATATCTCAAAAACGGCTCATCAGATCAGAATCAAATCTGGTACATAGATTCAGTTTGCAAATGGCAAGAACTGATTAGTTTTTGGTGGGTGTGGCTTGCTTACTCTTTGCTCATCTGCATAATTAACGATTTTAGAAAAAAAACTGATATATATTGACAACGACGGCACATAATTTGATGAGATTCGCTACAAATGTTGATCACACCAAGGTATATCAGCTTTGAAAGATATTAAGGGGTGACGTGAAAGATAATTACTAATTTGCATGTTTAATGAAATTTCCTAATTAGGAGTATATATCTGAATTTGCTCGATCAAAATTGACGAAACTTGCCGGGTATGCATATTGAAGATACTATGATTTGACCTTATTGAAAGTCATTTAGCATTTTTACTTCATCCAAATCCTAATTTGCATATTTAATAAATTTTTGAAATTAAGGATATATATTTGAAGTTACATAACCAAAATTGATGAAACTTGCTATGTACATTAAAGATACTATGATAGAACATTATTACATGTCATTCAGCATTTTTACATTAGCCAATTCCTAATTTGCATATTTTATGAACTTTCCTAATTAGGGGTATCTATCTGAATTGACGAGACCAAAGTTGATGAAACTGGCTATATACATTAAAAGATACTATGATAGAACATTATTGAAAGTCACTAAGCATTTGAACTTTAGCCAATTCCTTATTTGCATATTTAATGAACTTTCATAATCAGGGATATTTATCTGTATTGACTAAACCAAAGTTGACAAAACTTGCTATGTACATTAAAGATGCTACGATACGACATTATTGAAAGTCATTTAGCATTTTTACTTCATCCAGCTCCTAATTTGCACATTTAACGAATTTTTGAAATTAGGGATATATATTTGAATTTACATGACCAAAATTGATGAAACTTGCTATGTACATTAAAGATACTATTATGTAGGCTAATATTATTGAAAGGCATCAAGTATTTTTGCTTCAGCCAATTCCTAATATGTGGATTTAATTAACTTTCCTAATTAGGGATATATACTTGGATTTATTTGATCAAAGTTGGCATAACATGCTATGTACACTGACGATTATACCAGGTTATACCAATATTGGAAGTCATTTCGCACTTAAGTTTTCATGTCAGCTAATTTATAGTTTGCATATCTAATGAGCTTTCAAAGTTTGGAATATATAGTTTGAAGGAATTATTTTTATTTCAGCTAATTACATATTTGAATATTTAATGACCTATAGAGTTAATCTGTGGTGAATATTGTTTATTATGTTGATCATAATACTTTCAATGAAGTTGCAAACATGTAGCAAAGGTTCAAATTTACACATAACTGCAATATATAATGAAACACGTGAGCATTTACAGTTCATATCTGGTTTCAATAATAAAATCAACGTCACACAAATTCAACCGTTACTGACAAGCCAGATACACCGTGCACTCGAACCTTCTCTTCCTGAGTAGACCCAGAAAGTGTAGTTGATACACAGAAATATTGAAAAGTTATCAAGGTTACGGTTATTAAGGTTTCAATTCAAGTTATAATTATTCAATGAAATGTTTCAATACATTCGTTTACAGAATATCGCAATACTGAGTATTTGACCAGTTCACCAGGAGTTGTTACGTCACCAGCATGGCCATCCGCCTATACTCCGAACAGGCAATACTTCTACGAATTCGATGCCGGGGCAACTCAACGCGTTCGCCTAAACTTCACTGCTTTTAGTTTGGAACCTGATAACCCGGGTTGTATACATGACCATGACATTCTCCACATCTACGACGGTCAAGGTCCTTTGGCGCCGTTGATCGGAGTGTACTGTGGCACCGATATCGATCAGATCATTACGTCATCCGACAGGTACCTTCACATGCGATTTAAATCTGATGATGACGTGGAGTTCCCAGGATTCCGTGCTGAGTACGAGTTTCTTTCATGTGAGTGTTCTGTCGTATACTGACACTATCACATTCTCTCATTTCCGTGTACAACCTCCCAAGTCACCATGACCACCACCAACCACCACCACCACCACCACCACCACCATCATCATCATCATCATCATCATCATCATCATCATCATCATCATCATCACCAACTCCACCAGTGCATGCCTGATGTCAGGCCTTGTGTTGAAATCATGATGGCAATCTTAATAGTAACTTTTCCACAATTAGAACTTTTTAATATGTCCATACCAAAGTTCCTCACGGTTTGGTACTAAACGGAACACCCTACAATCATCAACGGGAAATGGCGGAAAGGGACTTGCCGACAGTTATATAGCGCAATGTGTAAAATTCAATCATATAATTTATGGCTGTTTTATATCTGCTTGAAAGTGTTCATATCTGTTTCCAGTGTACACAGTTTCCGGATCGTTTTGGCCGGTTTAAGGAAGGCCTTCAGAAAGTCAGAAATCATTTTCTGATTTTTTTAATTACCAAATGATCATAACAATGTAAAAACTTAAAGTTCGTGCTAGAATTCCTAGATTTTTGTACAACATGAAGTATAGACAGTCACTGGATACATTAGACAGAAATATTTTGTTTTTGACAATACTGTTTTTTTTGTCACTTAAACAGCGCCCCGTTGTTCAGATGGCCGGTTCCAGTGCAGCACTGGTACATGCATCCCCGAATCCCTGCGATGTGATGGCGCCCCCAACTGTCGATTACGAGATGACGAGACTTCATGCGGTATGTCTACTACAAACGTCATATATAAAGATGTGTAGCATGTTAACTACAACTTTATGTAGCCAATAGTTATGATTTCATTATGAATCATATCCAATACTGAAATTTCCAGCTGCATCCAACATAATAAAAAAGGGATACAATCAGTAAATTTGCAGGACAAACGTATTCCTTTCAAGTGAAAGACGACTGAACGGTTCGGGTCTTCGCGTAAATTATAAGTTTGATGACAATTGGCTTTTTTCACCCTGGTCTAATCGGTCAATAGGAAACATGGACACCGTTCTCATGCATTAATCGACGAAATGAAAGTTTTTCAAAACAGACGACACTACTAGTATATGATAAACAGCCTATTCTTCATTACTAACCAGAAGAGTAGGTTTATCATACTACTTGTGTGTTATTTCTTCGCGCGTTCAATGTCATATTCAAATTTCTCTGAACATCAACTCACGCGGCCTTATATATTTGATGCAGATATTAAACTTTCTACACATATTTCTGGTATTTGTGCAACCGTTCATTAATCTGTTCCCTCAATAGTTACAAACCTGCTTCACTTCGAGCCTACCTACGGAGCCAAGTTGAGTGACGACAACGATATCGGACGCAGGATTCTGAACTCAACGGCAGTCGATTGCGCCAACAGCTGCCTCCAGCAAGTCGACTTTTTATGCTTGTCGTTCGACTTCGACAACGACAACAGCGAGTGTATCCTCAGCAACAGTGTAGAGTACCCAGTGAGCATCTCAGAGACTGAAAACAACATAGAACATTGGGATATCAACGATTATCAAGGTGAGAGGTCAAAGTCAGCCTGTAGTACTCGCGTCTTACCCTTCCACTTCGTTAGCACCAAGCTTACCCATCTTAAGGAAGTACGCGCCTAAATCAATGCAGCTTTCATCACACTCTTACCAAATCAATGATAAAAATTCAGGGGTCACCACGCAAGTTTGATATTAGAGTAACGAATTACCTAACATTTATTTTCAGATGTTTGGAATTGAAAATAGCTGCCATCCCTGTATTAAGTCTATGGGGAAAAATTAATTTTTCGAAATTTCGAAAAAACGAAGACGTTGAAAATTTTTCTCACTCCCCGAGCTTTAAAATAGGCCCCCTCAAGTGGTAGACCAGAAAAGAATTTGAAAAATTTGAGAGTCAGAATATCTGTCCCTGGTACGCATTCTTCCTTAAAATGAATGTTCTAAACGTTTTTGTTACTTTGCCTAGGAGAAGAAACTCTTTCTTTCATAATCAGGGACGAAAAGCAGAAAGTCACATAGCACATGTAGAAACAAATTACACCAAACTTCACGATATCCGAAAAATTCAAAATGGCCTTCGCTGTCTATGATGTTCAATCACAGTTACTCTGTCCCAATTAGGGTATAAGAGTAACCGTGTTTAAATCTATACTATGGGGAAAAATTGGTTTTTCGATTGTAACGAAAACAAGAAGATCAAAGTCTCTCTAAAAATTCAAGAATAAATCAACACAAGCTAAAGCTAGCAGTGAGGTTTTACTAGTCCGGGACACATTCTAAGTGCATTTTTGGAGTGTCTGACATAAGACACAGGACATACAGCAGTTGATAAAAGTGATAATTTGCTTTAAATTCCTTAACATGAAGTTTCTATTCACCGTCATAATATAAGCTGCGAATACAGCTCCAAAATTTATCTTACTCCCAGATCTTTAAAATTTTGGACCTGCTTCTTAGGGTAGAATGCGCCTCGGGATAGATACTCGGACTCTTCAATTTTTGCAGTTTTTTTTTTCTGATCTACAAAGTGTGGGGAATCATTTTAAAGCTCTTGAAGTTAAAACAATTTTCACCATCTCAGTTTTTCGAAAATCGAAAATTTTATTTCCCCATTGGATTTAATACAAGGATGGCGGCCATTTTGAATTTAAAACATCGGTTAATGTTAAGTAATTTGTTTCTCTAGTCCCAAACTTTGTAAGGTGACCAACCCCTGATTTTTATTGATGATTTAGTAAGAGAATGATTGAAAGTTTCATCGAGGAGTTTGAGCAAAAGTATAAGACTTTAAAAATTAAAAATTATGTCACATAATTTTTCCTGAAAACTTATGATATGAAATACTGTCCTCTTAATTCAGGCTGCGGGGTCACTTTCAGCGCGGACAAGGGCAAGCTGGCATCTCCCAGATGGATTCAAACTCAGGCCGATGGTGACTGCGATATATCGATATCTATCACACCGCCCTCAACGGACGCAAGTGTACGCATCAATTTCGACAGTGTATTAACACCCATCGCGTCTGACGACTGCACCAATAGTTACAGCCAAATCACAATTTATGATGGATCAACGTCATCCTCGCCGATACTTGGCCAGTTTTGTTTGGAAACCTTGCCGAGATTCGTAGATTCTAATGGTGGTGATGTGCTGATCACCTACAGAGAGACAAACAAACCCAGCGATGTTGCGCAAGGCTTTGTGGGATCGTACAGGACAGGTAAGCTGACCTTTCTGCAAAAGTATACATACAAATATTTTCACAGTGTATATGTTAAAACATCACCAAATAACCGTCGACAACGTCATCATTGTAAATATCAAACTCAGTCGCTCAGAAACTTCTGACACTGCCTCATCCATTTCGAGTTTTGTATTTCTCGTAGTTTTGTGCTCGACCATCACTGTCAAAATTTGGTTTACCTACCGAATCACATTACTCGGCAAAATTCAATCGGCAAAACTCAAAATAGATTGACGGCTGTTTGAGATATTTTACATACGGAAACGAGTGTCAAAGATGTATTCCATTCGAAAAGAAATTAACCAGGCCAATTTTTCGACACGCTTTTCATTTTCACGTACAGTTCTTCACATATACGTCATATCTGAAGGAAATACTACCAGTTTGACATGGAACTGTTATGAAAAAAAAAAAAACCAGACAGACTGCCGGGCGATGATTTCGTGAAAGTAGTCCTAGATTAGCTGCAGATGGCGAATCACGAAAAATGTCAAGCGAATTCGGCAACCTGAAAAGAGCAGAATGCTTTCCGATTCAGGTGCAACAAGTCATTGACAATGACGTAGTCCCCACTTCTAATAGGAGTATTAGTCTTGATTGGGCAGGGAAATGTGGTCATTAAGAAGTATCACTGGAGTGTATATGTTGAGATCTATGGACACATAGGTCTATGTCATTGTTCCCAATTTGAAACACATGAGGCATGTCTAAGTTATGGTTCTAAATCGGGAAAAAGGATCAGACCTCTAGCTGTATTGGCCAGCCAAGAAATACATATGCGCATAATAATAGAGGTACAAGATGTGACATCTTAAGGTCTAATATCCTATCAAAATTGAAGGGTATAGAAATTGTGGTTACTGAGTTATGTATAATCAAGGTCAAAGGTCATCGAGGTCACGTGACATTTTAAAAAAAAATTGTATTGCTAATAAATCCCTATATGCCAAAATCAGACCTCTAGCTCTATTCGTTTGCCAGAATTAGATATGTGCATAATTACTGAGGTAAAGCGTGTGTTGTCATAAGGTCTCCCATCTACTAAATATAAAAGACATAGCACTTGTGGTTACTTATTTATTGACATAAACGTATATTCTAGGTAAAAGGTAATCAAGTTCACATGACATTTTTTCAAAAAATTTGTATCCTATAGTTATCCCTATATACCAAAAATCAGACATCCAGCTCTATTGGCTTGCTCAGAATTAGATATGTGCATAATTAATGAGGTACAGTATGTGGCGTCATAAGGTCTCCCATCATACCAAATATGAAGGGTGTAGCACTTGTGGTTACTGAGTTATGGACAAATATGTATATTTAAGGTCAAAGGTCATTGAGGTCACGTGACATTTTGTCAAAAAAAATTGTATTGCTAAAATAATCGCAATCATACCAATCCATAATCCAATAACACTAGGTCAAAATTTGTAAGACAATAGTTGTAAACATAGACACAAAACAGCACAGAACAGACAGTAAATAGACAGTACACAAACAAAGTCAAATTCATGAAAGAAAGATATATGGACCTCTGGCCAAAAGACCAAGAAGTGATGTCAGGTGTTTCGAAAATAGTAAGCGCATCCTGCCCCACATGTGGCACCCGCCATATATCAATCTGTACGTCAGATAGGTAGTGGTCACTAACTAAGGCCCAATGTCACCGATGCCATCAGTGATCATTTGTCGAAGAGAGATATCGTATTTATCTACCAGCTTGCGATACCTGCCAAAAAAGCGTTTGAATGTAGAGACAAGTCTTGCTCTGGTGTAACCTTGATTTAACAGTTTGAAAGAGAGATGGCCATGTCTCTCTACAAAATCACCATATGAACTGCATGCTCTTGCATATCGAATAAGCTGGGAAATGTATACCCCATAAGCAGGTGAGAGTGGAATATTACTGATGAGTGTGGAAAATTAATTATACTAAAGTTGAAATCATCTCTCTTGCCATATAGCCTAGTAGAAAGGTGACCATTAGAGTCAAATTCAAGTAAAATGTCCAGATATGAAGCAGAAGAGGCCGTTTTCTGTAGTTTCTTTAATCTCCAATTCTGGAGGATAAATCATAGCGAGATATTTACTGAATTCAGAGTTATTCAATGAAATAACATCGTCTATGTATCTAAATGTAAGTTGAAAGTACGAGCTACAGAGACCTTTTCCTGCTTGATAAGGTTCTGGATAAATTCTGCCTCGTATGAGAACAGAAATAAGTCGGCAAGTAAGTTATCCCTATATACCAAAAATCAGACCTCCAGCTCTATTGGCTCGCTCAAAATTAGATATGCACATAATTAATGAGGTATAATATGTGGCGTCATAAGGTGTCCCATCATACCATATATGAAGGGTGTAGCACTTGTGGTTACTGAGTTATGGACAAATATGTAAATTTGAGGTCAAAGGTCACCGAGGTCACGTGACATTTTGTCAAAATGTCTGAGATATCTGCGTGAACGGATAGACGAATGGACGGACATGACCCAATCTATAAGCCCTCTGGACTTCATCCTTGGGGACTTAAAACTGTGTCACTGCATCCTTTTTGCAAAATGAATACGATGAGAAACTAAATTTTTATTTTTCTTGGCCTTATACATGGGAGTCTATGGAGAACTGACTTATACATGGGAGTCTATAGAGAACTACCTTATACATGGGAGTCTATGGAGGTGTAAACTAAAAAGTCCTCTAACACGGCCAAATTTGATCGCATTGTGAAACAAATCGACGTGCATCTGTATGGGGTAGATTACTATCCTTGTGCAAAGTTTGAAAGAAATTGACCGGGGCATGTCTGAAATATCTGCGTGAACGAACGGACGGACGGACGGACGGACATGACCCAATCTATAAGTCCCCTCGGACTTCGTCCGTGGAATTTTAATAATTTTTTTTTTGTATTTTGACTGTTTTTTACTCTGCAGAAATTTCCATTATTTTATGTACGTTTTTAGCATAATGTTTTAGCATAATTTGATTGTTTTTACATTTTAAGTTTGTCATGTTTTGCTGGTATTTTATCAATTTTAAATGTGTAAAGCGCACTGAGACGTATGTGTAGTGCGCTTTACAGAAATAAATATTATTATTATTATTACTAAAAAAGCGGGTTACGGAACTTTGCTTTATCAAATATTATAATTAAGACAGGAGCAACATCCTACCTTGACCCCGTGTGGGCGCGGTCGTTCACATTGGAGTCGCCTCTTCAAAAGAGTGCATCAACACGGGCTCACGTTTCTTCGACTTGCATCTCTCAAATCTTACGTGGCAATGTCATAGCCAAAACACCTTACAGTCTCTCTCTCTAACGCTTCATCAAACAATGACCGACATCTCAGTTTTGAAGGCGACTTCCAGTCTGAAATAACAACGACTGTTATAAAAGCTTAACTCAGGGGGAGGGATGGGGGCGTAAATGTTAACAGATCGCTATTAAACAGTAAACGGGGAAAGATAAACCGCAGTGGAGTGACTGTAGCTGATAGCGAGACAGGTGTCTCGTTACTCAGTCTTTGTTCGTAGAACATGGATTTAGAGGATAATGCTTCCTGACAAAATATACTTAAAACAGCATTGTGTGACCAGACTCCAAAGCAGTGCTAGCATGTATGAGTTCTCACGATCAAGCATGGACGGGCCGAACTAAGGGGTGACGGATATTAGCAGATGTTAGCACAGGGATGGTCAGCAAGTCGATCTGCATTTTTCGCGTTCCGAAATTTGACAGTTTTTGATTTTGCATGACATGCATACTGTACTTTTTTTTTAAAATAACGTTTTGACAGACTTTCATTTGAATAATAATTAAAAAGCGGAGCATGGTGGATGTTTAAAGCAACTTTACGATGCATTCTTTAAAATTTTTACCGTATTCTGATCATTGGTCCTACGATCTCTACCATCCGACCCCTCAGCAACATCAAACTTACTGCTTTTATCTAGTGTCACATGGCTGCCATCAAACGTCAAACTACTGTTACTCTACCCAGACGTGTTACCCTTTGAGAAACTTCTCCTACTTAGGCAGGTTAGACAAAAGCAGATACTAGTATTCGGGCAAACGATGTCCGGGAGTGTGCAGTTTTTTTTATCGATAGAAGAGCAAGAGAGGTGAAAAAAGTTTGTCTTGGATACAGGACAAGATATGCGAAAGAGAACTGAGAGCGAAATAAAGGATGTCCGATCAAATCTTGTGAAGTAGCTTACAGACTAGCAAAGCAGGAATTGGCCACAAGGCTGAAAAGGTTCTTATCTCAAAATTTGAATAGTATTGACAAAGTAACAAAATTATTTTTGTGAAATTTGATTTTACTCGTAAAACATCATTTCTATCCAATTTACAAATTATGATACAAAATGATATTCTATGCAGATAACCGAACATTCATGTAATACGCTTTGTACCAACAGAATACACTGATTCTCAAAACTACACGAGTGCCCCCGGAGCGGTGACGTCACCAGGTTGGCCCTCAGACTACACACCAAACAGAATATACACTTACAGCTTCGATGCCGGGGAAAATCACGTGGTGAAACTAAACTTCACCTCCTTCAGCTTGGAACCCGATAATCCGGGATGCATACATAATTATGATACTTTGACCATATACGATGGTCAAGGTCCCGTGGCGGCTGTGCTTGGACTCTACTGTGGTGGTGAAGTTGATGACGTCATCTTTTCGACTGGCAGATACCTGTACATGGTGTTCCAATCCGATGATGTTGTACATTATCCTGGTTTCAGAGCGGAGTATGGTTTTGTTTCTGGTATGTAAATGGTAATGGATTATTCATCAATGCGTAATGTGATGTAATGTGATGTGATGTGATGTGATGTGATGTGATGTGATGTGGTGTGATGTGATGTGGTGTGACATGGTGTGGTGTGAAGTGATATGGTGTGGTGTGATGTGATATTGTGTGGTGTGATGTGATGTGGTGTGATGTGACTTGATTTGATCTGATGTAATTTGATATGACGTGGAATGATGTGATGTGATGTGATGTGATATGATGTGATATGATGTGATGTGATATGGTGTGATGTGGTGTGGTGTGATGTGGTGTGGTATGATATGACGTGATATGATGTGATGGAACGTGATATGATGTGTGTGATATGACGTGATGTGATGATACATGATGTGATCTAATCTAATACAATGTGATGTGATGTGACGTGATATGATGTGATGTGATATGATGTGATGGAACGTGATATGATGTGTGTGATATGACGTGATGTGATGATACATGATGTGATCTAATCTAATACAATGTGATGTGATGTGACGTGATATGATGTGATGTGATATGATATGATGTGATGGAATGTGATATGATGGGATGTGATGTGATGTGATGTGATGTGATGTGATGCGATATGCTGTACAGTGTTTCGTTGTGCCGTGCTGTGCTGTGCTGTGATATGCCATGTTGTGCTGTGTTGTGTTGTTCTTTGCTATGTGGTGCTGTGCGGTAATGCGATATGACGCCAAGTGAAGTGATGTGAGATATCATATAGCGATATGATGCGATATGATATGATATTATACGATATGATGTGATGTGTGAAACACCGAGAAATAAACAGCTTTCGACAAACGATCAACATATTTTACGTGTTGATCGTTTCAACGTCATCCAATCTGAATATTTTATGTGACAAGTACTTATCGCATCGGCATCTTAATTTATTTGCTTTCAGATCCAAGGGTCTGTCAGACTGACGAGTTTCAGTGCCGCGGAAATGACGTCACATGTCTCCCTGACATTTCTCGATGCGATGGTTTCAATGAATGCCCGTCACTGGATGATGAATACCAATGCAGTAAGTAAAATGAACAGTTCTCCTAAAAATCAGATATTTTGTTAATTTACATAATGCAAAACTCAGCCGATGTGAATACCGTTTCACATCTATTAGGCCTAACTCGCCGGGCCAGGCAATAATTTATCCATCGTAATAAGTACAGAAGATAGGTTGACGTCCATCAGGCACATTAAAAATGTCAGATCCAATGGAAACTGCACTTTGACCCATTGGATACTGGATTGCAAAGCGGTAAGGAATGAACCATTGGATCTTGGGGTGGTCAGAAAGACAACTTGCAAATATATTAAAATTCCAAGATCTGATAATATGTCGGTGTAAGCAGAGCATGCATTCGTTTTCCCAAAATTCCAAGCACTTTTTCAGTTTTTAAATGACGAACTGTCTTTCTTACAAGAGTACCAAAAAACAAACAAAAAATATGCTAACGGTATTTGCGTCGCAGAACCTTTTACTTCCATCTTTAAGTTACGCCTCGAAAGTGAAAGCCTTAAGCGATTGCTCAAAATTTCCTCGATGAAACTTTCAACCATACTCTTACCAAATCAAGAATAAAATTCAGGGGTCGCCTTGCAAAGTTTGAAACTAAACACATTGCCTGGCATTTACGGATATTTGAATTGCAAAATGGCAGTAATCCCTGTGTTAACTCTATGGGGAAAAATAAATTGCTGATTTTCAAAACTCTAAGACGGTTAAAACTTATCTTTCTCCAAGAGCTTTAAAATGAGTCCCCGCAAGTGGTAGAAAAGAATAGCATTGGGGGAAATTAGAGAGTCCGTACATCTCTCCCCGAGGCGCAATCTAGATTAATAACTGCATTGGCCCAGCGAACATTAATGAAATGGCCAAACTCGGTACTAGGTATTTTACAAAGTGTATGCTGTTATCGAAATCGAAGTGTTTGTAATTTTAGAGTTGGTGTTTGTGACTGAGAGAAGTTTTAGCAAGTTCCATTGCATAGGAGGTCGGCAAATGTCACATTTTGTGTTCTGTAAGAGCGAGTGGCGTGTATCAACGCTGTAGTTTTGTTTCTGATCATGTGGCCCGGTGTATATGGATCAGTTTTGCCGAATTGAACACAGTGAAAAGAAAAAGTGTTTACAAATATTGTTTTGACGTATAATTGTTCTATTTCATTAAATTGACATTTCGACGAGACGTCATCGGAGCTTGTGATGCAATAAAAGTGTTCTGCGAAAGACCAGACTTGCCACCTGTCTGATGGCGTGTTTGTTTCTTCTCCTTTCACCCCGGTAGATACAAACTTGGTGTTCTTCAAACCACTCTACAACGCAAGAATTCGTTATCAATCGGACATAGACCGCGTTCTTGTCAACACGACTCGGCAGGAATGCGCAGAAATCTGTCTTACTGAAACTGCTTTCGTCTGCTACGGTTTCAACTACATTCCGGGTGGACCTGAAAGTGGCCGTGCTGGCGGCACGTGTACAATCAGCCGTGCGAGTCAAAGTCCCGTACCGTATGTACCGGACGAGACCGGTCTTGAACATTGGGAGTTGATTGTGTTTGCGGGTAAGTTGAATGTAATTCTAACCTAAGTAGGAACTAAGTAATGTCTCGTCTGGAACAAACATTTTGTGTATACTTGCAATATGCAATTTCATTCACTCGGTGCATTCTAACGCTGCACTGCCACAACTCTCTAACTCTCCAGTCGCAAACTCAGTGTGCCCAAGCTTATATTCACTTAAACACCATTTTTTGCTTATTTTTCCGCCTGTAGATTGCGGTTCAGTGTTGACAGACGTACGCGGGGTTATTTCGTCACCACGCTGGATACAATCTGCATCCGACGGATGGTGCGAACTGAGGTTCTCTCAAAATACCGTTGACGCAGTCATTACTCTCAATTTTCAATTCACACTGTCTCCGGACAATGGGGGCGCCGTGCCGTGCGCCAACAGCAACGAAAGACTAATCTTTCGAGATGGCCTCGAGGACACTTCCCCCGTTGTGGAAGCGTATTGCTTCGACTCGCTCCCGGCCACCGTTCAATCCCCAGGCAACGAATTGTTACTCGAATACGGTGAAGCCAGCAGCCCCGTTGGTGGTGTCACAGGATTTCTGGCTAGATATTATGTTTGTAAGTATGAATCAAGATTAAATGATTCTCACGCCCAGTTAGTTCAAAAACGTTTCTGGTCATGGCTTCTCTCCAAAAATGAAGTTGTAGTTCCGGTCAACCAGTCTGCTTTCTAAAGATATAATTACCAGATAACTTTAATGTGATGTACATCTTAAGACTTTAATACTTTCTTTTCTCCATCATCGATCTCTGCTCCTCAGAAACAAGAAAAAATAGTTAACACGATTGCTTTCAAGTGATGCGTGCGCTGACCAGAAACATTTCATTTTTTGTCATAACATCCGAAAATTATAGGTCATGCCTGTCTTCACCGGGATTGGAAAAATTTTGGTTGTGGATATTTAAGCGTGGGAATACAAAGGAAAGGAAATAACACACTTGACGATAATGGCATCGTGGAATTAAGTCTGTGTTAGAGTGTTTGTGATATTTCCTCAGCCAGAACAGTGGGTATTAAAACAGAACAGCGAATCCACTGCGATAGTTCCCCAAGCCCCTCATCCACCCACTCCATAGAGAATATCAGGTGACGTACCGGGGGTAGTTGTTGATAGATCAACAAAAGCAAGGGCTCAGTCGATGCTCAGAATATACAACACTGTCTTCAAGTAATCGTATACACTGGAACTGAGGACCATTGGCAACCACCCCCATCCCGAGACTATATGAAAGCAAAGAAATTTTAAAATGCGCTTTGTTTTATCATACGTGTCGTTATTATTCGGGAGGTGGGGTGGGATGGGGGTTCACCTACACTTAGAATTCACTGATCTGTCAGTGGTATTCACAATTGAGAACATGGACAATTTACAGAATGGAGAGTTTTCTCTGTATGCATGGATGTATTTTGTTCATTGAAATCCAACTCTTTCAGCAAGAATTGATCCGATGAGGCGATGTAATGTAGGCAAAGTGACATTTATGCGCAAGATGTTTTAAACTTAGAGTTCAAGGGTAAGATAATGGAAAAGTTAGAAATTAGAGTAAAGATAAACTGATATATCAGTGAAAACCAATCAAGCCTAAATTGGAACTGAAAACTGATATCGGTAATTATTGAATTCTTTGTCTAAAATAAAATACTAAATAACATTTAACAAAACAATGAAAATATAACACCTAATTTTAGTGTTATCGTTGGTAGCGTAAACGAAATAAGATTATTGTCTCCCCTCATCTAATGGTCAACACAATATCTGATAATTCTATACCAAAATTCCATTACAGCGTATTTCTCTCAAACGATCATAACGGAAGGATCAGGTGTTGTGACGTCACCCAATTGGCCCGATGTCTATCCTAACGAACGCATATACACCTGGGAATTCACTGGGTTGGAAGGCCAGACAGTGCGACTTGATTTCACCGACTTTTTCCTGGAGGACGATGACGACCTATGCACGAATAATTGGGATGTTCTAAGCCTGTATGACGGACCGTCCGAGCTGTCACAGTATATCGGCGGGTACTGCGGTCAGAACAGCCCCGGTGTTGTTCGTTCCTCGGGCAACAGTCTCTACATGGTTTTCAAATCGGACTCGTCTATAGCAGAGTCGGGCTTCCGTTGTCTGTATGCATTCCAAACTATGGGCGGTGACTGTCTTTCTTGTGAGTTGCAAGATAATAGCATTTTGCCATGATGGGAATCAAGTTTTCATCCCATTTCACTATAAACATCGTCTACTGTGGAAGTCGCTTTGGTAACTTATCTCCATATTGCAAAGTGAAACGCCTGCAATAGAGATAAATCGCAGAAATAATCATCATATGTAAACCAATAATAAACAACTACAAATTTTCAAGTCACGTGATTTCTTATTTGCATACACGATTACATTTCACGCTGTCAGGTTACTTGCCTAGAAGTAACTTTGACTGAACGGTTATGGTAAAATTGAATGTGGGCAGATGAGCTTGGTGGTTTATAAATGGTAAATTCCACGGTGCATTCACGAAAAAACACTTTGATTCATTCGCCGTCTAGAAAATCACCCTACCTCTGACCGTAACGACTCTCCTTGAAATAGATTTGTTTTTACACACCTGTTTGAGATTTTACTTTTGTAACAATGGGGCTGCTTTCGCTCTCAGCCTTGAAATAAATGCTCCCGAACAACACGAGAAGTGATTATTCTTGTCATTCTGTTTTTATGAGAAATTTCTCTGTTCACGAAATGAGAGTATAGAGATCGCCCGCAACCTCTTTTCACACACACCGTGAAACTATAATAACATTGGCAAGATATAAAGAATAAAGGTAATACCGTATCAATGAAGAGAAACATTTCCACTACTATAATGCTGATTATTACATGCCTCGATGTGAGTGCAAATCAGTGCATTGATTTGCATAGGAACATCCGGGGAATTAGCGGGCTGTGTGAACGATGCAGACGATGTACTGACCGGTTTCCATAGTTACCCGGTCCGGTGAAGCCCTTCAACATTTTCGACATGAAAGTAATTGATTAACGCTAGATGTAAATATCCATGCGCGCACTGCTATTATGACTTTCGTTAAAATCTGTTTCAAACTGGTCGATAATGATAACATTATTTGAAAATGCCCTGCATGTAATTAAATGTCATACAGCATCAACTGCATGTGAAGAGGCATGTAATAAAAATATTTTCGCCTGAACCCATTGGTTTATGTGCCCTCGCAGCAGGAGAAAATTTGCCCACCTGGCGTTGGGCAAATTGTCACGTACTCTCGGGCACATAAACCCATGTATTCAGGCAATAATATATAATGTCAATATTGCTGTGATATATATATATATATATATATATATATATATATATATATATATATATATATATATATATATATATAATTATATATAGACAGACGCATACAGTGTAGTATATATGACAGACATATAATTTATTCAGTAATAGAGGCCTCCGGCCTTATTTACAATACAGTACAAAAATAAGAAATAAGTTTCGACACAGTGAGGCGAATATGCATAAAACTAAACAACATGAAATTTACAGCGGTTCGTTTCTGAGTGACTTTTCTCTTGACTTCAAAGCGTAAAATATAAACTTAGATAGATTAATTAAAGTATTTGGGTTCTTGATGATAAAAGAATTGAAAATTTGCTATGTGATGGTAACTCCCAAAAGAATAATGTTAAAAAAGCTTGTCTTAAATTATGAAATACAGGGCAAACTAAAAAGAAGTGAAATTCAGTTTCCACCTGATTTAATTTACACATCTGACATATTCTCCTTTCTCTTGGAATTTTCTCTGATCTTCCACTTTCAATGAGAAGATTGTGGTTAGAGACTAAAAATTTACACAAGGCTCGTCTAAAAATATCAATCTTTATAACTTTCAAATAATCCTCAACTATCAAACTGTTTTTAAACAAACGATATGTATCTAACTTTGAATACATTTCCAGGTTCATTTTCCATTGTTGTGATCCTATGTCTTTACATCGTTGTTTGAAATCATGAAGAAATACAGACTCATTCCCTACATTCTGTGATTCCCAAATAATACCAAAACCAAAAGTGAACAAAATATCTTTGACATGTTTTGCCCAACACATATAACCCTTCGAGGCCATTTCAAATTGATAATTATAGCATTGTTTGATGTATCTAGTATCATCACTGTGAATGAGTTTTATCCAGTATTTAATTATCCGTGATAATCGAAGGGTTCTTAGAGAATGACGTCCAAGCTCACCTAGGACAGCGGCATTACATGTTGAATAACTCACTTGCAGAATATACTTACAAATGAAAGGTATACCTTTTCAACATCATTACCCTCATGAAACCCCCAGATTTCACAACCATACATGAGTATTGGCAAAATCTTACAATCAAAGATACGCAACGCAATGTCAACATCCACATTTTTAAATTCACTTAAACGTCTTTTGACATTGAAAATTGCCTTCTTTGCTTGTTTTGCTAAGTTTTCCTGGGCATGAGACCAAACTCCAGTACAAGACAAAGAAATTCCCAGGTAATTGAAATAAGATACAGTTTCTAGATCTCTACCATCTAAATTCCATTTTTCATAATTTTTTTAACCTACCACTGTTTCTAAAAACAACAACTTTGGTTTTTGATACATTAATTTTCAGTTTCCACAACTTACAATAATGGGATAATTTATTTAGTTGTCTTTGCAGTCCAATAACAGAACTGCTAAATATTGATAAATCATCTGCGAAAGAGAGATACAAAAGTTTTAAGACCCCAACATAAACACCCGAATATAATCCACTCCAAAGGGTTTTACCGATATCGTCTATAAAAAGGTTAAACAAAAGAGGAGATAACACAGAGCCCTGTTGGACACCAAAAGTACATTGAAAAAACTCGGTAATCCCATGTGGTGTCCTTACACTGGCTTTGACTTGATTATACATGGATCTTAAAACTTTTATCATTTTTCCTTTTAAACCAAGTTTGAGAAGTTTATAAAACAATGAGTAATGGTCTATTCTGTCGAACGCCTTTTCGAAATCTATGAACGCACAATAAAGTCTGGATTTATGTTTTGACAAATATTTCCAGACTGCAGAGTCAAGAACAAAAAGATTGTCTACAGTACTTCGATCTTTTCTAAAACCCGACTGAGCTTCTGAAATAGGACAGTTGGTTTCAACAAAATCAAGCAAACGAACATACATTATATTACAGAAAATCTTACTTACAATAGGAAGTAAGGTAATGCCTCTATAGTTACAAACTGAGTCACGAGCCCCTTTCTTAAAAAGAGGTACTATCATGCCTTTCACCCATTCAGAGGGAAAACAACCAGAATTAAGAATACCATTAAACAGGTTGAGCAAAATTATTCTGAATTCGTTACAACTAAATTTAAAAAACTCCACTGGCATACCATCGATACCTGCAGCCTTTCCCGTCTTTAGCTTACTAATAGCCATGTCTAATTCATCAAGTGATATTTGACTGTCAAGTAAGTAAGTATCCAATAAAGTAATATCTTGCATATCATCATTTACCCGGATCCTGTAAAATATTCATTTACAAAATCTTCAATCTCTACATAGAAATCATTATTAGCATCATCAATATTCCCAGGAGTGTTGAATAAATCAGCAAAATAATCAAACCATTCCTTCGGGGAAATTGAATCAGGTGGACCTGGGGTGAACTGTCTCAGCATAGACCAAAAGCGCCCTGAGTTTGAATCCATAGCGGCATCAAGTAAACTCTTCTGCTTCTGCAAGTCATACTGTTTCTTTTTAAGTTTCAAAAGGTTACGGTAAGTGCGCTGCAGTGATTTAAATTCATGAAATGACGATGATGTACGCATAAATTTGTGTGTTTTTAACGCGCGCTTCACTTTCAATTTGAGAGATTCACAATCTCTATCCCACCAAGCATTTCTAGTACTCTTTGGATTTTTTGTTGAACACATTTTCATAGAAGAAAGCGAATTGTAAACTAAAACATTCAGTGAGGAAACGGCGGTTTCGATGTCTCCTTCTGCAATAAGCTGATTAATTTCACTAATATCGGGACCCTCTGAAGCAACTGCCCAAAATCTATTCACTTTTTCGAGAGCACACACATCCCATTTACAACTAAATATATCACTGCTTAAAAGATTCGCAGCAGTGCCTGGCAAAATAACTTTTACTTTGGTCAATGGTAATAACTTAAGTTTAAATACTACAGGTTGGTGGTCAGATTCAGTTCTAGTGTCAATATAAACATCTGATAAAAGATACAAATCTCTATATGGCAGCAAAACATAATCTATCACACTTCCGCCATTTTCAGTAATGTAAGTATAACCGCCGCTATCATGCTCTTTAAAAAATCTGCCATTTACAATTCTCAGACCCGTACTTTTACAGAGATTGAGTAAACGTCTACCATAGTCATTTATAAAAGAGTCACACGACTCACGTAATGGCAAAATAGGGTCTAAATCATAGTCATCAACAGGTAGAAAATCATTGGAACTTTCTAGATCATCCGAGAGACAACCCGTACGGGCGTTGAAGTCGCCACAGACAATAACTGGACAGTCATTGTACATGGACGTAAACTTGGCAAGTTTATCTTCTAAAATTTGAAACAATACATCATTAGCATACTGAGATGAGTCCCTCTGGTGATAAGTATACAATGCAAATTGGCAATGAATCGATTGCATAGCTATTTTTAAAACACACCTTAGCCCAAAGGAGATCTTCCGTTGATCCAATCAACTGTTGAACACTAGAACAAATTCCACCTGAATATCTTCCAAACTGTGCAAGTTTCTTTCTAAATAAATTGACTGCATGATAGTTCGAAATATCAAACTGAAAAGAATTACGTGCCCATGTCTCTATTAAACAAATAATGTCAAAATTAGTTATATAAGACAAAAAATCTCTATCTATAAACTTGGTACTCAAACCATTAATGTTCCAACAAAGAAATGCAATGTCATCGTTACTCGATTGATCGTTTACATTTTGCTGTATAGTGACTGTGTCATGTTCAGGTGTTATACGTTGGCCTTGGCCTGACCCCTAGCGTCGACTGCTACCTATAGCACGGATATCATTGAGCGAGTCATCAAAGATGTACAATGTTCCATCAATCTTGAGCTTGTCGTAGTTCAAAAAAGCCCGCTTTCCTTCCTCTCTCGCCTTTTTCAGAAATGGACCAAGCTTTTTCCTCGTTTCCCGTGTCTTTGGTGAAAAATCTTCCGAAATTCTAAGTGTTGAATTCTTCAATGCGGATCTTGCTCGTTGCAGAACCAGGTCCCTCTGCTTGTAGCGTGCAAACTTAGCGATTATTGGTTGAGGGTGTGATTTTGCATTAGTCAGTCGATGGACTCTGTCAAATTCGAAGTGTTCACCATTTAGCCCAAGTTGCTCTGATATTACTGCCTTGACTTTATTTTCTGATTCTTCCCACGTTTCATTACTTGCCTGGTCGACGTTGAAAAATATCAAATTGTCTCGCTTCATTCGGCCTTTCATGTCATCAAGTTCGCGAGATAAACCATTTACACTATCTCTCAGAATTTTGTTTTGCTCGGCCAGTCCCGCAAAATCTCGATGACTTTGTTTCAGTTCATTTCTTAACGTGGTAACTTCTTCTTTCAACTCTTCTACTCTACCATACATTTCATTTACAGACTTGTCGAACTGCTGTTTTAGATCAGTTTTCAAATCTCTTATTTCACGCATAATGTCATTTAGACCAACTTCACTTGCCGCTCCTGAGTCACTTGCAGCATCAGAACCAGTATCAGTAGCTTTATCGTCACCTTGATTTGTCCACTCAGTAATTTTCGTATGTCGTAATGACCTAGGGCCGTGGTTCAGTTCGATGTCTCCGCACATGGCTAGCAGTGAATGCATACGTGGACATTGCTTTGTAGAACAACATACTTTGTAAAGCTCGTTGAACTGGTAACGGAACGACAGTCGAACGAAACAAAACTTACGTTTTCTAAAACTTCGGTTGTTCTCTTCATAGACTGATAGGTTAAATATCTTGGAGATGTTTTGCTGTGAGAGTAGATGACCCAGATATATATATATATATATATACATACATATATATATATATATATATATATATATATTATATATATATATATATATATATATATATATATATATATATATATATATATATATATATATAGACGCATACAGATGACCTCGTGGAAAATTACAGGGCTCGATGCTAAAGCAGAGCGTTATAAATAATAACACAAATTACTTTAAGTTTCACTTCTGTCTGCAGATTGCAGGATGCATGACATATATTATTTCTTTGTACTTGACGTTAATACACACAATTACTTGGCAAATCTTACCCCTCAGTCTATGACTGAGCATCGTCAAAATGTTTACAATCACTCGGATATTTATCAAGCTCCGAACTTACTCCACTGTTCATTTTGCCGACAGTATGCACTCTGTGTATTGGCTTATTCACTTGGATGTTATTTGTTTTTCTTGACCTTTGGCCTCACTCCCCTGTTACCATGAGTTTGTTTCTTTTATGGCTTTTGAAATTTCCACCGCAAATACTGTGGACATTGCCTTGTTTATAGCAAGGACTATGCAGTCCAACATAACTGTGGGGATTTGGAATCAGTTTTCACACTCTTAAAAATTAAATTTCTCTATTTTAGGTAAGTCTCAATTTTAGCTAAACGGGTAACAATCTCGAGTAACAAATCCTGCCAACCTGAACCCTGAGCTGAATGTTCATCAACACAGAGTAAATTGTACAATGTGTCTGATATTCTTTAAAATCGGTCGACCCATCAAACACCTGTGGTCCCACAATGCCTTTAAAATTCAAGCAACTCGACGCCATGTAATGTCTATGAGGACTTAGCAGTTATACTTCATTGCAAGCTACATGTACGATGAATCACGGTGGAGGGACTGTGGATGAATATCTGATGCAGACACCTCGTTTCGGGGACCCAGGGAACTTTTCTATAACTCTAGCATCTACCTCACCCTTCAAACACTTGAGATATGCTAACAATTGACTCTCTCTGCAGTTTATGTATACCATCCAAAAAGCTATGCATAACAATGGCGACATCTCATCCCGCTCAAAACACTCACCACACCCAGACACATAAACACCTAACCCTAGTTATAAAGTTGATAAATGCTAGGCACTCTGACTTTGTTCCTATATGATCCAATAAGGAGTGTCATGCCCAAAGAGAACGGCAATCAACTTTCAACTTCACTCGATGGTTCAACTTCTCGAGGACAAAGACAAACGAATACTGCCTGTACAGGAGTTGAAACTAAAATTAGTCATCCATAAAAGAGGTCCGCAGTCATAAAAAAATTGAAAGGTTATGCAAATTACCTGTCACGTGATAGTTATGTAATCAATGGTGTCACTGTGATAAAAACTATATTCCCCTATAACTAGGATTTCAGAAAATATATAATTTACGGGGTTCTGAGAATTGTCAGGTTAAAAAGGTCAATTACTTGTCTTGCACCCTTAACTCCCACTATAAAGTCCCACGGAAACAGTTTCTTCTTGGATTTTAGCAAAATCATGTGACTTGAGGTTGGAGGTTGACAACATAATTGGTGTAAGCACAGGTACTCATGACATGTCGAGCTCAAATTAAATGTGTAGCCGAACCTGTGCAATCGTTGGAACTCGGTCATGATGTGGTACAAATCGCCAGAGCGTTTGGTGCTTTTTCTCCCAATCAAACTATGAAGCCCAACGGAAACATATTTTTCTTGGATTTCAGCGAAATCGTGTGACTTGTGGTTGGTCAAAATCAAAATGACTTGTATTAAGTAACTAATCCCAAAGGAGACAGAGATCTATCAATCACGCTTGCTCACTCCTCCCCTGTGAGCGTGTAAATGTCACAATATCACATCATTTTATTAACGTATTTTAAGAATTTTCTAGTGTTAGGAGGCCACTGCCCCCTTCTCAACCCCCACCCCACGTTGCTCCTCACATCACATTTGTCATTACGTCTTTCATTTTGCAAAGGAAAGCCTTTTTATCATAAAAGTGACGCCGTCACACCTTCCTGTTTAGTACCAAATATTCAAATTAAATCATGAAAAATGAACAAAATCTCAGCATTTTCATGGCATATTTTCTAACGCTTGTGGCCAGGAGACACACTTTTTCCCAAACATTATTTTCAACATAGCACAAAAAGTAACATCTAGAATAACAACAATACCGCAACAATAATACAACAACAATAGCAATTATAAAAAAAATAAATGGGCACCCGTATAAATGGTAACCAAGAAAAAATATAATTTGACGCAAGTTTGGCAATAGAAAATAATTGCTGTCACAAGTAACGTGAAAATAACATCACTATTTCCTCCCCTTCCCTCCCCAGAAATCAAATGGATTTCAACTTCCTGGTCAAGTGGTTTTGAATCGGTAGCAAGGGGATGCTGTTTTGAGGTAGATTCGATCCCCTTGGGTGCCATAGTTAATTTATATTGATTGTAGTGTCGTTTAACGATGAGATACACGTTTCACGATACTTATTTTAATCCAGTATTTCACCTGCTATAACACCTGCTAAAATAGTAAAACGATGTTTCAAGCACTTTACTGTGATGCTTAATTTGTCTCATTATAAAGTGATAATATATGATAACCCTGTTGCTTTCCGAGTGTGTCATAGGAAAGAAGGATGTAATGATACACATTCTGTTGTAACTTCGACCTTCTAGTTCTACCTTGCCGTCACAAGATAGTATATTTTGTATACAAAAACTTTCTTGTAAGCGCAAGGTATTAGATGAACAAGATTAAACTATTCAGAAGGCAAAAGATACCATTATGTTCACAAAAGTATGATAGTAACACGCTGGCACTTATTAATTTCTCGTGCACAAGATTACATATGGTGCTAGATACTATCTGGTGCGCACAGATAGTATCAGGTGCGCACCAGATAGTTTCTGGTGTGCACAAGATAGTATCTGGTGCGCACCAGATAGTATCTGGTGCGCACCAGATACTATCACGTGCGCACATGATACTATCTGGTGCGCACCAGATAGTATCTATTGCGCACGGGAAACCATCTGGTGAGCACGGGAAACCATCTGGTGCGCACCAGATAGTACCAGATACCATCTCGCAGGCACCTGATAGTAAGACATGCGAAAGTGCTAGTATATCCAGTGCCCCAGATAAGATATTTTATCATGCTCACAGGATGCTAATTTACCAAGCACAATAATAATAGTTTATTTGGTATTATATAATATCAGTATATTGATGGCGCAAATACAGCGATCTGATTGGTCGAGACGCGAAAAGAAACATGGTATATTGGCGATATACCACGGTTGCCATACGCGCGAGCTCGTAGCTTGACCAAAATCCATTTTTTGACATTCCACGCCAGAATTTCAACACACTGTTATGATATAATAGCAATAAATCACACCCAGCGACGGTATACCACTCGATTTTGATCAGTTCACTTCATATATGCACTCGCTGTAGCGAGTGCATATATTAAGTGAACTGGTCAAAATTTCGTGGTATACCGTAGCTTGGTGTGCTTTATTGCTTAAATATAGTAAGTATCTCTGGAAAGGTATATTTACAGTATATTTTCTCTTTCTTCTGAAATTGTAAAAAATATACTTTGATATAATCAATATTGTACGATGAAGTGGAGAGTTTATCAGATTTATAAATTTCCTGAGATTTATAAATTTCATAATAATATGGTGAAAGAAAACATTTTCTCAAAACAGTTTAAACAGGACACACCAAACAGAAGTGAAACTCATTTTCAATCTGATGCATATCACATAACGGGCATAGCCTGTCTTCCCTTGGCATGTTCTCAAATCGACCACTTTCTATGCGGAGATTATGGTTTGAAAATCTGAATTTACAGAGAGCCCTTCTAAATATATCAATATTCACAACACATAAATATTTCTCGAAGACAAGGTTATTTTTATACAGTCGATAAGTTTCCAGCTTGGAGACAGCAACAAGATTCATTTTCCATTGCCAGGAACCAATATTAGAGGATCTTCGTTTGAAAACAGAAAGAAAAGTGACCTCATTGCCTACGGTTTGCATTACCCAAACAATAACAAAACCAAAGCTACATAAAAGGTCTTTAACATTTTTAGCCCAGCAACAGTACCCCTTTTCTGCCATATCTAATTGATAATTATAAAATTGTTTAATATATGTAGCATTGTCACTGCGTAACAATTTCAGCCAGTATTTAGTTAATGAGGCAAGGTCACTAATTGTAATGACAATCTACCATTTCTCCCAAAACAGCAGAGTTACACGTTCTTGTACTAACTTTAAGGACATACTTACAAAATTTAGTCATGAACTTTATCAATATCAAAACCGTTAACACGATTGGAACTAATTTAGGATAATTGGATGGTGAAGTTAGGCCGTTTTAACCTGCAAATGTAGACTCATCTGCTTTTCTTTGTAAGTTACAGACTTGTTTTTATGAGTAATTTGTAATATTGCAACATTCAGCTATGTGGCACCCAACCCTTTTGAGAAATTTGAAAAATATGAATATCCAATTATCCCAAATTAGTTCCAATCGTGTTTCTTATGAAACCCCAACACTACACATCCATAAATGAGAATTGGTAATACTTTACAGTCAAATATTCTTAAAGCTATATTAATATCGAGATCGTTAAATTTATGCAACTTCTTTTAATATTATACACTGCTTTTGTGCGGCCAAGTTTTCTTGGGCACTTGTCCCGATACCTGAGCAGGAAATATTACACCAAGGTAATTAAAATAAGAATCTACTTCCACCTGTGTTCCTTCCAAATACCATTTTTCATAATTTTTCAACCTCCCTCCATTTCTAAAAACCATAATTTTTGTCTTGCCTGCATTGATTTTTTAACTTCCATTTCTTACAGTAATTGCTAAGTTTATCTAGTTCTCGTTGCAACCCAACTACATTACTGGAAAAAAATAATTAAATCGTAAGCAAATAATAAATACTTATCTTTAAGATTCCAACATACACTCCACTAAAGAGACCACTATTCAGCGTTACTGCAATGTCATCAATAAAAAGATTAAACAAAAGAGGAGAAAGTACAGAGCCTTGCTTGACTCCAAATGTACAGATAATACTATCTGGTGCGCACGAGATACTATCTGGTGCGCACGTGATAGTATCAGGTGCGCACCAGATAGTATCTCGTGCACACCTGATACTATCTGGTGCGCACGAGATATTATCACGTGCACACGAGATACAATCTGGTGCGCACGAGAAACTATCTCTTGCTCATCAGATAGTATCCGGTGCACACCTGATACTTTCTGGTGCGCACCAGATACTATCTGGTGCGTACGAGAAAGTATCTGTGCGCACCTGATATTATCTGGTGCGCACCTGATACTATCTGGTTCGCACCTGATACTATCTGGTGCGCACCAGATACTATCTGGTTCGCACCAGATACTATCTCGTGCGCACCAAATAGTATCTCATATGCATCTCATATGTGTCAGTCAGTATCGGCCACCGTTGTGCTTCCTAAATCTGTATAGAAACTGTCACAGTAGCTCTCACAACTCTCTCCTTTCCATGTACTATCTGAATTTGATTGACAGACATGCTTTTGAACTAATCCTCAAAAATTTGCCTGGTGAACTTTGAGATCATGTTGCTGGGCAATTTTGATGAAACCAGTGAGAAAACATTAAATGATTAGAGCCAGAATACTATGCCTTTGAGGTAGTCAAGTCTACTGATGATTCCTCAGACTGACATTTTCTTATCAACAGATTCAAAAGCTCATAAAACACTTATTGCAACTTGCAAATCTTCCTACCGTATAATATTGGTCAAAAGGTACGTTTTCGGGATAAATGTGACATCGATGATTTCTCTCAATGTCAAACATTCGATATGAATAACATATATTGCCATAAAGGACGGAAGTATACTTTCATTTAAAAATCCGACATCGGCAATGTGTCGTTAAATGGGGATTGCTCATACAATGTCAACTGAGTCAGAAAGGATAGTTTCATCATGAAATAAAACATGTATCACATCGATGATTTTTTCAGAAACCAGATGTAAATTAAATAGCTTTGTTTTGAATGAAACATATGGATTTATAACCAAATTTTCTTTAAAAATGATTCAGGAGATGATATTCCTTCAGTACAATCATTCTTGAGCACTAAGGGTGATTGCTACTCACTGAACAAATTGCAAAAGGAGAACAAGAAAGAGGTTTAATCTTCAAATCGGCAAAGTGTGACCAGGTGAAGAAATTGAACAGCTGTCAATGAGATGCAAGCTTGATGAGAATCAAATATCAACATTCGATTTGTTCTGGCAAAAATAAACTAATACAAAATCTACAGTTCCCATTGATTACCGTCTTTACTTTGTTTAGCATAAAGCAAACCGTTCAGTCAGATGATAAACAAGAGGTAGAACAAAGTTCAATATTTGCTTCAAAATTTGCTGTCAATGCTTAAGAAACATAGAAGAAAACCAATATGGCCAACGAATGACCATTCAGAAATTCGGACACCTTAGCTAGGATTTAGAAGGTTCAATAACTATCACGTGCGCACCAGATACTATCACATGCGCACGAGAAACTTCCTTTCACGTGCGCACCAGATACTATCTCGTGGCCACGAGAAACTATCTCGTGGCCACGAGAAAGTATCTGGTGCGCACAAGATAGTATCTCGTGCGCACGAGATAATAATTTTTTTTTCTCACAAAAAATGTCCCTTATGGGCTTTCATAAGAATATCTATATCATTGCCCAAAGATTTAAATAATGTTAGTTCACATAGCAACGGCGACTGTTATTATGTCCTAAGCAGTGTGCTAGATGTTGTTCATTTTACTTTTCAGGTGTGCTTCTGTATGACATTGTATGCTATGTGCAGTACACTGCGTTTTTTTTGTAATTTTTTCGTTGAAGGGGATTTTTTTTAGAAGACTTGATTTTTGGATCACGCCATCCCGCCGTGTACTTAGGAGATTTAACCTGTTAGCGAAAATAAATACACATTACCATCGCAAGTGTGTTAAAGATCTATTAGCTGTAACTCTGTCATTTTTTTTCATTTTGTTTGTTCTGTGTATCATCTGCAGTTTCTGGTTTGAATCCCTGAACCATGGAGAAATTCCTAATATTTAGCACATGAATATACCCTATATGAGTATAATCTGCATTGTTATTGTTTAAATTTTGTATTCAGGTCCGGACTAGAATACATTTATCAACAATAACAATGGTCATTTCACATATACAGGCTGTGTTGGCAAGCAGGACACCGGACATTGATCATGATGATCGGATTATGTATAAATTCCGTAGTTGATACATTGAAACAGAGTAGTGAAAAATAAGTTAAAAGTTACAACTAATGTCCCTTTACGACAGGGGTCCAGACCGAATTTCGAGCTGAATTTCATTTCTCAAAAACTACTGGTCATATTTTGAAGAAATTTGGTACACATGCATAGTTTTGATAACTCTTTCAGTTTATGTCATTTAAATTTGCATAAAAGGTGTCACGTGGTTTTTATATCGACATTTTCCCGCCAAACTCGACTATATTATTTATCGGCATATTCCAACTTGTAAATCACATTTAAACTACATTTTTTCGGCAGATGATAACAGAAGGGGTTCAGTGCAATCGATCAACACCCTTTTCAAAGAAAAGTTTCTGAGTTTATCGCCTCATATTTGTGCCAAATACGTGCGATTCGTAGGAAAAGTCAATTCTTGTCTGAATTTCGATAATTTTTATAAAGAAACGTCACCAAATCATACATGTTAAAGGTATGGTTGTAAAGATATTTTAAGCCTAAGTTTGAGGATAGCAAAATTTCTGGAAAAAATGCGATCTACAAGTTGGAATTTTCTCGTCCATGACCCCGTCGTTTGTTATTAAAACGATTTGTAATTGTAATTGGAAAGTGGTTGCGCACATCATCCCTCTTGTCTTGTACGTGCTTTGTGTTTTCTGTCAGTATTGGGTAAGATTGTTAGTGTGAAAATTAAAAAATGGGTTATTAAAGCCATGGTGAGATGTGGAAGTGTGTCTCAGACCACAGTGACCTTTTGACCCCACGTTCCGTAACCAGTTCGTTCCTCAATGGCTTATGTAAACATGGAAGTACCAAATGTACCTCCATGACATAAGCACATCTCTTCCTTAATTTTATATTGTATCTATGTTGTTGATCTCTGCATTCTTCTTGCAGGGAAGCAAGAATACTTGTGTTTGCATCGTTTTGTGTCCGACTCTGTTCCTCATGCCGTGGACTTTGGCCTCAGTGTGGCTCTTGTATGGATTCGTTTGTATGCGATGATCAGCCTTTTCTATGTGTTCAAAGTTCCACACAGTGCTTGTGGGCTATATTTTGTTGTGAACACTAGTGTGTTCTCTGTCAATTCGTGGGCTCGATGATGTACCAGGTAGGAACTTTGTTTGTGATGTGATTTTAGAGATTTTCTGTTGTTATCTCATGTGCGGGCAGTGTTGTTTTATTAACATTCATGACCCTAATGAATATTCATGATAACGTTTGACGCCCAAGCCTTAAATTAACCTACTTGCGATGATGACATACAAGTACATTACCAATAAACACTGAATTCACTCTATGGTTAAACTGCCCGAGGACAAAGACGAACGAATTACTACCTGTACAGGAATTGAAACTAAGATTAGTCATCCATACAAGAGGTCCGCAGTCAAAAATCATTTGAAAGGTTATGCAAATTGCCTGTCACGTGATAAATATTGAAATTTGTTAGATTAAAAAGGTCAATTACTTGTCTTGCACCCTTAACTCCCGCTATGGAGACCTACGGAAAAAGTTGGATTTTAGCGAAATCGTGTGACTTGAGATAGGGGGTTGATAATATAATTGGTGTAATCACAGGTACTCATGTCATGTCGGGTTCATGTCGAATGTGTAGCCAAACCTGTGCAATCGTTTGAACTCGGTCACGTGGTACAAATCGCCAGAGCGTTTGGTGCTTTTTCTCCCGATCAAACTATGAAGCCCAACGGAAACAGATTTTTCTTAGATTTTAGCGAAATCTTGTGACTTGTTGTTGGCTAAAATCAAAATGACTTGTATTTAGTAACCAATCCCCAAGGAGACAGAGAGCTATCAATCACGCTTGCTCACTTCTCCCTATGATCATGTAAATGTCACAATCACATTATTCTATTAGCGTATTTTAAGAATTCTCTACTGTTAGGAGGCTACAACCTCTTCTGCAGCCCCCTCTGCCTTGCTCCTCACATCAAATTTGTCATTATATTCATTTTGCAAAGCAAAGCCTTTTTATCATAAAAGTGATGCCGTCACACCTTCCCGTTTGATTGTCATAGTTGAGTTGCCACAGCTGAAAACCATGACATACCTCTTTCTAACAATTTATCATTAATAAAGTCTTTACACGCCCACCAGGTCAAAAGGTATAAATACCCCCACCCATATATCAGTGTACATGAAGAACCCACACTGCAGTCTGTAGAACATACGAATAAGGAAGGCTTCGTCAAAATTTCTACAATTCATCATGGAGGAGCAGTATATACCAGTATCGAAGAAATGCGTGCATGCCATAAACGATATCTTGTCCGTGATTTCCGAGTCTTTCCAGAATACACAACTGGAATTCATGTCGAAGCACCTGAAATCCTTCGGCGACATGCTGGACCAACTTGTCACCACTTCTGAAAAAAATAAGATTGTGCGCCAGAAGGCTTATACTGCAGTCTTCAAGATTAAAAACTCACTGCAGGACATTCTTGATGAATCAAGGATTCACAGGTGAGACAAGTACAATTAATTGATTCTGTTTTGAATTTTATTGGCTTTTGAGCGAAAATTATAGAAATTATACTCTCTTGAAACTCATACATATACAGGTAACCAAAGACCTATGGGCCGTCATTACCGTATTCCTCCGATTCTAAGACCCCCTTTCCAGAACCAAAGATGACGAAAAAGATGTGGGGTTCTAATGAACGGATGTCACCAGAAATCGAACGTCGAACGCCGTGGTTAATTTATGCTAATTTATGCAATTTTATGCAAATTTTTATGCCAATGATTTTTTTATTCACGCTACAGACAACTCATACTTTGTGATATCGACTCATGGCCATGCTGCGTATATACTGGCAGTCGAATCTGTACATTATAAATTAATGGCGATCCAAAGGTTTTGAAATGTAACGTATTTGCAATACCTTCTTTTACTAAACAATACGATAGCAATAAATCTTCGTATTTCGTGAATAGATAATCACCACGAAACTTTGTACAACAAGTACGTTCCCCAGAAGCAGCTAGCTCCCAATGGCATGGCCACAAAGGTCAGACAATGAGTAAAGGGAAAGTACCTAAAGTTCCTTTGGCTGTGATTGGTCAATTACGCAATAGGTCACAGGTGTCAGTCTATGAGGTCAAGGTCTATGAGGTTCAGAGGGATGGTGTCCGTCCGATGTTTTCTTAGTCTGGTTCCCTGACCCATTTCCCCGGTAGAGGGCGTGGGGAAATATAGGGTCAGGTACCGGCTAATGTAAACATGGACGCTATTGGGTTAAAATAAAACAAGCTGTGATTGGATGAAAGTAACACTTGTAACTTTTTCTCATCTTTCTTGGGTTTCGCACTTTCAGGCTCACTTGACACCAACTTCTTGTTTGTACCATAAAGCCGTGGAGGTAGAAAGACTTTCTACCTCCATGATTTAGCCACTCTGACTTAGCACACCTCTTAATACTTTTAGAACGTCGACATGATGCCTGGCATTTTTCACGAAATTCGGACACCATTCTATCCATCGAAATCAATCGTCGTTCACAGTTCCAACAAAGTTTGCTTTCAATTAGCTGTGATATCGCAGCAGTACTTGTGGCGTGTATCGAACGTGCTCGGGTCATTGGGGTCACGCCACAGTCGGCGATGACCTCAATGACCCTAGCGCGTTCGATACACGCAACAAGTACTGCTGCGATATCACAGCCAGCCTTCAATCACCTCTATTTCCCCGTACTTCTGGATTAATCCTTTCAGTTTATGTTTCCCGTCTTGTGTGCCAATGTTTTTGGTTCGGATACCAGTGTTCGAACATAATTCTGATCCAGTCGAATTTTGACAGGCGTTTTCACGGTAGCAGCCATATTTGTTGTAGCATGTTCTGTCAGGTGACTAACCTCCGCCCCCGGGCCTCCGCCATCTTGAACAAAATTCTGTTCAAGATGGCTACCCGGTACCTGACCCTATATTTCCCCACGCCCTCTACCGGAGAAATGGGTCAGGGAACCAGACTAATGTTTTCTATGAACGATTTTCATTTACTGTACTCCTTAAAATAAACGATCAATTACACGTCTTGAGGTTTATTATTTTGCTCCTAGTTTCAAAAAGTCTAACCGTATCTCGAAACGAAATGTGATCTTACGAGCAGGCAGGCTCAAACAGGTAAAGTGTTGAAGGATCGGCAGGCAGAGACGAAAGATTGTTGCGCCAATCTGCTTATTTGATGTATTGAATCTTGGCAATAAACACTGAAGTTTTTTTTATTACTTGTATCGATGACCGAAATGTCTCTTGATGTGGAATTCAGTCATCTATGATCAACTGTTCGGAATATGGTACGAACATGCACGTTTTTGTTCTAACTGTAAGTGTATAGGGCCGTTTATGAAGTTGGGTATTTTTCCCTCGCAAGACTTCGAAAGCGTGCATAATCTTGAAAATCTGTTACACTATCGTTCTACTCATTGCTGGGACTAGTTCAGGAAAAGGACACACACAAGCACGAAATGCCGTTCAAACAATAAATACCTTCATTACATGAGAAAAACTACAAAATTGATGAAACATTAACGGAAGAAATTCAAAGAATTTTCAGTTCATGCGTGGAAGAAACTTTGGATATCGCGTTTCGTTTGTCGATACAATTGCCCTCTTCATCGAAGTCAAACCAGTCGAAGTCGATATCGTCATCTAGTCTTTTTGAAAGATTTTACGATACCAATGATATTTCTATTTTCACTGGTTGCTTATACGGTAAAGTTGAACGTAAGAGAAAACTTGCAGCTCTTCACAATGATCACAAAAGAAAACTTGCGTGATAGAAATCTGTTGAAAAATCTTTTTTTACTTTAATGGTAAATTTATGACATTTGATTAAGATTAATTTCTCGGGGATCCCGGAAAATGTAAGCAAGACTCTTTGTCGAACTCGAGAAATTTAATAAACCCCTCTTTCCAACTCAAACAGTTTGCGTGACCCCTTGCCCCTCACTTTAAAGAAACATAGGGCCAATATCCCTGAAGCTACTGTAGACATTGATACAAAATTAAGTATTTCCTGACTGTATGAAATTATCTCACAATGGTCATCCTAGGAACCTCCATACCAAATATCAAAGGTATCAGACGAGTAGTTTTTGAAAAATACATATTTTGACCAAAAATGGCAAAAATTGCGCCAAAAATACAGAATTGTGGATTTCATCATAATTTCAATTTATCATATTTAGTTAATCTGTAGGAACATATATACCAGATATCAAAACCATCAGATGAGTACTTTTTGGGAAATAATTTTTTTGACTATTAATGGCAAAAATTTCCCCAAAATACAAAATCGTAGATTTCATAATTTGAATATATCATATTTTGGTCATCCCTATGAACCTGTACACCAAACATCAAAGCTGCACGGCTACGAGGCCGGAACAAAACGACAGCAAATAATGTGGCAAAATAGCAGCTGAAAACCAACGTGGCAACTTGTGGCCATTGCACGAGCGAAACTGAAAAATTCATTACACCTGGTAACGCTAATTTTCAAATAATGAGAGAAAAATGTAGGAACACCTGGTCACAAAAACAATAGCAAACTTAACCTCGTAACAGTTACTGTGATAATTGATATGTGTGGAGCAGTTGGGGAGGTGACACCAGGGAATTTTGAAAATGCGCCACGAGAATGGTGTTATATTGTGGCATTTATATGATTAAAATTCCGTGTTTGGTACCGTGGTAAAGTAATGACACATTGTGATGTAAGGATCATGCATGCCGGGTGGTGAGGAGGGGTGTTGTCGTCTTCCAGAGAGTAGATCTTGAAAATATGCTTACAAAGTTGAATGCTTTGGCAGCACTTCCGTTACATGTATTTACGTGTTTTTGTTAAAAACAGGAACTTCCCCTATAAAAGCCGGATTATCGTAAATCTATGCAAATGTAAAAAAGCCAACCAAGCTACTGATTGGAGTGCCGTGTTTGGTCCCGGAATCCCAGTTCATACTTCCCCTTGGTAATGAGTAATTGATGATTTGTGTGTGTTTGTTTCCCATGGTAGAGATAATATGTGACAGTCAGAGTTCTCTTGATTATTAATTGAACTGGTACAAGTCAAGATTTTAGCAGATCAACACTCTCTGCAGTGGGGGTGTGTCAGGCATCTGCAAAGAGATTTAAACCAGGGTGAACAGTACCTTAATTCTTAATAAATATTTGTGATATTTCCATATCATAATGCTCATGTCACACGACCGCCCTACTTCCAGCATTTAAAAGTTATAGACATGAGAGGGAACTGCACTATATATGTACGGTGCTAATTTTCTCACAAATGCATACATGTACACACAGTGTACTAAGTGAGTAAAAATAAAATTAAAATAATTCCAACAGTACTCTTACTGAATAACATTGCCACTTAACCGATACCTTACATCCATGACATGAAACTTTGATGTTTTCTGATACTTATAGTATATGCTGAAGCTCAAGTTAGAAGTATCAATGGAACCTCCATTGTTGAGACATTTTTTTTTTTCCAAGAACGCCCTCACTTTAAATTACATCAAGATACTTTGAAACTGAGGATTAATTGACATGGACGATAAAGTAAAAACATAACTTTGTGTAATGCCATCTATTGTTACTGATGGATATAGTGAACATAGTTGACACACAGGCTAGTGTAAAACTAATACACAGAATAACATATAACATTGCATGCACTCAACGGCCAAAACATTGACAAACACATAAACGTGCCCTCCTGCTTTATAAACATTGACAGCTCCTCGATATATTACACAAATGTGTAAAAACGGTGCCTTCCAATCAATTGCAGGCAGCAATGCTTTGAGACACTCTGCACATACACACACACCTTCACACCATATCATGACATGCAGTCAGTCTTCACCGGACACAATTTCGAACAGTGGGGCCACCTGTTATTGTTAGTATTATTTGACAATTTTCACATCCATACTGCGCATTTGTGTATCATTCTACTAACTTTTATCCAAACAAAACTGTATCTAAAGCTCTCAGTAGTATTATAGACAAATGTGAAAATTACAAACAAATTTGTTTGAAAGATATATTTATCATATTTCGAATATAAATTTTGATTATATGCCGCCTTTTAATTATGTGATCAACTTGGCTTAAACACAACAAACTTAGTTTAGCATATTCATTTATGGTAACTGTAACAATATACTAAATATTGCATTTCGATAGGACGGTCTATTTTGTCTGAGAAGATTATTCATTTGATAGACAAAAGACACCCACAGAATACACAGTATATACATTGCCATGGCAAGAAAGGAATTAAACCATAACATGACTTGCTCTATGAAATGCAGGGTGGCCCCTTTTTCTCTTTCAAGGGAAAATCGACCATGAGGTTATTGATGTCACTCCACTGTAAAGCACGAAAATCAGCCCCATCAATTTTTTTTATCTGCAGAAGAAAAATAAAACTAGGATACGTACACTTTTAATTTGTTTCACCATGTCAACCGATAAGTTTGAGGGTATGGAGAGACACTGAACCATACGACTACTTTGGCTTTTGGCGGGAGATACGAAGGGTTAATCACTTTGATTGGTTACAGAAAAATGTTACGAGACTGAATGAGAATGAAGTGTAAACAAAGGCCGGAAAGGGTATCAGTCAGGAGCAAATGAGGGGTTTCATATGTTCTTACATTCTTAGCACAAACTCAGCTAAGCATTACTAACGCAGAGCTGAAAATGTAGAGAAATTATCACCTTATTTGGCTGCGCAAAAAATTACCTGCCGTACAAACAGTACAACATATGACAATGATGTGTGAAAATCAAATCGACGACTCTAAACATGGATGTAGAAAATAGCTGGCAGCTGGCAAAAACAACCGGTTGTTATAGCAAAAATTTGCCGGCTTTGAAAATTTAGTTTTAGTAAGCTGTTTAGATAAACTTGATAGTCTTTGTTGTGAATGTAAATTATCTATTAACATTAAGAAAACAAAAGTTATTGTGTTCAACAAAAGTAATCATCTTGTAAAAGGAATTACCATCACTTACAATGGAGTGACTCTTGACTAAGTGAAAGAGTACTGTTACCTTGGTTTTGTCATTACCCCAAATGGTAAATTCAAAGGTAATTTTTGCAATCTTAAATTGAAGGCAATGAAAGCTCTTTCCAGCCTTCCTTCGTAAGGGCCTTCACGTCATTGCAATGTGTCATCAACGATGACTTGTTATTTCATGCCTGAAGTTTTTTTTTCATACCTGTAATTTTTTTTTTCATGCCTGTAATTTTTGTTTAGTTTTGTGACCTTTGAACCCACTGATAGCCTCGTTCATCCTTGGTGAAAAGCTGACCTTTCGCCCAAAATTTAGCATTCTTGAATCCAACAAGTATCTCTATCTACATGCACTACTCAAACACACTCGGAATCGACTCACTTCATGCCTGCAATGGAAAAGTTGCTGAAAAAGGGGTGATGACGATAGCTCATGATATAGGTCTTGTGGCAGCCATCGACTATGTAGCACGGTGCGTAAAACAAGCGTTGTCACCCTGAAGTGAATAAAACGTCGATTCTTAGGGCAACTGAGTAGAGCATGTAAAAAGGGGTATTTGTTGGGTTCAACAATGCCATATTTGAGGCGAAAGCAGGCTTTAGACCACGGCTGACAGCAAACAATACCAGTAGGTTTAACTATGGAAACACAGCTATCTGTGGTGGGGTTGCATGCGTCTATGCGGATCATCAAAAGTCAACCCTGCTAAGGATAGCTGCAGGCTGCCTCGTAGCAAAAATTTGCATGTGCTTTATCACCATAAAGTGAATTGGATATCTACCTGGCTCTCCAACAACATCATCAGACAGTGCATGTTTAGAGACTCCTAGGATAAATCTATAATAAGATATACTAACATCGTTGAGAAAGTTACACTTGTCATGAAATAGGATTAAAAAAGTGCTTCCAAATATTATTAATAGTGGACAGGTTGGATATTTAAAAGGGCGCTTTGTGGGAGAAAATGTTCGGCTCATAGAAGACATCATTGATTTTGCAGAAAAGAAGTAGAAAGGAGGAGCTACTTTATTTTTAGATTTTTAAGGCGTTTGATTTCGTAGAACATAATTTCATGTTATTGGCACTTAAGAAATTTGGTTTTGAAGAAGATTTTATTAGATGGATAGAAACCATTTACAATGATTGTAGCAGCGCGTTAATAATTAATGGATGTATTTCAAAAAAGTTTGGAATGCAGAGGGGCATCCGGCAGGGTTGTCCACTGTCAGCACTACTTTTCTTGGTTGTTGTAGAGGTTTTAGGACATGCAATTAGAAACGATCCAGAATTGGAAGGTTTCACCATTACAACCATTTTCAGTAATAGAGCGCGAAGCCACTACAGTGAACTGCAATAAAATTGCTTACACTAATTAGTTTCAGCAGTCTGCTGTAGCCGTGGCCACTTTGGTGTTGAACAAGGCCACTTGATAAAGACCAAAAAGTCTGCTTGTACAAAGGCAAAACTAGCTCTGTCTGAGGCTCGAGTTGTAAATGAGAGTTTACGATTGGCACCCTGTGTTCAAGATTAAGATACAATGTAACATTACCATACACTGGTCCATGTACAAATCTTTTTTATTTCAACTTCCCCAGACAAACTGTCTGCATGGGACATACAATGTCGTCGACTTTGCCAGCTGGCTACAGCTGAAACTAATTAGTGTGAGCAGTTTTATTGCAGTTCACTGCAGTGGCTTCGCGCTCTATTACTGAAAATGGTTGTAAAGTGGGGAAAGACAATAAGTCTTTAAAAATCTCACAGCTTGCAGATGATACACAAATATATATTAATAGGGTAAAGTCACTAGCAAGGGTCCTTAATTTAATAGATGAATACGGTAAATATGCAGGTTTGAAACTAAATAAAGATAAAACCGAAGGTAAGAAGTTGGGTAACTGGAAAAGAAGAAAGGATTTAGGGATGATTTCATGGCCAAACAAGCCGATCAAAGCCTTAGGCATATACTTTGGATATGACGAAGATGAGCTGAAAAAACTGAATTGGGGAAAAAAGGTAGAAAATATTACATCAATGCTTGATTCATGGAAAAAAAGTCACCTCTCTGTATTTGGGAAAATTGCCATACTTAAATGTTTGGCATTGTCTAAAATTTTATATTATGCGTCGATGATAGACATGCCGAAAGATGTGTCACGGAAAATTAGTAAGTTTTTCTACGAGTTTTTATGGAAGGGGAAAAGGGGAAAAGTTAATAGAGCAATTGTGATAAACAAAATAGAAAAGGGGGGATTGATGATGATTGATGTGGAATCTATGGTTAAAGCCCTCACGTGTAGATGGGTTTCAAGAATCATTAATAATCGGGATGAAATTTGGAAAACCATTCTTGAGTCTTATCTGAGTAAATTTGGAGGTAGTTCTCTTGTTTTTTCATATGATTTAGACAAAGCTGGGCTTAATACAATAACAAAGAATTTACCTACTTTTTATAAAGAGATTTTGAGTAACTGGTTGGAGGTAAGAAACAAAAGAACGGTCCATATGAAGTTAACACCAAACAGCATCGGGGAGCAGATCATATGGGGAAATAAGTTCATTAAATTCGAAAACAAGGCTCTGTTTTTCAAAGAATAATTTACGTAGCAGATGTTTTTTGTAATGGGAACTTTATATCGCCTGTAAGTTTATTTGAGATTTTGAAATGTAAAAGAAAGTGGTTTTCACAACTAAAAGTGTTGAGAACGGCTATTCCAAAGACGTGGGTTGAGGAGATGGAAAAGGTACAAAGAAAGATACATGTAAAAGGACAAGGAATAGACATGTTGATGAGATGTGATGATGGCAAATATAGAAATATATTATACTGCTCTTGTAAAGATTACTATTATAACTTTGCCAAGGCATAATCAGAAAAATCATATGCTTGTAGAATCTGGGAAAGATCTTGTGGAGAGACGTATATGTGGGAAAAGATAAGGTGTTTTCAGCTGAAGGTGATGTATATAAAGAAAATTGCCCAGTTTAATTACTTTGTGTTACATGATAAGTTACCGCATAGGTGTAACTTATGGAAATGGAAAATAGAAGACCACTTTGAGTGTAAGACATGCCATAAGAAGGACGATTTTGAGCATTTCCTGTTTGAGTGCACTACTACAATCCGTTTCTGACAAAAAGTCAATGAGATTATTAATATGGTGTGGAAAACGAACTTTAAAATACTGTGGAAGCACGTGGTGTATGGTTATATGTTAGATATTGATACATAAAGCGATGAACATAGTTATAAATATAGTTACCTTTGTAGTATACAAGACTAAGATATTGAATGAAAAATGTATCTAACGTTATCTGAAGGAAGAACTGATGTATCTAAAAATTACAAACAAGAGTAAATACATAGAACAAATGAAAAAGTACTTATAATGGTTTAGTTTTGTGAATAGTACCGTTGCGTGTATTTTTTTTTTCTCATTGCTGTTATTGTTGGTTTTTTCCCTTGCTCACTTTTCCAATTGAATTGTTTTTGGGAAAGTTATGTGCAGTTTAAACATAATTGAGAGATGAATAAAAATGATTTCTTGTGAAAAAAAAACAAGGTATGGAATTCAAAAAATACAGGTATGAAATAACAAAAATTAACCTGTGGCCTCATTAAGCCACGGTATATCAGCGATATGTTGAAATGTCGCTAGATCATTTCATGGGAAATTCTCACTCCCCCTCTTGTGACACTCCCCCTTGTCCGACAATCTACGACCCTCCCCCCAACCACTGCGGTATTCTCCCCAGGAATAACAGTATCAGCTAATTTACATAACAATTGGTTCAATTGTTATGTTAGGGACAAATTACAGAGGGGAGGGCTGGTGTTTTTGTAGGGACAGTCGCAATTTGTCAGGCAAGAATTTTTGAAGAGATATGGTATTTCATACATTTGAGGGAGGGTCACCATATTTTGTGCAACTATAAGAAGGCAAGATGTTGCTTATACTGTGCTTCATCTAAAAAATCAAATCATAATACATGGAGTCTATCAGGCAAATTATTAACAATTTTCCCCTACAAAACATGATATATCGGTATATTATATATGTTGGATAATGTATTTAAATATACTTTGCTTGAATTGGGAAGTAAAATGTGCATTTGTGTATAAGAAATTGATTTCTTAATTTCATCTAAAAAGTTGGTTCACTGTCCATGGTGTCTATGATGAAATGAGTATGAATAGTTTTTTCCAATAAAAAATAGGTAAATCTTTGCATTTGTGTACTCTTGATTATTTACATTATTGTTCTTAATTAGACTAGAGTGGTTACAAGTCCATGGTTGTGGTAGAAATTTGATTTGGAATTTCACCGAAATGTTGATTCACTATGCATGGCAGTCTATGATGAAACTATGAATAATTTTTTTTCAGCACAATATTAGATAAATCTGTGAATTTATATATGCTTGATTTTTTACATTATTGTTCTTGATTAGACTAGAGTAGTTACAAGTCCATGGTTGTGCAAGAAATTTGATTTTGGAATTTCACCGAAATGTTGATTCACTGTGCATGGCGGTCTATGATGAAACTATGAATAATTTTTTTCCAATACAAAACTAGGTAAATCTGTGCATGTATGTGCGCTTGATTATTTATATTAATGTTTTTCATTAAACTAGAGTGGTTATAAGTCCATGGTTGTGCAAGAAATTTGATTTTAGAATTTCACTGAAAAGTTGATTTACTGTACATGGTAGTCTATGAGAGAACTATGCATAATTTTTTTCCAATATAAAAGTGACAATATCTTTGCATTTATGTACATTTGATAATTGATATAAACTTTTCCACCTGTTGCATATGTTTTTGTCGCTTGTCTTTTATCAGTTTTAATTGTTCAAGGTGTTTAATGTAGGATACCACTGCATCTTCTGTGCTTGTGAAACTTGTGGATAATGTGTACGTATTTTGTTGGTGATTTCCTATTCAGGAAATATCACACGGACAATCAAAGTTTTGGCCATAAAATCAGCTTCTGTCAAAAGTGACCCTTCCCTCAAGATAGGTTTATAAAAAGTGACCCTCCCCCTTGAACTGTTTTCTAAAAAGTGACCCTCGCCCAATTCCCCGGCCCACCCCCTGTAATTTCTGAAGGCTCCCTTAAAAGGACACAATAACGCGTTAATGCTGCAATGTCTTTATTATACACGATCCTTGACTTAACCAAGTGTATACCTCACATGCATGCACAAATTGTGTTTCAATACGCCCTTTGACCAAGCCAAATTTACTTCAAGTAATAGTGTAGTTTCAAACCAGGGGGGGATCCTGCATGTCATAAAAAGCGGTAAAAATTTAACCTATATGAATTGTGATATCTATTCCAAAATAGAATAAATTAACGCATGGTCATAAAATAGTTTTAGTTTGTCAACACACCAAAGAAGACCAATTTACGCAGAGTTATCTCGTGGTGTGGAAACAAATCACTTATCTAGCCACACTGCAAATTCTTCTAGCTTGCTGGCAAGCTGAATTCGACCCAAATTCACACGGATTTATTTGTCGCTATACGGATTGCTTCATTTTCCTTAAATTGACTTGTTTTCAGCGTTTTAATTGAAACCAAATTAAGAAAACATGGGTTTAAAGACAAACTATCACTTTCCTGTTAGATTTGCATGAATGTGGTTTGCTTGTAAGCCACCAATAATAAATTTGTGGCCTATAAGCAAGCCAGAAGAGCAATGTAGTTTCAGATAGGGCAGGGCTGGGCGGGGCAGGGCAGGATATGGTTTGGGAAGGTTGGCATGGAAGGACCGGGCGCCTTTACTGTCTGTTGTCCTCTCAGAGTCTATTTCATCTTCTTTCTACCAGCTGCAGGCTCCAAAGACAAACCAAAATGCCACAGGGGAGAAAGAGGATTAAAATGACTTAGTCTTGATGAATAAACTTGGTACACTACACGGTGACAAATTGCAAAGTCCTGTAAGGAACAGTCAAGAAACTAAAAGTGCAGATTTTGCAGTGCAGATTTTGCCTTGAGTTTGTTTACCTTCACACAACCTTAACTTACCTGGATAGAGTACAAGCCAGCATTTCATACTCAAAGGCAAATAAGCTTGTCCGCAAACCGATTTTGAATGATTATAAGGCAGTGTTCTGAAATTTCAAACCAGAGGAATTTCCAGTGTATTCAGAGCTGTAATTTGTACAGGAGTTGGTCTTCAAGCTACTTCAGGTTAGAAAGAGGTGTCCGTCAAGGATGTTCCCTTTCTGCACTTTTATTTATCATAGCAATTTAGATTTTAGCTTGTAAGATCAGGTATGATAAAAGTATCAAAGGGTTTCGTCTGCCTGCTGGTAATGTTCATGTCAAAGAAGCAAAGATATCTTTACTTGCAGATGATACAACAGTCTTCGTTCAAGATTTGACTTCAGTTGATTCTGTTCTCAAAGAAATGGAGAAGTTTCAGGGATGTAGTGGGTTAAAGTTAAATAAAAGAAAGCACAGGCTTTTAAACTGGGTAATTTAAGAAATTGTAACGATAGAGTTGGTGATATTAGCTGAACTGACAATCCTATGAAAACTTTAGGAGTGTATTTTCGGTATGATGATGTTCTATGTAAGAAGTTAAACTGGGATGATAAGTTAATATCATTAGGAAAACTATTGGAAGTGTGGAGAAGGCGGCAACTTACAATTTATGGCCGTATTCTTATCACCTAGTCTCTCGCTGTTTCAAAAATTATCCACCTAATCCTCTTTATTTGTGTTGCAGGTACTCACATGAACAATGCCAAGAACTACTGAAACGCCTGGAAGATACTATAAAGTTTGAACAAATGGAAATTGGAATATTTCTGGAAAAGCACGGGTTGACTGAGTATAGTAAATTATTTGATGCCGAGAGAATTATGTATGCTGGGGAATTGGTAGATGCCTATGACGAATTATTAGAATTGGTCAAGCCAAATATGAAAATAGGGTCTTATGCAAGATACCGGAAGAGTGTCACAAAAGAGAGTAAGTGTCAGTAATTCGCCTGCACAAATTGTTGTATTGCAAATCTCGGACTTAAGCTAAAAATGACAATGTATCTATCCCTGTTTTCATGCCTTGCTCCCTTGTATAATGAATTTATCGTTACCTAGATGCTTAATTCTGCACTGACTTAAATATCATGTAATGCAATAATACTGGAAAAGTACAAACCTCACGTGAAACAAGGGAATACAATATAAATTGTATTTATTTTCAGAAAAATCCCGTGACTACATCGAGACTGAGCTACAAGGAGATCTCGAGAAGCTGGAGAGACAGTTCACTGAAGCTTCAGGGAAAATTGGGGCTAAATTGAGCAGTTTCCTTGAAGATTTAGAACCGGTTGTGGATGAGCTATCGCAAGTCATCAAAGACGAAACAAAGCGAAGAGAAATCTATATTGGTCTTGCTGTAAGCGGTGTTGTGGTCCTTGCAGCTGCATATGGTGCATTTGCGATACCGTATCTCGTATGCGGTATTAAAGGACTTATTGGCTGTTTCGGGGTCGGAGCATTGTTAGATACTGTGCTTGGTGGACTCTCAGTGGCCTCGGGATGCGCTGCTGTTTTCGGGACAAGTTATGTAGTTTACTGAAAACAAGAGGGTAAGATGTGACATTGTTTTACAATTACAGTTTATGTAGGGCATCATACACACAACAGGTATACAGGCTGTGGCAAGATACATTTTTCGCACATCTTAACACATTTTTTTCAATATTACAAGAAGAATCAGAAAGGTGGCAATAAATTACTGTGATATAGAGCAAAAAAGAAAAGAAAGTAAATGCGAATAGGCCACATGTATTTGAGCATTCAGCAACTTGTTCAAAGAAATGTTAGCGCTGATAACAAAACTGAAATGCTGTGACCTTTGGCTAGAAGTCGGTAAATTTCATTACATCTATTGCTTACTTTCTTACTTTCCTTATTGGTCCCGCGGAGGACTTACAGAGTAGGTCCCGTCCGTCTGTCCGTGCGCATGTTTATCAGCGATTCCAGAGTCGTCTTTGAAGCAATCATTATATAACTGGACATAAATATATAGGACCCGATGGTGATGCACGCCACTTGTTTTCACAAAACATCTGATTTGGTCACCAAGGATTCATGATTTTTTGAGATTCACAGCTACGTTTTTGGACCTGAATCCAAATTACTCTTGATGTCTGGTGTTCTAAGTTGTATTCCCTAAATCTGAATCCGAAGCCAATGTAGAGTAGCTGATAACATAGAACACCGGACTGCACCATTATAAATGGGACGACTGTTAAACTGTACCATTATTTATGGAGGCGACTGTTAATTAAGGGACCTTAAGAAACTACAGGGGTTGGGCCGGGCAATTTGGCGAGGGTCACATTTTAGAAAACTGTTCAGGGGTCATTTTTCAATCTTGGGGGAAGGGTCACTTTTGACAGAAGCTGATTTTATGGTCAAAACTTTGATCGTCCGTGTGATATTTCCTGCATAGGAAATCACCAACAAAATACGTACACATTATTCACAAGTTTCGCGAGCAAAGAAGATGTCGTATCCTACATTAAACACCTTGAACAGTTAAAACTGATAAAATACAAGAGGCAAAAACATATGCAACAGGTTGGAAAGTGTATATCTATTATTAAATTAACATAAATGTAAAGATATTAGTTTTATATTCGAAAATCTGTGCATCTGTGCATAGTTCTCTCATGGACTACCATGTACAGTGAATCAACATTTCAGTGAAATTCTAAAATCAAATTTCTTGCACAACCATGGACTTGAATCCACTTTAGTCTAATCATGAACATTAATACCAATAATGTAGCATACAAAATGCGCAGATTTTCTATTTTTTATTGGAAACAATTATTCATAGTTTCATCAAAGACTGCCATGTATAATCCACATTTCTGTGAAAGTCCAAAATCAAATTTCTTACACATCCATGGACTTGAAACCACTCTAGTCTTATCATAAATATTAATACCAATCATAAAGTGTACACAAGTGCACAGATATACCGAGTTTTGAATTTGAAAAAATTATTCATAGTTTCATTATAGACTGCCATGTGTAGTGAACCAACATTTTAGATGAAATTCCAAAATCAATTTCTTGTACACAAATGTACATGTTACTTCCCACTTAAAGCAAAGTACATTTAAATACATTATCAAACATACAAAATACAGATATAGCATGTTTTGTGGTGGAAAATTGTCAATAATTTGCCTGATTGACTCCATGTATTATGATTATATATTTTTGGATGAAGCACACCGCCTTCGTATAGTTCCAGAAAATATGGTGACCCCTCCCTCAAATGTATTAAATACCATATCTCTTCAAAAATGCTTGCGTCAGAAATTGCGACAGTCCCTCAAAAACACCAGCGCTCCCCTCCCCTAATTTGTCACTTACTTACCTAACAATTAAACGAATTTTTATGTAAATTAGCTGATACTGTTTCAGTTATTCCAGGGGAGAATATATACTGCAGTGGTTGGGGGGCAAGTTTTAGAATGTCGGACAAGGGGGAGGGTCACATTTTAGACAGGAGGATAGGGGGGAGGGTCACATTTTACGGTACTGGTGTGTGCGGAATACCTCCGGCCCACCCCTATTATTACTGAAGGCTCCCTAACAAAGGCGGTTGTCAAGGTCACAGGTTAGGTCCATAACTGGTGAAGGTTTGAGTAATAGGTTAGTGTTAGGCCAAGGTGCGTTTTCTTGGCATGATGAACATGATTGAAAGCTTTACAATGAAAATTGACCTTTCTGCAAAAACTGTTTGTTTGAGGCGTTGTTTTACAGTAATTGATGTAAGCAGTTGCTTATGTCAGTCCAACTCCGCAGGGATGTAATTAAATCTGAGATTATTTATATTAAATCAAGCAATAAATCTTAGGCTTTGTTTATATTCAAATAGATATCAAGTCACCAAGCATGACGCCTGCTATTAGACGATGCCCCAAGTCATCACCTTGGGCCAAATGGTCTTGTTAGGACTTTGTTACATGATAATGGTGTTGCAATTGTTACTAACATACTCACTACATTTTAAATCGCTATAAAATTGCTTCAAACTTCATAAGCTGTATCTTATCAGGTTATTTTCAATGTGATGATTTAAAATCAAAATGAACTTATACAAATGTCCTTCCAAAAGTGTGGCACATTTTTTACAGTGCTGCAGTTTGACTTTGCCGTCACTTGTAGGGAAACAAGAATAAGAGATCATCTACATACACGATGTGTCATTTAGAACCGTAAACTGCGCATTCCTACAGGTATTTAAATTTTCTATCGTTTGTGCCGCTTTATCGTCGCGTATTTTTGCGTTCATTTTTTCCTTTTTATTTCCTCGTGAGATGCAGTAAAAAGGTTGACGCGATGGGTCTGTATTGACGAACGCAAAAGTATCTTTCAATAAAATGGATCATCCAATTTTGTTTATGTAATCAATATATGAAATCACTACTTGTTTCGGGAGTTGATATTGAAACAAATCCAGGGCCTGACACTGCACCAATACTTCATAGGGGAGTCATGAAAACAGTCATTACAGGTAATATGACTTCACCATGGATGCAGTCTGGCGGAGACTTGTAGATTTGGTCCCGTCAATCTGTCCGTCCGTCCGCAGCACTTTCTCAGACACACCAGAACCGATATTGTTCAAACGTGGAACAAAGATAGAGTACTATGCATACATATGCATGTCAATTTATTTCGAGATGCGATGCAATATGGCAGCCAGGCGGCTATTTTGTAGCAATTTTTACATGTCTTTGAATCATAACACAACCATCGACATCCCTGAACTGATTTCTTTCAAACGTGGTACAAGGACAATGTATTATAGTGTGCATAATGCATGTCAATTTACTTTGTGATGCGATGAAAAATGGCCACCATGTGGCCATTTTGTAGCAATTATTTCATGTCTTTAACCATAATTCAATCATCCCTAAACCAATTTCGTTCAAACTTGGTACAAGGACAATGTTACTGACTAGTAACATTTGTTGTGTCCTCTTTGGGTGTCAAAGGTTCCAAGAAAAGTAAGTGACCCGTTTAATCAAACAATAAGCTCAGAACCTCACCAAATTATATATTTTCTGAAAGCCTAGATATATGGAAACATTTTTGTTACCATGTACCTCAGTGTTACCATTGTTTATATGACTATCACGTGACCGGTCATTAACATAACCTTTCATAAATCGGTTTTCGCTATGTTTTGTTTCAGTGTTGCAGTAATGCAAGCTGTCATAACGCTCTTACAAAATGTGTTTCATATTTTTATATTTTGCTTGTTTTTTTGTAGCACAATTTTAAAGGAAATATACCGAGGTGTTTTGGAAGTTTTTGCCATAATTGTTATGAGAGCTTGTACTCACACAAATTTCATCCACATATCAAAAAAGATTGAAACAAAACATTGAGAAAACCGATTTTTGAAAGGTTATGCAAATTACCTGTCACATGATAGTCATGTAAGCAATGGTGATACTGTGGTATTATCATCAACAATGTACCCCTATATTCTAGGCTTTCAGAAAATATATAATTTGGTGGGGTGATGAGCTTATTAACTACATGAGAAGTGATCGATTAAAAGGGTCAATTACTTGTCTTGGCACCCTAATTTGACATTTCTTTGGAAATTGATACAAAATGTGCCGTGTTTAGGAGGAGGCACATTTAAAATGTCAGAATTTTGCTCGTAAATGCCCGCCTTTGCCGTGTGAGAGCGCCGCCAGTTTGTTCTGGCTGTAATTGCCGCCGAAAATGGAACCACATCTGAAACCCAAGCTGACCTTGCCGTGACGTCACCTTGTGTGTGTGTGTGTGTGTGCCATAGTACCCCAATGGTTGGGTCATTTATGCCCACATTTAACATAATATCTCAGCCACCATTCAAAAGATGTCAACTATTAATATTGCCATTGAACAGTCGCGACTCAGTTCCGAGATTTGACGGTTAATTGGAACTGCGCATATATTCTGGCAGGTTGTGCAACAGGTCATAGTGGATCGAGCAGTAAAGTCAGGTAAGTAACATAGGTTAGAAATCGTTGAAATTCTCCAACATGATCTAGCGATCTAATTTACGAAGAATGCATAGAATACGACGTTGTTAACTGTACGAATGCAAAATTTTTGTATGCATAATATCGGCCTATATTTATAGCCTGTCAAACGTAACGCGTTTGTTTTCCAGCAACTCGCTATATATACTATTACCGATTCGTTTCGAAATTGGCAAACCGTCCTTGACGACTATTTGCCAAACCATCAACAGTAACTTGTTTTGTCATCAATGTACTACGAAATCGTGAAAATGGAACGGTACATCCACCAAGACTTCAAAAATTCTGTGATTGGTTTAACCTACACTGTAGCTAACTGTTATGGCGGAAGTTTCGAACGTCTAGTGCAAAAGTGCTTGCCAATTTTTGTCGAAATGCTTTAATAGCGACGGTAAGTTTTTATGGCTGTCATCGATCAAAGTTTACGTTATTACAAATAATAGAGTATGTGCGGTAGCATCGTTTGCGTGCACGGTGGCGCCTTTTGCGACGTAGTTGTATAGGTTTTGTTGATAAATGTGTCATTTTCCAGCCATTTTATAAAGATCGTTGAATTGCGTTGAATCTACGGTTGAATGCTAATTTTGCATGATAAAGTATAGCCCACCATTAGTCTTGGCATACCTACCTTCAAAAACTGCATGTTTAACGATTGATCTATATTTTCTCAATCTTAGTGTTTTCATGAAAATATAGACTGCACATGGAAGTGGCATTGGAGTTGTAAGCAGGCTGTATGTAGACCACTGCAGAAGGAACAACTGACAGGAGGCCTTGGAAGACCCATTGTAGTAAGTTGTATCCATGACGTTACATAATACTAATAAAGGGACATTAAGCTGAAACTTTTTTGCTATTTTTTTCCAGTATACTCTTTCAGTATATCAATTAGTTTCCTGTGCTAATCTATGCCATGCGGAAATATCCAGTATTCTGTCAGTCAACACAGCCTCTGTGTGTGAATTGGCCATTTAAGGCCATTTTAGGCCATTTTTATCATAGGCTAACATCTTATGAATGTTTTGTTTTTCTTTTTTCCTGGCTTACAGAATGAAGCATGCATATAATTTGATCTGCTGACTGACTGCATGATATTGTACCACAATAGTGATTTGAAAAAATGGAGTTTATAATTACCCAAGAAAATTGGAACAAGCAATTAAGAGTTACCTTCATTTGTATATAATTTCAAGGCAGTCAAGAGTTGCAACTTGTATCCATGCAGTTATTTGATTTTTAGTCTTTTTTATAAGAAACGTTATGTTGACACAAAATATTTTCTGATGAAGAAGTTTATTTTTTATCAAATACATGAGGAGGCGAAATTATGTGTAGAACAAAAGTACATTTAATAATTTCTTATTGCAGTACTGAAAAATGCAAGGAATTTACTAGTGTCATTTTAATGCAATACAAAACCTTGTATGTGAGCAGTGTATTAGTGAGGAACAAAGGGTGTTTATCCTGTTTATCCTTGAGTAGTGAGTAGTTTTAGGGCACATTGTCCCTTGAAAATTTATACAAATAAAAATGCTAATAGCCTTTTTTATAAAAGCTTCAGATTTGTGCCTATGTATTTGAGCACATTTTAGACTGCCCTAGCCTAGGAAAGTCTACTCATGTGTAGGTTTTTAAAGTTATATGTTATAGTCACTATGTACCTGTTTTTGACTGCTGGAAAAGTTGTGTTAACTGATATTAAAATGTTATCTTTGTAATATATCACTTAAAAAGCCATTGTGATGTCTTACATAAGGCTACCATGTGTGAAGTAAACATATGACAAAATCGTTTAATCGTTTAAAGGCTCATTAACTGTATCTTTTCTGCACTATGCTTTCTGAAATATACCATTCAAAGTTTCAAAAATATGCTTTGGAGTCTCTGTCATCAAGTCATATTACATCTAAAATGTTACTTTTAATTTTTATCAGTCCTGGGCAACAGACGGGGTCTATCAATTTCAAGCACACATGCTTCCTTCCCTGCTTGGCCATATTTTGCTTGAAAGCCAATAAATTATTTTATGGTTAAAAATCTGAGTTGTTTGTTCTTCACCAATATTTTAAAAGTTTCTATGGACACTCTTTGGGAAGAACTTTGGCTTGAGTTACTTTTGATTTGAAATCGTGATATTAAATGTAATTCAAAAAGATACAGCCAATGTGCCTTTAATGAAAATTTATATGATGTATTTTTCACTTGTGCTTTTTTACATTTATTTGTATGGCCATAAAAAGTTGCATACAAGAACATTTTATACATTAAAGATGTTTCTGACTTATTCAAATTTATATTCTTGCTTTAGTTATCGCAAGTACATATGTGTGTAATTTCCTTGGTGTGATAAAACTGAATTCTAACTTGGACTTTGTTTCGCGTCATGGAGACTTTCAATAAACACGAGAAACCACTACCTCCATGCTTAATCTTGTCTTTTTATGAGCCACAATGATGAAAAAATCTTGTAAGTGTCAGATTCAGATAATAAAGCAGCTCGATCGGTTTCCAAAAAATTGAGATTTTAAGTTTGTTCAGTGTAAATCCGAACTAAGGTAGGTGTTGCATAGCAAGGTGTGCTCCATACAGGAACTGTTTCGACGTATTTGCATAGCCGTCCCAGGAACGAAATGTGGTAAGAAAGTGAATCATTTGGTCGAAAACGTAATCTGTTAGTAGGTCATTGCATTTTCGAATCTGGTTTTGATGCTTTTTTGGGTCGGTGAATACATGATTACCCATCGATACGATCACAAGCCTTCTCTCAAGCCTGCCGATTTTTTTTTTTTTTGGGGGGGGGGGTGATAAGGCAACCATCGAATTCACTGGTGTAGTTATTAATAATGTTCTGTTTTCGTGCCATTTCAGAACGCGAAGTGATATACTTTAAAGGTGCCAAATTCAAAGACAAACATGAACATTTAGAATGTGAAAATGGGCGCCAACTGTTTGAATTTAATGTATGCGGACCCCCACGACGGCAAATGGACTCTATTGTTTTGAAGGATCTTCGTCGCGACTGTGAAAACACAAACGGCCGTAACTGCACTGTCCCAAATACATAAACATGACCGCCACATGACCATTTTGATGCGGCTGCCAGACTTGTAATATTCAGATAAATTTCAAACACCTTATCCGAGCGGGACTGTGTCGTCACCGATGACTTGTTACATACACATGTTCTAATAAGTTTGGAGCATTCATACCCTGTTAAAATTCTACTAATTTGGTAAGATTCCAAATAATTAATTCTGATAATTTAATATGCATTACAGAAATGAAGAAGGAAGTGAGCAAGTTAGAAGAGTCAGAAAAAATGGTCACGCAGTGGCAGGAGGAAGTAAGGGAACAATTCTTACACTGGAGAAAACTTGTGTCAACATTTACAGATCTCTTCAAGGGTCTCAGAAACCATCATGACCAATACAAGGATCAACAAACAGAAATAAACAACCAGTTCGACGAAACCCACCGTATACTTGACGTAGCATTGCAGCAAACGAAAGAATTTGAAGAAATGGTAAAAGCTCTGCGCGACAAGAAAGTCACTCACGTTGACCTAGAGTAACTTCGATGTTTGTAAGATTAATAGTTAATTTTAAAATAGGCCTATATGCACCACGCGAAATGGTTCTACGGAAAAATAGTAGTTAGGTCTCAAAAACAGTTTTTGCTCTATAACATATGTGAAGACTTTTTTAGCACAAGGACGAAAATAGGATGTTCACCATCCTGTTCTCATAAAAGTCATAATTTCAATTCATTGTCCCCCATTATGGAAAGATACAAAATTATGAAGAAAGCCAATCAATGACATATATTCTCAGTGGTGATTTTAGTTTGTGTATATCAGTGCTGTATAGACAGTGTTCGCTGTTCCGATATATTCAAATGGTTTGATCATGTTTCTGTTAAAAGCAAAATACGATTAATTAACATTGTAAATGTATCTAGTATACTTGTGTAATCAAGTTGAAAAATTTGAGAGAACTTTAAACTTAGGCCCTCCCTGCTAAGCGATAAATCTCACCCATTAAATGACAAGCTTCAATATCTGCCTTCGGGTCGCTTTTCACTTGTGCCCAGTGCCAGGATTAATCTTTTAAGACATCATTTATTGCTTGAACAGAAGTATCCCTTATGTCTCAATACACCAGATTCTCGCAAGAAACCACCATTTCAAATGAGAATTTACATGCAGTGCATTTTCCGTAGTTAACTTTTATTGTAATTGTTATGGTTTTGTATTTACGAATTCTATAGCGGGCTTGATAGGCCGTGCTTTGATGTACAATAAAGTATATCTTTAATCGGAATTCTTTACCCGAATTCTTACTTCATTTTTCTCTGCTGGAGTAAACATAAAAATTGGCGGCCATTTTGAATTCCGAACTTGGACCAAGTTGACTCTCTGATTCAAAGTAATATCAACTAAATTTCTCAGAAAAAAGTCAAATGGTAAACACGAAACGGCTTATATAATCACATTTACTAAAAGGCAATATGATCCATGTTTTTACAAACCACATTATTTGCTTATATAACTCTAGGTGAAACGGTTGTGTGTCACGTTTAATATGCCCTATTTTATCAGTATTGTGTGTGTATATTCGAAGCTTGCTTTCCTACACAAGCCATATTTGACTCTCATCTGATTTTCGATTTTGCATATTCAGGGACGAGCAAGTATTCAAAAGTATATTGTGGTAGCGGTAATATTTCCGTTACAACAATATACTTTTTAATCGAAAGTAGACTTGGAAAAAATATGTCATTATTATGAAATGGCAAGAACTATACCGTATACCCGTTAGGCCAGATTTGACCTAAAATTATTTGCGAAAATTTGCGAATTCGTCTTGAAAATCTTCTTTTCCTCCCATGGAATAGATTCATATTCTCTTTATTCCGAATTTTCACAATTTTATTTTAACGTTTTATCCACATGTTGGTATATCAATTTTACATCACGAAGGAAAGGTTTCCGAGAGGGTTTTTTTGATAATTTGCCATGGTCTGCCGCGAGCATGATCGGCTATCTTGTTTCTAGTTTTTGAATATACACGAATTCGAACACTTATCGCGTTTGTCTGCCATTTTGTCTGATGGCGCATGGGCAGTGCGGGCATGGAGTTTTCAACTCTGCTGTCCACTTTAATATCAATGACGCCCATGTTAATCGTAGTTCTGAAAAATACTTCGTCTACAAAATTCAAGTAACTGGGTCAACTCATGCCTGAAGTTGTACTAAATTTACATCACGTTGGATACCAGATACACAAAAAATTACTCAGTTAGGGGGTAGGGGTGTTGGTAATAAGTGGATCAGTGTTTCTGACCAATCAATGACTAAGCTTGGTCAAGGCGTCAAATTTAAAGGAATAGTCCAACCAAAATTTAATCAGCTGTATACAGGTTTATATTTATGTCATTAAAGCATTTATCATTACTTTTTGTACAGAAACAGCGATTTGTTGAAGTTATTGCCTACTGGTATCACAGTGTCGTGACACAAATCACAAAAAAGATTCATTCGACCTGATCAGTTTTATTAGAGTTTAAGATACATCACTTTGCCCAAAATCCATTTATACAACAGAATGGTGATCATTATCAGTCATTATAATACATGTAACAGCAAAACGTGGCACATTTACTCATACATTAAATTTACCGGACAATATAGCGATCAGTGGTAGAAATCATGGCAGACAGAAATACAGCTTCATTCAATGTACTGTATTTTTTATTTCCAACGTGGCTTTGTCGGAGATTTCATGAATGCATGATTTATTATATGTGACACTCAAATTTTCTGCTGCACTGAGGTTTTATTTTTGTCATTCTGTTGGGGAAAATTGAAGAGGCTGAATTGTTGGACATCACAGAATCACCCTGCATCCTGCATCTTTGTGAATTTAATTTGTCACAAAAAAGTGACTTTTTAGTAAAAACAAAATAAATCAGGTCTGTGTGTGAACAGAGACGACATCCACAATTCAGAATATTTTATGAATCACAACAGAGAAAACAAGGCCTTAATGAAATGTAAACAACAACAAATGATGTCAATGATACATTTGCCTAAAATATTTTACTCTAAATTTTACCTTGTTGAGGACACCAAAAAAGTTAAATGCAGGTTTAGGAGCTAGTGATGGTATTGCACCTACATAGATGAAAGAATATGTACCAAATGATAACTTCTCTGGGTGTAAAAAGTTACTCTCTCCTTCCTTTCCACGATATGAGTATTTTCTGCAGAGATGAAATTATTGATAGAAATAACATTATTTTCGAATCAACACTCTACAACGCAAGAATTCGTTACCGATCGGACATAGACCGCATTCTTGCCAACGCGACAAGGCAGAAATGCGCAGAAATACGTTTATTGAAACTGCTTTCGTCTGCTGCGGTTTCAACTACATTCCGGGTGGACCTGAAAGTGGTCGTGCTGGCGAGAATGTGCTGGCGGCACGTGTACAATCAGCCGTGCGAGTCCAAGTCCCGTACCGTACGTACCGGACGAGACCGGTCTTGAACTCTGGGAGTTCTTGTGTTTGCGGGTAAGTTGAATTTTATACTTAAATCTTTGTAGGGAGCAAGTAAAGTCTCGCTCGGAACGAACATTTTGTGTATGGTGTGCTTTACAATATGCAATTTCACTCGTTGCATTCTAACTCTGCACACTTTCATTCACCGTCACAACTCTCTAACTCTCCGTCGCAAACTCAGTGTGCCCAAACTTATATTCACTTCAACACAATTTTTTTTGCTCATTTTCCCCCTGTAGATTGCGGTTCAGTGTTAACAGGAGTACGCGGGGTTATTTCGTCACCACGCTGGATACAATCCGCATCCGACGGATGGTGCGAACTGAGGTTCTCTCAAAATACCGTTGACGCAGTCATTACTCTCAATTTTCAATTCACACTGTCTCCGGACAATGGGGGCGCCGTGCCGTGCGCCAACAGCAACGAAAGGCTAATCTTTCGAGATGGCCTCGAGGACACTTCCCCCGTTGTGGAAGCGTATTGCTTCGACTCGCTCCCGGCCACCGTTCAATCCCCAGGCAACGAATTGTTACTCGAATACGGTGAAGCCAGCAGCCCCGTTGGTGGTGTCACAGGATTTCTGGCTAGATATTATGTTTGTAAGTATGAATCAAGATTAAAACTGATTCTCACGGCAAGTTAATTCAGAAATGTTTCTGGTCATGGCTTCTCTCCAAAAATGGAGTCGTAGTTCCGGTCAGCCAGTCTGCTTTCTAAAGATACAATTAACAGATAATTTTCATGTGGTGTACAGATTTATTTTAATTTGAATACTGGGGGAAGGGGTAGTTTGCATAAAGCAAACCATCTTAAGAATTTAATACTTTATTTTCTCCATCATCGATCTCTGCTCCTCAGAAACAAGAAAAAATGGTTAACGCGATTGCTTTCAAGTGATGCGTGCGCTGACCAAAAACAATTCCTTTTTGTCTTAACAGCAGAAAATTATAGGTCATGCCTGTCTCCACCGGGATCGGGAAGATTTTGGTTGTGGGTATTTAAGCGTGGGAACACAAAGGGAAGGAAATAACACACCTTACGATAAGGGCATCGTGGAACTTAAGTCATGTGTTAGAGTGTTTGTAATGTTTTCGTAGGCAGAACAGTGGGTATTGAAGCAGAACAGCGAATCCAATAGAACAGTGCCCGGTTCTCCAAGCCCCTCATCCACCCACTTCGTAGTGAATATCGTGTGACGTAGTTGTTGATAGATCAACAAAGGCAAATGGCTTAGGTCGACTGCGTAGAGCTCACGGATTCTCGGAATGTACAACAATGTCCTTAAGTAACCGTATACACCGGAACTGAGGACAATTGGCAACCACCCCCATCCCGAGACTGTATGAAGGCAAAGAAATTTTAAAATGCGCTTTGTTTTATCATACGTGTCGTTACTATTCGGGAGGTCGGGTGGGGTGGGGGTTCATTCACCCTGGCCTCACCTACACTTAGAATCCACTGATCTGTCAGTAGCATTCACAATTGAGAATAACATGGACAATTTACAGAAAGGAGAGTTTTCTCTGTATGCATGGATGTATGTTGTTCATTGAAATCAAACTCTTTCAGCAACAATTGATGCAACGAGGCGATGTAATGTAGGCAAAGTGACATTTATGTGCAAGATGTTTTAAACTTAGAGTTCAAGGGTAAGATAATGGAAAAGTTAGAAATTAGAGTGAAGATAAACTGATATATCAGTGAAAACCAATCAAGCCTCAATGGGAATTGAAAACTGATATCGGTAATTATTGAAAATTCTTAAATAAAAAACTAAATAACATTTAACAAAACAATAAAAATATAACACCTAATTTTAGTATTATCGTTGGTAGCGTAAACGAAATAAGATTATTGTCTCCCCTCATCTAATGGTCAACACAATATCTGATAATTCTATACCAAAATTCCATTACAGCGTATTCATCTCAAACGATCATAACTGAAGGATCAGGTGCTGTGACGTCACCCAATTGGCCCAATGTCTATCCTAACGAACGCATATACACCTGGGAATTCACTGGGTTGGAAGGCCAGACAGTGCGACTGGATTTCACCGACTTTTTCCTGGAGGACGATGACGACCTATGCACGAATAATTGGGATGTTCTAAGCCTGTATGACGGACCGTCCGAGCTGTCACAGTATATCGGCGGGTACTGCGGTCAGAACAGCCCCGGTGTTGTTCGCTCCTCGGGCAACAGTCTCTACATGGTTTTCAAATCGGACGCGTCTATAGCAGAGTCGGGCTTCCGTTGTCTGTATGCATTCCAAACAGTCGGCAGTGACTGTCTTTCTTGTGAATTGCAAGATAATAGCATTTTGCCATGATGGGAATCAAGTTTTCATCCCATTTCACTATAAACATCGTCTACAGTGGAAGTCGCTTTGGTCGCTCATCTCCATATTGCAAAGTGATCGCCTGCCATAGAGATAAATCGCAGAAATAATCATACCAATTAAGTTATCTCATACATTCGAACGACGTGTAAACCAACTGCAAATTTTCAAGTCACGTGATTTCTGATTTGCATACATGCATTACATTTCACGCTGTCAGGTTACTTGCCTAAAAGTACTTATGACTGAATGGTTATTGTTAATCGAATGTGGGTAGATGAGCTTGATGTCTTATATATGGTAAACGGTATGGTGCATTCAAAAAAAATACCTTGATTCAATCACGGACTTGAACAATCACCCTACTCTGAACGAAACGACTCTCCTTGAAATAGATTTGTTTTTACGCGTGTTTTAGATTTTAACAACTTTTGAACCGTGGGGCTGCATTCTGTCTCAGCCTCGAAATAAATACTACGAACTACACGAGAAGTGATTATTCTTGTCATTCTGTTTTTTATAAGAAATTTCTGTGTTAACGAAAATAGAGTATAGGAATAACCCGCAACCCTTTTTCACTAACACTGTGAAACTATAATTATATCGGCACATATATGAAGAATAAATGTTCTATTCTAAATAAATGAAGACATTTCCACTACTAAAATGCCGAATTTCACTATTGCGGTAATATATCATATATATTTAGGGTATTAGGTATACATGTCAACAGTTGAGATCAATATTTCTTAATCACGGGTCAGCCTTTGTCCATCTTTGTTAAGGGGAGTATTACCTCAATTTCCAGGTTCATATGAATTCTATTATGCTTCCATACAATAGGGAACCCAGAAATCTGGTTGTTGTTGTTGTTGTTTGTATTGCTGTTTATGTTTATTAGCTGTGTTGTTGTTGTTGTTGCTGACCAATAAAATTCAACGAAGATAACTGTTGTGTTGTGTTTGTTTCAAACGTAAGGTAATGTCAAAAGAAACGCTACAAGGACACTATCATTCTTTGACCCGATGTAACTCTGTGCTAACGTACACTCTCTCATAGACTTACACAGTTATCTTCGTCGAATTTTATTGGTCAACAACAACAACACGGCTAATAAACATAAACAACAATACAAACAACAACAACTACTAGATGTCTGGGTTCCCTATGTCCATACTTATCAATTGCTAAAAACATCACCACATTGATTTAATGTCACAGTGATGCTTTTTAGCGTAATACCACCCACAATACAAAACTTTAAACAATTTCTTAACCCACTTTTGCCTTATTTGCGACCGATTTTTCAGTATAACTTGGTCTCAAGTTTCATTTGCGAGAAAACAGAACTATTCCTCACACATGATGACGTCAAAACTTTGGTGTTTCCCCACGAAATGTTCTTGCCCGCATTTCTGATGCTTTCGGGTGGTTAACTCCGTCTATTATTCTAGCCGTGCACATCAAAACCATGAATCTATGAATATCACGAATCAGATGTCATTCAAATCTATCTCCCTTGAAAGCAATTACAGCGCCGAACGTTTGGGGCGGCGGCGCGCGGGGAAGTCACAGTATACACCGCCGTTCATTAGATTCTAGTACCAGCTTCTATATACGAAATGGTATGATACCCGCAGGTCTTGCCGATCGCAATTAAAATGTCAATGTGGGTGTAAATAATAGCTATCTGAATTATTTCTGCCATTCACTGACTGATTGAAGCTCCAATGTAGTGGAATATAAGTTCTGAGACCCCATAGCCAATACAGTTTTGTCATATCGCACTTTAATGAAACTTCCCATCTTCCGCGTCGGTTATTTATATTATCATGATCTTTCATTTCCATTCGATAATTTCTGATTTTTCGTCGATGGCTTTTGCGATTAATCACATTCGCGTTTTAGGGTGTTATTTGCTTTTTCAGCATAATCCAGCCTATAAGTAGACCCTGCTGGAAGCTCGTGCAGTCACAGTATAAATTCTACACTTGGGAGAAGTGATGCCACACTTGGGGTAAGAATTGCCCGCCCGTCAGTCACAGTCGCGAAGAATGTCGAAACACCTGTTATGGATCTATTGCGCAGTCGTCTGTGTCGGTATCAGCGAAACTACAGGTGAGCGACATTGGGCAGTGAGAAGTTTTAAACCATTGATAAAGTCATTTTATGTGAAAGTTTTATCAACAACGATATTTGACTTTAAAGTTTCCTTAAACGTCAAGAAATCAATAAGCCTTAATTGTGGATGATTAGTGTGCTGAAATATTATAACAGCTAACGTGACAAAGTTGTAGGGTTGTCAATACGGTAATAAATTCAAAGATCGCGAAAAAATGACACCATGAATGCTAGCTCATAGACTATTTTGGTTTTTAATGTTGACCATAGTTTCATACTCTATTCCCCAAAGCATGTTGAAATATCAACTATTCAGCGTTTCAACACAGCGCGTTAACGATGTACATACATCGCACTGTTATTGTGTACAATTGTATTTTAGTCCTGACTAAAACTCACCCATCAACAACAACAATGCAGTTTACACATGTATACAGGCTGAGTTGACAAGCTGAATAACGTGTATCCCAACATGCTTTAGGGAGTGAAGCTATGGTTGACATTAAAACCAAACGTAGTGAAGAGAAATCATCAAAAGTTACAGCTAGACTCCCCTTTAAGGGTCAAAGTCACTTTTTTGAGCTTTTACGTGAATTTTGTTTGATATGAAAAGTATTTTGTGTTATTTTACTTCTTAAAACGAGCTGAAATATTGGTCAACTGACTGCGCACAATCTTAACTCTGCTTGCAGCCAGACAAGATTAAGCATTCACGGCAACATTTTACGGTCTGTAGCAAAAATCAAGTTCAAAATTTCAAATGTACAACTCTCACCACGCACGGCTGAATATACACTGTTGCATAAAGTTTGAACCTCATGCAAGTTTTTGCAATGGAATATTAATTGCATTGCCTTTAATATACTAGTAGATACAGGTAGCAGCTTTCTCTCATATCCGGGCGACGTTTATTTGAATTTGTCACAGGGAAGTAATTCGGAATAGGAAAATCTATTTTGTCTCGAGGTCACCAACGAAATCTTCCGTTTGCATTCAGTGAAGGGGTAATTTTTGACACTTTTGCTGTTATGTACCGTCACTTTGTACATTGAGTGACTTTACGCTAGTATTCAATGTTGTCTTGATATCACAACGAGGAAACCAAATGGCCACTTTGTCCCTTTAAGGTAGAATGCGCCTCGAAAGTGAAAGACTTAAACTTTTGCTCAAACTTTCCCCAAGGAATATTTCAACTATTCTCTTTCAAAATCAAGAATAAAACTCGGGGTCACCGTGCAAATTCTGGTACAACAGATACAAATAACCAAAGATTTACCGAGAATTAAAATTCAAGATAGCCGCCATCCCTGTGTTAACTCTATGGAGAAAAATAAAATTTTCTAATTTCGAAAAACTAAGCCGATAAAAAGTTTTCTTACACCAAGAGCTTTAAAATGAACCCCTTCAGGTGGTATATCAGAAAAGAATTGTAAAAGTTTGAGAGTCTGAATGTCTGTCCCCAAGACGCATTCTATATATCCCCTCTGTCATTGCTTTTTTGTTTTCTGCTAATAATCCTTTCATTAAAACCCGGCTGAAACAGAATGTGGAACCAGACCAGGCCATACAGAATCTAAACGAGTCATCGGTGGATCTCCGACGTCCTCGATAAAGTGGCCATGGGTTGTGGATTTGAACTTTGACGGGGATCGTTTCTGTAGCGGCGTCATAGTGGGAACCCAATATATACTGACAAAGGCACATTGCATGTAAGTGTTGAATGCGAACCAATGAGTCAAATGTATTTTGGATAGTTTAACATTTTATCAGCGTGTCTCACTTGCCACTTTCAGCCAGAGGCTCGATGAAACTTTGTAAGAAGCGACATGGCAGAAATCTTTGTAATTGCGCAATAATTACGATATCACTTTCTCTCCCTGAAAATTTCTACGAAAACGAGTACTGTAAATTTGGTATACGATCGATTCCAAACTCAACGTCAACCGTTTTTTTTTATTTTATATCAAATTTCGGATCGTTTCGTACAATCATGTATTATGAATCACTGTGGTATCAGAGAGACAGAGTCGAGTTTACTGTGTTTTCTACATATAATTGGTACACTTAATAAATGTACTTCAACAATGACTATTTCTATTTAACGAATTCATCGGCGCCTGTAAGTTGCTAGAGTGAGGATTGAGACTTTGTCACATAAATATCGGCGAAGTGTTTGCGTCTAAATTTTGAAAGTTTTTTTTTGATGGTGTAAATTTTGAAATCATATGCTGAAATCTAAGTCTCGCTCCTGATGCCCATCCAGCTATTTCAATCAAATTGCAACTACATGTAATTATTGGACGGGCCAGTCAGCGAATAGAAACAGCAATAGAACAATAGAAATAGCCAGCAAGCTTAAAAAGATTCAGTGTTGTAATGTAGTAAGTTGTCTCCAATGGACTTGTAGAGGTCACTGCTTGTTGTATAACAACATCATTATGGAATTCATGGTTGCCAGGGGAAAGAGGCTGGTCAATAATAATATATCTGTACTATGCTAAAATAATTGCATTGCGGAAGCATATATTTGCCGAAGTTTTAAAAAAATCAAAATTAGCTAAAGTAGAAGCGGCGATTCCGAGAAACTATTCAGCTGTTCTTCCTGACCTAATGGGACACTGGCTATAACTTTTGATATTATTTTCATTTATTTTCGTCGTGAAAATTATGTTGATTTTCTTGGCATTTACAAAGACAGCGCTTTGTGTGCGATAAGCGATGTTAATGTTTGAGAAATGAATTCTAGTCTGGACTAAAATTAAGGAAGAATGCGCACAGCACTTCCCTCATGGTTGCGCTGGACATTCATCTCACACATACAAAAATGATGACGTACTCCGCTGACATCTGCTGACGTATCGTTGTCTCCGCAGTGTCTCCGTTTTTTCATGATTACCTGTAACTTTACATCTCGTCTATTGATGTCCACATTTTTCAGTGAATATGTATACAGTCCTGAGCGGTACACTTTTCATGTCGGAACTTCGAGGCTGGAAGTCCAGGCCGACTCGTTCTACCTTCATCCCAATTTTAACGGTAACACTCGCGAGTACGACGCCATCTTGGTCAAACTATCTGCCGAACTCAACATAGCCGATGACGTCAGACCCGTCTGCGTTCTGCAACCAGACGCCGACTACACTACCTTTACAGACTGTTACATAGCTGGATTTGGAGAAATCGCAATAGGTTAGATTACAATCATATCTTTTCCAACACAATCTACATTTACGCCTACAAGGCTCTTTCATGAATTTAATATTATTTTACTCCCCTGAGGCGTAGCGTTGTTTTAAACTCGCCCAGTGAATTCGTTCTGTACAACTTTGTTTTTGTAAAATACAAGTTTCCGCAGCAAATTAAATGTGCTGTAGGTGTATCCATTTGTGAAACCAAGAGCTCTGCATAGAGGAAGCTATTCAAGGAAAGGAAAAAAATTCCTAGAGCCGTTTATATGTATATCTACATACGATCGAATTTCTCGTGCACCTTATCGAGACATTTTATTTCTGTAGTATTACGAGTGGTGTTGGATCTCTTGTGTATTTGATCTCAGGCCATTTAAAGAATATTCTTTGTCTGCCGCCGGTCCTTGGATTTTTGAAAAACCTACCAGCCAGCCAGGGAAAAAACCAAACACAGACAAAAAACACAAGTGTATTAACATTAGCTGATTTTTTATTTACTTTCTTTTGGAAAAATATTTTTTATTGGTAGTATGTTAACATTGTGTTTGTTTTCTCAATTTTCTCTGAAAACCTACCAGCACGCGGACGGCAAACAAAGTATTTTATTTAAAGCGCCTAATTATTTTATTTTATTGTTGTTTTTGATAGGTGTTGGTTCACTGGACATGCATGAAGCTCAACTCCCCCTCTTCACGCAATCTGAATGTAACGGATTCTATGCGTCGGTTTCAAGCGACCCACCTATACTTGGCGACACTCATTTCTGTGCTGGGTACCTTGCGGGAGGCATCGGACCTTGCATCGTGAGTTACTCGTCTTCGCAGTGAAAAATCTTATTTCGTCAACAAGAAGGCCGTTGAAAAATACTGCCTTTTTATTACTCTGTTGTATATTTTTTTCAAATCAGCCCTAAAGCATTTCATAACGGCTTATCTGAGCTTGTTGGCACTTTCAGCAACACAGAGATTAACAAAGACATGAGACACGTGTTTTCAGAATATTACAGAATAAAAGTCTCTGAATTTCTAACTCTCACCGGCATTCGCCATTAACAGGTATAACTTGTGAAAGAGGACGCTTTTTAATCGTATAAAACAACCAATATCACTTGATGATTAAATCAATTCGGTCATCTGCATAAACACTGTCAGAAATCTAGACATTTTGAGACTCACTGGGAAAACCAGTTTTCAATTGGCGCTTTTTAATACTGTTCATACCGCACATCGTTTTTGCGATCATCGAATTTTTTTCTCCCACATCTAATTGCAAACTTTTAATAAATCTGTCGTTGAAGTCTTGTCATGCAGTGAAAGTAGATTACTGTGGGAAGGAATGCGTGAAATTCTTACACGCTTTGGTCGTCAGGGAGTGTAGCTCCTAAACACTATGCGTTTATTTCATGTCGTAAGGGTGACGGTGGAGCGCCTCTGAGTTGTAGGCAGGCAGACGACACTTGGGCCGTAGCTGGCATAGCCACCTTTGGGGCTGGATGTGCGCCACCGGACTTTCCGACTATTTTCGTCGAGTCTTCGTCCCTGTACAGTGATTTTGTAGAGAACGCAGTAGCTGGTATTGATCCCCAGTCAAGTAAGTATGACGTAGATATTTATTCTACTGACAAAAACGAGCTATAATTTTCTTTCGATACCTCACCCTTTACTAGACTACGAGACTGGCTTCTAGACTCGGCCCTTGCTGATCGTTCTGGTCCACGATATATCAACTGCATGGTTATACCGAAAGAAGGCTGATTTTCTTTGACTGACAGGTTCAGTTTTTTGAAAGTATAGTAAAATCAGATTACAATTAATAACCTGTTCCTTGCACTCTTAGATGATTCATGATCTACTTTCGCCGACTTAGCTTTTTTAAGTTTGTTTTGAAATAAACACGATTGGAACTAATTTGGGATAATTGGATTTTCATATTTTTCAAATTTCTCAAAAAATTCCATAAGTAGGTGCCCTATAGCTGAATGTTGCGATGTTACAAATTACTCATCAAAACAAGTAACTTAAAAATAAAAGCAGATGAGCTTACATTTGCAGATCAAATAGACATTACTTCCCCATCTAATTATCCCAAATTAGTTCCAATCGTGTTAATATTGAACACTTTCCCTTAGTTGTCAATCGCTGAAAGTCTTTTATTTGTCTATTATATTAAGCTTACTGTCATTGACAAATCTATTTAAATGTTTATTTCTATCCCATTGCGTATATTTACAGGTCCGGACTAGCCATTTGATGTAATCAAATTGCCTGGGCAATAACATATAAAAGACATAAAAACATTGCTTGCCTTTGCTTTGTTACAGAAAAAAAAGAACGCAACATTTTCTTCCGTCTTAGGCCTACTGACCCGTTTGCAGGATATGACGACACAAACTATTTTGACTTATTTCCGTTTATTTCAAAGGGTCCTTCGATTGTGTGTTAGACTACGAGTTCCCGTGCGGTACGGGAATCTGTTTGCCCTATACCTGGCGATGCGATGACTACAACGACTGCCGTGACGGGCTGGATGAGGCGTTCTGTGGTAAGGTTCAATCTATGGATGCTGGCAGTTGATGGGATCTCTGTTTCCTACAGAGAGATATACGTGGCAAATGACGTCTCTTTCCTTGTTGCGTCACCCTTTGAAGTATGGTCACCCCCCAGTAACCTATTACAAACATACAGAGATTTTCATCCGATGGAAGGGTTATAACATATATGGAAAAATATGACTATGCTCCAGCACACAAATATATTTGTTTATCCCAGAACAGTTACAATGAATACAATTAATGTTTAACAATAAAGCATTAACACCTAAAAAGGAAAAAAAAATCTTGACGTTGGAAACCCATTGTTCTACATGTTTCAATTGTCTTAGGCCTATTGCTAATGTGCAAAACCTTAAAGTTGTTTTATATAATTCCGGATATCATTTTAGCAGCCTTTTAAATTTCAATTTCATTCGGCGCAGTCCTCTTTAACTAATATATACAAACATAAAAGTCCTATGCGCGCTCTCTCTCTCTCTCTCTCTCTCTCTCTCTCTCTCTCTCTCTCTCTCTCTCTCTCTCTCTCTCTCTCTCTCTCTCTCCATGTAGGTCCGAGTGTCAAATTCTTTGATCCGATCTACGACAAAGCATTTGACGATACACCGGCCCAGGAATTTACTGGCATTTCCCTTGATCAGTGTGCCAACAACTGCATCATGTCACTGACTTCCTGTGCCACCAGTTTGACTACGTTGACAGCACGTCAACCTGTCGACTGCGGAGCCAAGATTTCCAACCAGTGCAGCTGTCCGATTCCCCAGGATCTACGTTTTTCCAAATTCAGAATTTCGGTGGTAAGTTTGAATGACAATTTTCCGTTCTTTTCTATACTATTGGACACCTTGGTTCAGGTAGGGGAAGATTAAAAATGTATTTTCAAGGTTTTTTTCTTATTTTTCAGTCTGTAGAATTAGAGGTAGTCACACTTTTCAATGTATTTATTTATTCACAAATGGAAGCGGGCAAACAGACAGAAATGCATGCACGCGTGCACACGCACACACACACGTACATCCATCCATTTATCCTTCCATACATACACACGCACACACACACATAGGTACATACATAGATACATACATAGATACATAGATAAATACATACGTACATACATACATACAACATACATACATAGCTACATACTGTCATACATGCATAGCTACATACATACATACATACATACATACATACATACATACATACATACATACATACATACATACATACATACATACATACATACATAGCTACATACTGTCATACATGCATAGCTACATACATACATACATACATACATACATACATACATACATACATACATACATACATACATACATACATACATACATACATACATACATACATACATACATACATACATACATACATACATACATACATACAATATAATATAGATAGACAGTCCGATTCAACAATCACTTCAAAGTCTAACACTACAGTTTATACCTGTTGCGTTTTTAGATTGCGGCGACACTGTCAGACAGACTTTTCTTGAAGTGCCAAGATTTTCTTCCCAACGTTATTTCAGCTTCGCGACTACCCAGCATCGGTGTCCTGTAACCTTGGAGACGTTGCCCGGCACCAGAGTGGAGATAACCTTCGACCACGTGATGGAGCATCCCGACAGCCCTTGCGACTGTAAAGCTAGGTTATTTCTCTACGACGGGACGACTGAGACGGACTATTGTATCGACATGATGCCTAACACCTTCACGGCCTCCGGAAACAGTATCGTTGTTGAATGGTTTACTCAGCGTCCTCAACTGAGCGGCATTATTGGTACATTTACTGGGTGAGTGTTACTGTCAGTTTGACAATATTTCACATGATGAATTATTCCCGCTGAGAAATTATCGGTGGCCCTACACGTCACGGAACTCTATTACTTTTGAATATAACTCTAATTTTTCTTGACAATATCTTTAATATTTGTAAGAGATTTTATTTCTCCACCGCAAACTTTTAATTTTGTACGGGCAACATTATCTTAACATTATCTTAACTTTAACTTCTCGAAAGTAGTTTTAGTTTTAACCATAAACAAAATATGTTTCACAAAAGTATTTTTTATTTTGTAAAACAAAAGTAAAATTTTTCAAGATAACAAACTCCCCTACACGTCATGGAAATTTATTACTTTTGAACATAAACTCATATTTCTTAACAATATATTTAATATTTGTAAGAAACTTTTATATCTGAACGGGGAAACTTTATTTTTGGGGTAAACTGTTTTTAAAAACTTTTAACAAAAACACTTTAACTTTTGAAAATAACTTTAACTTTGAACAAAATATCTGTTTCTCAAAAGCGTTTTTTATTCGAAAAGAAGTAAAAATTGTTCACAGCAAGAGTTGAAGATTTTTGCTAAGCGCGAACTGAGTTACTTAAATGACATAACCTTATGTCTTTAGAGCAGAAAACTTAAATTCTTAAAGAAAAGTTTTATTTTTCCAAGAGTAAAATTAATTTCTTTATGGAAAAAAGATTTTCTCAGAGCAGCAAATTGAAATACAGAGAATAAAACTTTTTTCTCAATGGCGAGAAACTATTTTCTGAAGACAACAAAACTAATTCTTTCAAGATATATTTTCTACATATGAGTGTGGTTTAAGAATTTGGTAAAACTGAACTGAGAAAAAACGAAAAAGGAAGGATGAAAAAGTCAAACTTACTTTTTTTCAGAGCGAAATTTATTTCTGAGAGGAGAAATATTTCATGTGAGGGCGCAATTACCTGTAATGCATCAAACTCTTTCTAGCGAGAGTAGGCTAAACATATTTTGGGGAAGAGTAAAACATTTTTCCGACGAGCAAAACTTTATTCTAACGGCGGCGGAAGTTAAAGTATCCCACCATACAACACCCAAGTTCGATGACCCAGAGTCTCCGAGACAACCATGACTGACTTCATCGGCGATGCAGGCACGCTAGCCCGGCACTAGCTGCAGTACAGTACCTCTAGGTTTTACCTGGGTATTTGGGTCGGACGGTTTGCCGTACTGTACTGCAGCTAGCCCGGCCCTACCCTGCCTGCGTACGATGTTGTGTGTTGGGGCCGTATAACGCCGGGAACATACAGCATCGTACGCAGTGCTATGGGCACGGGCACGCAAACGAGTCAGTTCAACAGTTGCCACTTGTCCGAGTCCCCGAAGAACGGTTTTGTGTTTGAGTGATTCGTCCTGACTGCAGACGTTGTGCGACGGGATGGACCGCATTGGGTTCCTTCATTAGCTCTGCATGGGCTGCCATAGCCTGCATGCAGGTCTGTGTGTCCCGGCGTATAACGCCGGGAACACATAGACCTGTATAGCCCTGCGTACGATGCTGTGTGTTCCGCTCACAGTCGTTTGGAGAGCTATTCAGCGCTGGTACTATTCGCCCCATAGACGAGTGTGCAGAAGCGAGAAACCCCAAGTCTGGAAATGAAATGGCTATTTCGTATAGGGATTGTGCCACCATGTCATCTTCGACGTTCGATTTTACCGTGAAAAGTAGCAAGTTCATCTATCATGTAACCGTCGACCGTTCCCTATCATTCTCAAAATTCATACCTGGTACTTGATTTGCTTCACAAACGCTCGTTTCGTGTGATTTTCGGCCGAATTCGACGGACACGTCGCTAAAACATAAGCGTGAGCAACATTCCGGTCACCTCACAGTGGACGTTGGGCACCTCCACTTTACTGACGTTTGCGCCGCGTACCCATGAGGGCGACTGGAAGGTTGTTCATGCCTTATGTTTTGGCGACGTGTCTTCTGAACTCGGCCGAAAATCACACGAAAATTCATACCTGATACTTCATCTGCTTACAAAATGCTCATTTCGTGTGATTTTCGGCTGAGTTCGAGATAAACCTGGCCAAAACATAAGCGTGAGCAACATTCCAGTCATCCCTCATGGGTAGGCGGCGCCAACGTCAGTAAGTGGAGGGACCCAAGAGGTGACCGGAATGTTGCTCACCCCCAGGTTTTGGCGAGGTGTCCGTCGAATTCGGCCGAAAATCACACGAAACGAGCGTTTTTGAATCAGATAAAGTATCAGGTATGAAATTTTAGAATGATAGGGAGCGATCGACGGTTGCATGATAGATGAACTTGTTAATTTTCACAGTGAAATCGGACACGGAATGTGACATGGCGTGGTTTTTATAGCCATTCTGTTTCCAGACTTGGGGTATTTCTCGCTTCTGCACACTCGTCTATAGGGCGAATAGTCCCAGCGCTGAATATCTCTCCGAACGACTGTGGTTCCGCTACAGCTAATAGCCCCGCTCACCACAGCCCTGCAAAGACCCGTAGAGTTGGTGACTTCAAATCCATTTTGGACTTGACGTAAAAAGCCAAATTACTGCCGAAATTCAGCGTTCTTGGGCCCAAGTCGTATCCCTGCCTCCCTCAGCTACTCGATCGATCGCTTCCAAAAATGCCAGTCTTTTATTCTTTTTCGTAAATAACCGTCGATGTCGGCAACTCTCTCGCTAGCCCTGCATACGTACGCAGTGTGGTAGTGTTGGACCGCTACCACACAGCATCGTACGCAGGGCTAGCGAGAGAGTTGCCGACATCGACGGTTATTTACGAGAAGTGAATAAAAGACTGGCATTTTTGGAAGCGATCGAGTAGCTGAGGTAGGCAGAGGATACGACTTGGGCCCAAGAACGCTGAATTTCGGCAGTAATTTGGCTTTTTACGTCAAGTCCAAAAATGGATTTGAAGTCACCAACTCTACGTACGGGTCTTTGCAGGGCTGTGGTGAGCGGGGCTATTAGCTGTAGCGGAACACACAGCATCGTACGAAGGGCTAAGACTGTACGCAGGGCTATGCCATGCAGAGCTAATGAAGAACCCAATGCGGTCCCGTCGCACACCGTCTGCCGTCAGGACGAATCACGAATCACTCAACATAAAACCGTTCTTCGGGGACTCAGACAAGTGGCAACTGACCCGCGTGCCCGTAGCCCTGTGTACGATGTTGTGATGTGAGTTCCCGGCGTTATACGGCCCCAACACACAGCATCGTACGCAGGCAGGGTAGGGCCGGGCTGGTGTGCCCGTATCGCTGATGAAGTCAGTCACGGTTGTCTCGGAGAGCAGATCGTCTCATGTAGCCGGCACGAACACGAACTGATACCGGCTACCAACTCGGAGACTGGGTCATCAAACTTGGGTGTTGTATGGTGGGATACTTTAACTTCCGCCGCCGTTAAAATAGTTTTGCTCGTCGGAAAAATGTTTTACTCTTCCCAAAAATATGTTTACTCTCGCTAGAAAGAGTTTGCCATGCATTATAGGTAATTGCGCCCTCACATGAAATATTTCTCCTCTCAGGAATAAATTTCGCTCTGAAGAAAAGTAAGTTTGACTTTTTCATCCCTTTTTCGTTCTTTCTCAGTTCAGTTTTACCAAATTCTTAAACCACACTCATATGTAGAAAGTATATCTTGAATGAATTAGTTTTGTTGTCTTCAGAAAATAATTTCTCTCCATTGAGAAAAAAGTTTTATTCACTATATTTCAATTTGCTGCTCTGAGAAAATCTTTTTTCCATAAAGAAATTAATTTTACCCTTGAAAAATAAAACTTTTCTTTAAGAATTTAAGTTTTCTGCTCTAAAGACATAAGGTTATGTCATTTAAGTAACTCAGTTCGCGCTTAGCAAAAATCTTCAACTCTTGCTGTGAACAATTTTTACTTCTTTTCGAAATAAAAAACGCTTTTGAGAAACAAATATTTTGTTCAAAGTTAAAGTTATTTTTTAAAAGTTAAAATGTTTTTGTTAAAAGTTTTTAAAAACAGTTTACCCCAAAAATAAAGTTTCCCCGTTCAGAAATAAAAGTTTGCTGTGGAGAAATAAAATTTCTTACAAATATTAAATATATTGTCAAGAAATATGAGTTTATGTTCAAAAGTAATACATTTCCATGACGTGTAGGGGAGTCTGTTATCTTGAAAAAATTTTACGTTTGTTTTACAAAATAAAAATACTTTTGAGAAACATATTTTCTTTATTGTTAAAACTAAAATTACTTTCGAGAAGTTAAAGTTAAGATAATGTTCAGATAATGTTGCCCGTACAAAATTAAAAGTTTGCGGTGGAGAAATAAAATCTCTTACAAATATTAAAGATATTGTCAAGAAAAATTAGAGTTTATATTCAAAAGTAATAGAGTCCGTGACGGGTAGGGGCCACCGTAGGGAAATTGGCCCAGTTTAACAAACGAATCCATTGAGCTTAATAACAATGACTTCGAAACAGAATAGAAACATTGTTTCAGTCCGATATTGTAATGTCTTATACAGGTTATAACTTTACTATGCAATCTGGGCGGGAACAAAGTTACAGTGCTTTGCCTTGATTGGCTGTGGCAATCCGAGAACTAGACATACTCTCTTTAAGGAGTTGCCGACACTGTCAAGTGTAACTATCTAGCGGTAATATCAGTCGATCACGAAGGATTTAACTCTGCGAAAGTTGAAATATTGTCAGATCCGCACAAACAGCCCAGCAAATGATGTGTTCTGGACAGTTAGCGGTATGTGTGTGGATGTCTGATCTTGTTTTGTGTACGCTTGACCTGCTTCCAGACAATGTTTCAACTATCGGAAGGTCAATATACTCTTTAGCGACTGGTAGTACCGTCTAGACGATAATTGCCCCTGAAAATGTTGGCAACTTAACTCCTCAATTTAGACGGTATGTCCAGTACCCGTATTGCAAAAGGTTCAAGGCAAACCACTGTAATCTGCCACAAAAATGTTGGTCCGAATAAGAAATTTATAGCTTTGCAAAGAGACAAAGCTGATACATATTATTTTGCGTGAAAATTGAGTGATGAAGCTTTTTACTGAATATTAATATCACGTAAAGACGCAATAATTTCCTTGTTAGAGTGTATGCATCTTGTTGCCTTAGAACATCGATACGACAACGTCAACTTCAGTGAAATTCTTTCCTACTTTCACAGGGTGTAAAACGTCATCACATAAAACGGCAAAACCGGCACACGTCATCACGTTACGCTGCAAAACAACACATCATCACGTCAAGCGGCCATACTGGACCACTGGACGATTTAAACAGTTGTTATTGTTCAAACTTTGGCGTATAAGTATAGACAGATGGATGTAAATTTTTGATATTAATGTCACGAAGGGTGTATAATGGGCACATTTCTTCCTTTTTATCTTTTGATAGCTCTATCTCGTTTAAATTATTGATATATATCGCTCTAAATTATTGTCGTACGTTGTACATATTTCAATATTTAAAACTTTTAAATATATGTTCATTTATCTTCCTCGCGTGAATAATTTGGAAAGCGAATATGTTATGCTGAGAAAATGTTACTTTCAGTAACACTGATGTTTTAGATAGTTTGGTAGTGAAAAAATACAATGCTATCACAAAGAATTCAAAGATTTTAGATTCAAAAGAAAAATACAGTGAAAAGACATTTAAACAACATAAGCTGTACGTTGTGATGGACTGTACTTTTTCTTCTATTTATGAAATAAAATTTCTTGTTTTACTCGAAAAAATCGCGTCGAAAACCTGTTTTGCGTTTTGTCAATACAGTCTGCATGCTTGTATAGTATATATATTACTGTTTACAACGAAATTCGTCCGTACCAGAATTCATTCATGAACAGAAACATCAAAGTTTCGTATTATACACAATGCATTGTTTTGGCGAGACAGATGCTTCAACTCTGTTAGAAGAAGAAGAAGCAGAAGAAAATGCAGCACTGGTTTGATGAAACAAGAATAAAAAATGATAACTACTGTCCCTTCAAAAGTTTGATTACTTCAATTCTATATATATATTTCGATTTTTGTTAGATGATGTTAATCGTTAAATTCCAGTGTATATAAATAAATGCATGGGGTTCATATCGTTTAAGGTAGTATGCGCCTCGAAAGTGAAAAGACTCAATATTTTGATCAATTTTTCCTCAATGACACTTTCAGACATGTCTCTTTCCAAATCAAGAATAAAGATCAGGGGCAAAATTTGGTACTGGTGAGACAAATTGCCCAAGATTTCCCGATATGTGAAATTCAAAATGGCCGCCATCCCTGCGTTTACTCTATAGGGAAAGCTAAAATTTTCGATTTTCGAAAGACGGTAAAATTTTTCTTACAAGAAGAGCTTTAAAATGAGCCCCACAAGTTGTAGACCAGAAAAGTATTGATAAAATGTGAGAGCCCGAATATCTGTCCCCGAGGCGCGTTCTACCTTAATGCGACAGTGTTAAATGTGTATCCGGTTCACGCTACAAAGATAAGCCAGTTCACGAGACCCTGACACCATTTAACGCTTCGATTGTTGAAGTTCCTGAAAAGTTAATACTGGTGGCCACTCTGACTTGGTTTGGCTTGAGAGACTTGGATCACAATCAATACATATCATACCGTATAGCAGCCAGATGGACGGCATGGAAGCGATTTGCGCCAGTTCTCCGTCTTTCCTCGAAACAGAAAATTGCGTAAACATTCCTATTCTAGTCAGTGCGTAATCATGACATGGATGTTGATAGTAAATCAGAGAAGACTTTGGAAACTTCCCGAAATATGTCAATTTTATGGATTACTCGGAAATGATATCGCTTGAATTTTTCGTTAAATTGAAGTATTGTCATTGGCTGCCGTTATTTTGTTGGTTGAGTCCAATAAGGAAATAAATTGAAATTCTGTTTAATGGTGTAATCACAATAAATACATCTTTTTCTGTCAATATTTAAAACACATCGCGCCGCGATATGTTTTATCTTCTGCACACTAATAAATTCTATTTCAAAAACGAAAATTATGAAGGGCTCATTTATCATAATGGTATACGATTTTGTCTGGATGAGTCTCTCTCTCTCTCTCTCTCTCTCTCTCTCTCTCTCTCTCTCTCTCTCTCTCTCTCTCTCTCTCTCTCGTTTGTGTTCAGTCAAGTAATAGAATTATGTAATTACTGGTCGTCAGATCTGCTTCGAACACTGAAATGTTTATTCACTAGACATCTTATGTCATTTTTCTTTTGTTTCGATACTGGTTAACTGATATTACTCAATAGCTTTCTACATCGGGCTTTACAAATTTTGATTTGCTATACTCAAGTCAGTGAAGGCAGTGGATTTTTAATATTTTGCCGTAGTTTCAGTGAATAAGAAATTGTTGGTCTTACTCGCACTCTCCTGTTTAAAACTAGTAAATTATTTATTCATATCTCCTAGACAAAACTATTGGATAAGATTTACAAATCTCAACAAAAAGTTTACAAATGTCGAGTAGACAAATGTTTAAAATTTCACCAAAACGATCTACAACGGAAATGACAAAATATAAATTTAATCATCACGTCGCCAAGTTTCACCGAAGCGCGGAAATTTCGGTGAAATTGCGGATCAGGTGACTTTTTTTAAAGGAACCGAGCCCCTTGTGACTGTCAAACCTAAGCACGTGGTGTTTCCTGTCTCTGTGATTATATAAAATTCGACACATGAAGACCAAAATCTTCTCTGCTCAGCTTGTTCGCCTTCGAAGACAAAGAATTCTCTGTTCTCGGCCGTTATATTCACCCATTCAAAGCCACAAAATTGATTGTATCCGGCATGTTTATCCACCCAGAGCCCTTTATTCACCAGAGAGAGGCTATTGAATGAGGGATAACCCAGTAAATCTTGCGAGGGAATTGTAAAATTCGGAAACATGTGGAGCAACAATTGCTAAAAAAATATTGCAGCGATCCTAACTTTTGGAAAAAAGTTCTCGTGAAGGTCGTCCGAAAAAGTGTAAATTTGGAAAAAAGTAGGGACTATATGAAAATTCCGAAAAATATAATTTGTCCAATTTTCGAAACGCGAAACGATGTAGACATCCTGACCACCCTTCCTAATATACTATGGTTCTTCCCGAAACACATCTTGGCCTATGGCCCGATCTTGTCACATATCACAACGACACAGGAGCAGTCACTGCTTTGTTTCTACAATAGCTCAGTCGTGACGTCATTGGTGAAAACAGACATTGTGCAAGCTGTAGTCCCTTCCACTACGACAGCCTCTGCTTTTATCAAAGAACCCACCCTTTTATCACAACTCGCTGCCTTGATTCTGCATTCGACAAACGATGACAGGTTCCAACAGATAAACAATTCTTTGTTGTACAATGGCATAAATAGGTGTAAACTTCTTTTGATTTAGGAAAGAATTACAATTACAAATGAATGTGACTTTGATTGAGGAATTATTAACCAGTACAAAGATTTAAAAATTCAGGTCTGAAATATACGAGCATTGGGACCTATGGTGCAAGCTAATAAGCTTTCATAAGGACTATCAAAACAATAGAGTTAGAGGGCGTCATTGGCTAGCAATACTGAAAATTACGTGCAATTACTCGCACAGTGGAGGTTGATTGTGAATACAACAATGTAGTCTGAATGCGATGGGCAGAAGCAATACAAAGGATGGCCTATGACATTGACGACAATTTCGTACAAGTTTCTATTTTAAGGAAAGAAAAAAGCCGGCGGTCGCCTGGTATTTCGCTCATTTTAAACCTTTCTTTTAGTCGCTGAAGGTCACCAGGATCATACTCCGAGAGATTACCAGCCATTTCAATGCAATGCTTACAGCTACCGACTTTGAACTGTCCGTATTCGACTTTTTCCCCTATTGAAGTTCATTAGAATACCCAAAATCCACATTGAAATTGGAGATGGTCCAGTTTGGTTCTCACGCTGACAAAGTTGACTGGATTTTCCTTCTCAGTTAATTTTCGAACTTTGAGAAATAAAATGACTCTCAGGTTATGAGACACTTGGTCGGTTTGTTTTCAGAACGACATGCTTCACCTCTGTACTGAAAAGTAAAAAAAAAGTTTCGGAAAAGTTAGTCTATGCAGTGGTTTTTGCGTTTATCTGTAAACTGAATGATCAATGCAATTAATGTACATTCAAAATGGAGTATCTGATTGGAATTGGCGGAGGATCCTGCCATAGTCCTGACACAAGGATAATTTAAATTTGGATGAACAGGTCCTTGTTCCCGATTCCAAAGGGATGAAGGTCACCGAATATGAATGAACTTGTAACTGAGACGTCCCAAGTAGCCCTGTAACACCACCCGACAAGTGGAACTTTAAAACTCATTTGATGAACAGAAAGAGATAATCACGGGTGCTTCAGCCTTACAGAAACTTTAATTTTTTTCAACATTGCTCTTTATCGGCACTACGAACCTTCCCGGGGGTTACTTTAAATAAAAACAGCGCCCCACCCCTAAAAAGAAAAAAAGACAGAAATACTCACCAATACGGTGGGACAGGAAATGCCTTTGTGTTTTACCTTCGTATGAATCGCCATAGTTAATTCAATGACCGTGCCATCTGAAGCGTTTAATACCATCCCGAACTTTTCAGACAGCTTGCAATTGTCCAGTAATACAGGACCCGTCAGGTCACTGAGTTTCGTCGTTGCGTGGAGTCACGTGACAGTCAACGTTAATTGAAGATTCGCAGTTGCATGTAGTGCCATTCTTCCGAGGTCATTGCATGTCAGTGTCGGCAGCTTTATCGAAACAGAATGAGTGCAATCAAAGGAGAAACGTGGCTATTTTGCCCGATGACTTGGATAGGTCACGCGCCTCTATAACTTTGAAAGTTTCGCGGTATGCCGTTTCAAGATTTTTACGTGCCTTAAAATTTGCGTAATAGGGTTGTAGTACAGGCACAATTGTACAGCTCCTTATCAAATCTGTCTTGCATTTCACCTAAAACATTCATCAAGGAATTTTATCCAAAAAACTCGCCTCTTATGAACTCCAGCAATGCAAGAGATACACTCATTGACATATATCTCCACGTCTGTAAGTCTGGCTTCTACAAGTTATAGGTACAGGTGACCGTAAGCTTCAATCAATTGTATAAGGTAGTAAACAGTCAATTTAATGGCCAATTCCTTAAGCAAAGACGTACTGTATTGTCGTTCACTGTGACCTATTTCAATCAATGGCGAATCAGTGTACTGAAAAACAGTCTATTAACGGAGCCGGACGCCCACCAATAGACAATCACGAAACGAATGGACCGTAGCGTTCTGTAAATTACATATATACAGCATCTTCTTCGAGGGCTGAAATATATTAAGCATCGTCAAACTTCACGTGCACTGACAAGTTACGACCCTGCCGTGCCGTGCGTTATCGATTATTGTCAAGTTACGTAAATGCAAGCGACGACAGACGACCCAGAGACGGTCACTGCATGGTTTTTTTTGTACATATTGACAGAAAACACAATTAAGCTTACCGGCTCTGCCATGCGTGATGCCCCGAACACAAAGGGGTGAACCATGGAGGTTTTGGTACCTCCAAGGGTGAACGAAGGTAAATTCCTTCAAATCCATTATTAAGATGGGACAATGCGGACTCCTGGACCTTTTTGAGGGAAGTGCCCCTGCTGCTGCTCCCAAAGTTCCCGGATAATAACCCGATTTATATTTCATAAGTGTCCTTTGGAATGCCTTTGTTGCGACGTAAATTCACTGAATCATACCCGTCCATACGATCGATAAAAGCGAAGTTTAAACCTCCCACTTTTCCTCTCAGACAATGGTTATTTAACAATCAAGGTTTGGACAAGAGCTTATATCCCATTTTCGCCAGGGCCACTCTCACTTGAATAGAAAAGTAAACCTGTTTGGTATTTCGGCGATTCAAATTCTGCCGGTTGACTGGTGCGATACAGTGCGGTGTCAGCGACATCTCCTCCGGTGTAAATTAGTTCGTTGGCACGCAACCTTTCAGATTGACCACAGCCCCTCCGTGCTCTATACCACCGTAACATTTCATGCTTTGCCCGACGATGAATGCATCGAAACAGACCTGATAGTGCGCAAAGAAAAGAAAAATAAGAATGGATCAAACCTGGGCCAAAGTAAACCTAAATTGGAAGGTGCCACTTTGTGAGTCTGTTTACACAGTCGGCAGGCTTTTACTTGGCTCTGTGTGTTCATCGACAACGCCTATAGTTCAAATAGGACGATGCAGCAGTAAGCATCGGGTGCTGGGTTCGCTTGAAGTTTACGTCAGTTCTTATACAACGCTTACAACAGTCGAGAAAGTCTTTATTCTGATCTGAACAATACTGTTTGATGACTTACACTGTAAAACTCCGTGTGCTGATTGTCTGAGGTGGTACATACATACAACGAGCTGAGTCCCCTGAGACTACTACGGGTTGAAGCTATTTTAATTTTAAGATTAAAAAAATTTACCAATTATAACGAAAAATGTTTACTGGCATCAGTCATCGTCAATAATTAGGACATTTTCTTATTATTTGGCAACAACATGAGGCAAGTTAAACCACGATGTTACACTGATATTTGTCATCTAGTTTTGCACATGATATCTGGGTATTGAATATTTTACTCCAAAATTGTATGAGCATTTAGCTCAAACTTGTACCTGACCTTACATAAATCTAGTAACGGGATGCTGAGAGTCCAGTATATCGACGAAATTTAGTCAGTGGTCTAACACATTTTGTCTAAAATACGGTCGTGTTTCTTTGGACGGAAGGAGGATCGTGTCGTGCCAAGATCGATCGATTGTAAACATAGCCGTAAAATGAACAATCCAAACATTTCAACCCGGCACGACAAACTTACAGAAGTAGCTCTCTATTTAAGGCGTACCGCATTTCTTCGGCTTTAGTTATGTTGAGGTCACCCCCTTTTTTCGATGAAAGGAAAAGCAGGTGTACCAGGTTTGCGGTCACACTCCCGCCGGGAACCGGTCACACTATTAAACTGGCCAGTGGTTCGAGTTGAACAATGTCATGATCCTGCCCACGGTCCCTCCATCCGTGTCCTGCACAAGCTGGCGGCAGGGCGCCGTCCACAAATCGATCAGAGGGACTTTCGTTTGTATCTATAGTTTGCCTCGTTTAGTCTCAACAAAAATCTCAGAAACTTTATATGAGAGTTGATCTTGTTGTGTTTAAAAAATGAAAATAGCATATCAGACGGACTGAACTAATCAGATCGACCAGAACAGCGAGAATGGGGCACTCTTCTGGTTTGACTGATTATCTAACGATTGGACTCATCAAAATTACTTGTAAGAGATGACATATCCTAACCTTTAAGTAATCAATGCTTGTTTAAACTAAAAAATTCAGTTTTATATATGATCAGATATAACGTAATTAGTCTTCCTAGATTCACATCTACAGCTTATCATACAACAAAAATATATTTGCGCGTGCGTCATTGACAAATTTCGGTTGAAATGGACTACTTCATTGTGCTCATCAATTAGCCCGCATATTCTTATTTTTCTGAAGTTGCCATTCGGTCACGTGACTAGCATATTCTGTTCTTCCATTTGCAGCATATTTGCATCATATCTTTGTTATTACATTATCCCGAACAAACAGAGCGCCCGATTAATCACTTAGAAACATTATTACGCACTTACAGTTGACTTTGCAGGGTGCGGAACAACGGAAAATATACCCACGCACCTACATTACTCTTGTATAACTTCGTTTTTCGGGCACGCCTTCAAAATACTCAAACGGCCCACACCTGTAGTACAACTCGCAACAGTGGAGGGGTGAGAAAAGTAAAAGTAAGAGCATCCTTTTACTTCGGCTGGGATTTGAGCCAGCCAGTACCAATGTACAGAGCGCTTTCGCCAGGTCGACACAGAAGCATCGAGATTGTCACCATGGCGTTGATCTTCACCCTGCTCCTGGTGACTTCCATTGCCACGGAAATAGGCGCCGAGGGAGGTGAGTACAGTTGAACCGGTGAACGTAATTTATCTTGTGTCGTTATTTCGTGAGAGGAATGCGAACGTGACGCCTACAATGGCTGATATTCATTTTGAGTTGACTTACAGAGCTATTTCGTATGCAGTCAACGTAAAAAAGGTGAATCTCCGAGAATGGCACATTCTTAAAGAATGCACATTGAGGCCCGCCTGTTTCAAAGCGTTTCCATTTTTTCTCCTGTGAATTATCTTTTGGTCGCTAAAACTTCTCGTCAAATAGATAATTTCAATGTCTGAATTTTGGCGATCGAGGAATGGCCCGGGGCTGTCCCACGGGTCACACTCGGGCTCGCCGATAGAAGCCGCTACAGAATTTGTTACAGCTCCGATCCAACAATCGCACTTCTGCTTTTTATTTGTATATCGTAGTGATTTATATTAAGTAGGATAGTCAGATGACATCGCCCAACAGCAACACTCTTCCGTAAATTATAGACTTTACGATCAACAGTTGTCCTTGAAATTCTGCTAGTCTGAAACAGTACAAATGAAAGTTAGGTTTGACCATTAGTCAGAAAGTAGAGATCAAACATTTTTCATTTATTATCCATTCTGTATCAGCGCGACGTCATCAGTTGTTGCTGGCTGAAAGGCAACTCTTTGACAATAGGGATACACCATGACAATGCTCACAATACATATCACCTTATTTTATTTTATTTTCTGATAAAGTTTCATAGTAGCAGATTCGCAGTCAATACGTCACTGTTTTCGACAAACAAAGTTAAGACTATTAATCCATTTTAGAAAAAATCTTAGACTCTGATGGTGATTTAATCGAAAATAATGACTGTGATGTTACATTTATAGAGTTCTGTATATGTGTTCTTGGTCGATTATAACAGAAAATTAGTACGCACGTACATAAGAACATAAGTTATACCTGGAAGCGAATCGTCGCTGGTGATTTCAACCCATTCCCGTTACAGACGGGAAAGGTGAAAGGAAATTCTCAGTGATAGCGATGGACAAACAAAGTGTGAAGCAAACGAGTTGTTGCAGAAAGGTGTGACAGAAATAATATAGGCATGGCATATACTTGCTGCCGATGACATTACCATTTTACGAACCTTGAAATATTCCGCTTTTCCAACACAGTGTTATTAAGTATATTTCTTATCGCACGGACATACCTAGGACAACTACGCATGGAATCTTTTGAAGGGGACCAGATTCAAAGAGTTACTGTTTTACACAATGGGCTTGCTCGCCTATCGGAATGTCTGCTGTTTCATTGAGTATCGTTCAGTTCTTTGTTCAGATTTTATGTGATGTTTGAATGCTTTCGTATATTCCACCCGCATGGCCCTGACAACACCTTCCTTTGTCGTTTTTTTTCGTCCGCGCGTTGGTTCTATACCTTGAATCCCGCAAATGTCAGTGTTTAATTTTAGAACATTATCCGACGAGTTGAAACATAGCCTATATGATCTGCAACAATGTCTAAGGTACGGATGCGCCCGGAGACCGTCATTCGAACTCTTAAACTTGTATTTCAACGTTTTGGTCTACCACTTGTAGGGCTCACTATGAAGCTCATGGCGTAAATAAAGTTTTCATCAGCTTATTTTTGTGAAAATCGAAACCTTAATCCCCCAACAGATTTATATAACACAGGAATGGCGGCCATTTTGGATTTCAAGAGTCGGTATATCTTGGGTAATTTATTTGTCTAGCATCAATTTTTGCCCGGTGACCCCTGACTTTTCTTTTTGATTTCGCAAAGGAATGATTTAAACTTTTCTTGTGGAAATTTTGAGCATAAGTCTAAGTCTTTCAATTCGAGGTGCGTACTACCTTAAGTCAAGATTTTGCAACAGACTGGCTGTGACGTGTGTCTGTGACGTCAGTTATAAGGGTATATATCATCCCTATGCAACTCAAGTTTCTCCCCGTAAATGTACACTTTATGATAATGAGGTCTTTCGTCAGCAGCAAGGCAGTTGCCATGCAGACATCCGGTGTGTGTGTTCATTGTGCTTGGATTTTTCTTGTTCTTTTTTTTTGTACCGAAGCAAATGATATCTATCAACAATCGGTGTAAAAATCACTTACAACCACTGTTTTAATAGACTTTAATTAAAAAAGCGTCTTGTGATGCAGTCAAGGAATATTTACAGAGAAACTCCCCACCATGTCAAGTATACTTAGACCTTAAACTCTAATTTACAGAACTTCAGATACTCGTTTGATATCTATGAAATGTAAAGCATTTTCACGACAAAGTAACCACTTCCATACATTATTCTGGATTCATAATTTACACGATATGTTATGCAAAAAACAAATCAATAATTCATTAAACAGACATTGATAAAACATGACTAAATACTGTCAGATCTCCAGGCATCACTTTGATCCAAGTATTAAATGAAAAAGCAAAGTAAAATTGGTGGTAGAGATAAGATCCAGAGGACGTTCCTGCATATTATGTTGAAAGACGTTTCTCATACTCATAATTTTTTATTAAAGCATCAACCTTTGTACTTTCAACAAATTGAAGGATTAGGGAGTCAGTTGAAGTCAAAGAGGTACTTTTATATTCCATTATGTTATATCATGTACTTACACCAGTTGATGGTTTTGTTTACTAAATCGTGATTGACAGGGACTGTGAGTGTTTCAGTTGACTTATTGTACAGGGTTAAGTTATGATAGCTCTGTCACACTCAAATAGTATCTCGAAATGTAGCCTCGGCGGATGACAGACTCATAACTTGGGGACGCCGAAGCACTCATCCAATGAAAGACTTGGAAATGGGGCACTGTAAATGCAACAATTGTCAGAGTCGGACTCAGACAATTGAAGATTTGAAATCACGGGTACTATATAACATTGATGCAAACGTAAGAAAACGGGGGCACCGTCACACTCGTCCAATGAACACGATTGGAACTATTTTGGAATAATTGGATTTTCATATTTTTCAAATTTCTCAAAAGTGTTAGATGCTCTATAGATTATTGCAAATTACTCATAAAAACAAGTGTGTAATGTAAAAAGAAAAGCACATGAGATAACGTTTGTAGATTAAATCGACATTATTTCACCATCCAATTATCCCAAATAAGTTCCATCATTCGCGTTTATGGCAGTCTCAAAAAATGACATCACTACATATTCTAAACGGTCCAACTGCAGGCAAAGAAATCAGAGTACACCAACGATGACCCCATGACAAAATCAGAAATGTGATACGAATGAGTGTAGTACTCTAAAGCTAATCGAACATGAACATTAAAACCTATCAAGACCTTGTAAAAAAATATAGTTCTGTAATAATAGCTAACTCCGAAATGGGTGCTCTAAAAATACGTCACGCTATCGCTAACTTCCGGTCACAGACCTACAATGAAATCACCTCAGCAGTAACCTAAAGCAGAATTACTAGAAATAAGATGTCAACAGATTCAGAATGAGAAATGGTAGATTACTTACCTTTGCAAAAATAAATTCTACTTTCGGTACGCTTTGTCTTTAGAAATTATTGATGATGCGCAAACAAGGACTGTAGACGCTGTATTTGACAGAGTGATACGTATGTTGCAAAATAATCATACCGTAAATATGTATGTACGGTGAAATGGCATTTGAAAAAAACACCATTTTGGACGTGAAGTTAATGTAAACTTCATCTTAGAAGAATTATGTCTGGGGACATCAAATAATTTTTTGAGATAAGCGATGAGCGAGCCAGAATGGTGCCAATTTGACCAATTTTATTATCAGATTACGGTCTAGATGAAGTAAAATGAAAATCTATGAAAGCTTTACAATACACATCGTCTGTCCAAATTGTTTGATGTAGTCTTGATTACGTAATACTAACTGTCAGTAAACAGACAAAATTTGCTCTGCCGTCTGAAATCGTTAATTTAACCAATCGAATTCAACTGTCAAGCTGGCTCATGGAATTCCCGCTTCTACGCCTGCATATATTTTCATCTTTGCGAAGTCTCCTGGACGCGCCGCTCCTAGTGACACGAAATGTATTTCGTTAATTTGCATTGTAGTGAGTAGAGACTCTGGACGATGTTGTAGAAAGTAGATCTCTCACATTCTTGTACAATGCCCAGACATACATTGAGACACCATGTGTATTTGTATACGCCCTGTTTGTTGAACGTTCGTCTTCACTCAATTGACACTATACTTTTTGGAGATGAATCAAATGCGAATTCCAGATTCATTCGCGAGATAATTGTTGTAAGGGACAAGCCATTAGATCATGGGAAAGTGCGGTCGAAAATGACAAGATTACGTGTAGTGGAAATTGTTTGAAAAGTTCCTAACGCTGCTTGTGCAGAAATATTCACAGACTTGTAAATGAGTACATTGTAGAATCTTTCGAAAGATAGTCTGACGCTTTGTGTGTTCCAGAACAAAATTATATTGACCCTTGAAAGGCGAAAATTGCATACAAAGACTCTTACAACACCCCCCCCCCAAAGATTTATGGTCTCTCCCTATGTCATTCTCGGTTTTCTACTACCTCCAAAATAAAAGCGTGAAAGCTCAATGGAATCTTTCTTTTCTGAATAATTTGTAAGTAGTTTATTTGCCTGGCCGGTGATAACATTTACATGACACCAGAGTGTTCAATTTAGGACTGTGATTCCATACATGGAAGAATCTTCTTCGGTTGGTCGATCGACTTTGTTCCCTGAATTCAGGCCACTTCAATTGCTTCTGTAATCTCAAACCTCTTCAGAAAGATGTTTCGGTTGGACTGGTACGCGTGTCGGTATTGTTATTTAGATGCTCTTTCCTCATTAACAGAATTTAGAAATACTTGAGTTGACAGCATCTATCGCGCGTGAACTTATTATCAAGTGTAACTCAAATTTCTGGGAGTTCATCCCGTAACGCCAGTGTCACAAGTATACCTCTGCCATATATCAAATAAAATAATTTTTAAAAGTTGTTTTTAACGTAATTTATTCGATTTTTATTTAGAATGTGGAAGTAATCCCTGTCAAAACGGAGCTGCATGCGTCGATGGACGTGGTGTTGATAAGTACACTTGCCTCTGTACCCAGGGATACCATGGTGTTGATTGCACTGAATTCTCTGGTAAGTAAACCCATCGCTGGGTACTTTGCGTTCATATCCCTTTTCATCTTTCATCTCATATCGTGGTATAATGCACCTCTGGATAGACACTCGGGCTCTCAATTTTTAACAATACTTGTCTATTCTACACTATTTGTGTTGCTTCATTTTAAACTCTTTGAGCACTTCTGGTTTTTTTTCTCTTAGATAATACAGTGATTGCCACCATTTTGCCGGCCATTCTGAATTTCAAATATCGGACTGTACCAAACTTTGAACGCCCGGTGACCCTTGCTTTTCATTTAATACCAACACAACACTTGATGCACTATATTCCCGTGTCATAAACATTCTATGCGCTGCAATATTTAATATTGAATGACGACAGTACAGCAGGACACACAGACATGTCACGATTTCTCATAACCATGGACTAACGTTTGTACCGTCGAACCATATTCTATGCGCAAAGTAATCGATTTTGCACTGACAATTTATCCGTTTGTTTTTGTTGATTAATTCAGGTGCGACGTGTGGAGGAACATACTCCGATCAGGTCGGTACGATTACGTCACCGAACTACCCAAACTTCTATGAAAATCGAATGAACTGCGTGTACCTGATTCGTATCCAGGGAGCCAATCAGATCACGTTCACCATCACTGACTTCAGCACCGAAGAATTCAAGGATGTCCTGGAGTACGGCACTGGGCCGAGGGCGGACTTCGCGGAGACGCAGCGGGACTTTCAGGGCAATCTCACGGAACAGAATGCACTGCCACAGCCGTTTGTACACAATGGCGACCAAGCATGGTTTATTTTCTCAACAGATAGGAACATACTGTTGCGAGGGTTCAGTATTGATTACGAGTCAGGTTTGTGAAGTGTCTACCGTGTTATTTGTTGTGTTTGAATGAATGAGTGAGTGAGTGAGTGACGCCTATTTCACAAACGGTGTTTAGGGGTTGTAAGGTCATATTGACCAATACATCGTAGTCGAATAATGAGCAAAAGATGGTGAAAGCCCCGTCCGACGATGCACCGTCTATGGTGTCGTCAAACCGTGGAGATAACCACGAGTCCTCCACTATTGACCAAAAATGTTAATCCCGGTCGAAGCTGTGCTGGAAAATTATAACAGATGTTCTTTACGTTTAGATTTTAGAATTCAATCGGAGTAGCTCGCATAATAACTAGAAATCCTGCAAAAAACGCGATGTTTCAAACTTTTGCGGTAATAAGTTCTATAGTTATTTATAAATGTTTTGTCTTGTCTATTTTCTAGACGGCGATGATTGTTGGTCGTCTCCCTGTCTTAACAATGGTATCTGCGTGGATGAAGTACGGTCCTACACCTGCGTATGTCCTCCTGGCTACGCTGGCGACAATTGTGAAACAAGTGAGTCGGACTTTCAGAGAAAAGTCACTGGTTTCATAATATCAAACGACAACAAAACCTCTGCTTTCTAACAGAAGTGGTAGAATTTTCCGCATTTAATATGTAAACAGCTTATTTGAAATGTCGTTTGCATTAAAATTGGTAATTCAATACATTAAAATCACCCAATGTAATTTGAAATTGTCATGGCTCACTGCGAATAACCACTGAAATTTCCATCTACCATCGACATTGGGAATTTAAAACGTTTTTCCTGATTGCATTAAGAGTGTATTTTCTTGCCTTTTTCAGATATTGATGAATGTGCGAGCCAGCCGTGTCAAAACGGAGGCACTTGTATCGATGGGGCTTCGTCGTACACGTGCCAATGTATGCCTGGGTACGCTGGAGTCAACTGCGAAATAAGTAAGGTTTCGTTCTATTTTGGAACCGGGTGAAGTGGATTGATGAATGATAAATGGAAGCAAACTCGAGCTAACAGACCGAGGGCTGACTCAGTACTTCCATGAGTCACCTTTTTATTTATTCTAGCTTTTGTCTTCAAAGCCGTAATTATCGCGTGATAAAATATTTTACCTGAGAATATAGATAGTATAACATCTTGACACTGTTTTGTTTTGCTTTTCAAAAGATATCAACGAATGCGCCAGCAACCCGTGTCAAAATGGAGGCGTGTGTACGGATCTGATCAATGCTTTTGTATGTACGTGCAACCCAGGCTATGCCGGCACCTTCTGTGAAACAGGTAAGTTCAACTATTTCAAGTACTTGGCGAGTGCATTCGTGACACTAATGGATGATATTGCTATGTTTTATATACTCTAGTTCTAGCTGTTTAAGATGAATGACACAACACTATCTCTGCGATGGCCGTGTGGCCTCAGTGTGCTGTACATGACGTCACTCCATTGTCCTCCAAGCTGCCTGGAGAACTTTATCACAAATACTATATATATATTACTTCAAATCTCACTTTCAAAAAGACTGACACCTGCTTTCTCATAAAATAAAAGGACATACTTACATTGACATTGTACTTTTTTTGTATTTAAAATTGTTTTATTGGTAACATTTTTTTTAGTAACATGGACTTAAGATAAAAATGAAGTACAGTGCTTAGTTATCCACAATTTTGTGTAAAATTGAAATCCATTTGTTGCAATGACTCTCTAATTTGTCTTTTTCCAGAGCTATTTCGTACTCTAGATGGTAGTTGAATTTCAATTGCAACATAAAAGCTGCAAAGTGTGGTTTACTTTGTTTCATTTTCATGGCATAGATGTGTCTTTTGGCTAACAGTAGCAAGTGATTATGAATGTCAGAGTAACCGTCAACACCAAAGAGCACTTCATTTAAGTTATGTCTCGTGAACAAACTGAGAGATGCCTCGAAAAATGTGTGAAACTCGTTCCAGAAGGTCTCAGTGAATTTACAGGTGTAGAAAAGATGTACTTAAAATAAATCTGTTGACGTACACACTTTATCTCTATATGCTATTGAGCCTTAAGCTCTTAGCTAGAAACTTTTGGTGCATATTTGCCATGTTTTTGGTCGATTGTAAAGTACCGTAAAGTACACACTTGGAAGAAATTGCATCGATTGTTATATTCTGAAAAAAGTAATGAAAATCATCAAAAAGTTTCAGCCACTGTCTCTCTAACATATCTGTTTCGCGTTCTTTTGTTCTATAGATATTAATGAGTGTGCAAGCGACCCCTGTCAAAACGGAGGCGTCTGCCAGGACCAGGAAAACGGCTTTGTATGTATGTGTAGTGCAGGGTTCGCCGGGACACTTTGCGAGATAAGTAAGTCAGTTGTCATTACCAGTTAGCATTTATAAGCAGGGAAACACCAGGAAAATAGCCGAGAGGTGACTAATTCACTGTCAAAATGTGCTACTTGGGTTACAAATTATCGTGGACTGTCTAAAGAATGACGTTGTTGCATTACTGATTGGTTTGCCCCAGACTCTCTTGACTACGATGATATCATGGAAAAAGGCCCGGTCTCGATTATTTTACACCGGGCGCTAGTTTGGGGATATTCTTCAGACTGCTCGGAGTCAGTCGGCTAAGATGTTGCTCGTCACCGTCAAACTGTCATCACAATGTTTGTTCGACTCCACCTCTGCATGTCTTGGAAGCTTGAAGCTTATGGTGACTGAGTGACTCTTCATATTCTCTATGCAACATGTGCATTGACAATACATGTCGAGCTTGATGCAAAATGCGGATCCTGGAGCGGACCAATCACCGTTGTGCTAGATGGACCAATCAGGTTACATTACGTAGTCACTTTAGGACCAATCAGAGTGAAGCTGTAATCTTCGTATCAATTTTCTCATGTTGTTTTGGCTACAATTTTACCCGCCTTACGAGCGCTGTAGTTTTAGAGATTCAAGCTACTTTGGGGAGTTCAGAGTACCAGTTCTGTTTGTCGTTTTCTATGCAATAAAACCTCAAGTGTTTTATATGCTTTACTCCTACTGCCGGTGTCCGAGACTCGTGACTGCCATCAAAGAACCTGCTTCATCACTCCCCACAAAGCTTGAAGTTGACCGAATAACATTGAATCATTTCATGACAGCCAATCAGCTGCACGCAGCATATGACTTTAATTCAAAACGGTCACAGAAACTTCTCTGGGCGATTACATTTGTAACCTTCAAAACCATTGTGCATTCATTGAATGTTTTTGCTGGAACCGAAAATCAGGTTTAAGTGCATGCTTAAATACTGTGAAAAGATTCTCATGTCACAAAAAGTACATAAAATCGGCTAGTTTTGTTCTCATTTGTGTGACGCAGCATATCAGCCGTAATGTACACTTTCAATAACTATCGGACGATGCCATAAATTTTCAAGAATGACAATTTTCCTTTCTTCTCCCCCACCCCCTCCCGGGCAGATATCGACGAATGCGCCAGTGCACCATGTTTGAATGGCGGTACATGCTTGGACGGCATCAATCAGTTCACCTGCCTGTGTATGCCGGGCTTCGTCGGCATCAATTGTCAAACTAGTAAGTGTAAATATTCGGACATTCCAAAATGCGCCACCTCGTCCTTGTTTCGGATTATCCTTTCCGCAAGCCCAGGTGTAAATATTGTTTTTCCATTCGGAGAGGAAAGTTGAGATCATGAAGTGAAATAAGTTATTCACATTCATACGTAAGACAACGGGAATAATCCGTATTCAGCTGATGTACAATGCAAATAAGCAGCTTATGCATAAACTCGGACCAGAAATCTTTTTCGTCCATTGAAAATTATGAACGTTGCTTCTGACTGCAATATTTTCAACCATGGACGTACCAAAATCTTTCTGCATTACCGAGTGCAATATTTGCAAGTGGGTATGGTCACTGAGATGATTGCGTAACTGATGTTGATTTTTTTAAATTCCAGATGTCAATGAATGTGCCAGCAATCCGTGTGTTAATGGACAGTGTATTGACGGCATAAATGAATACACGTGTGTTTGCAACAGCGGCTTTGAAGGAACGAATTGCGATATTGGTGGGTAACAACGAGTGTTTCATCTTACGATGGACTTTAGATGACCGATACATGGAGGTCAAAGAAAACGTTACTTTGTGATTGTGCTTGTCTTATTTGCAACCCGATTGTGCACACTTCGACGGATCAAATCCCCCCTGAATGATTACTAAGGCAGTTTTCAAAATCTGCCAAAAGTGAATTTAGGACTTTTTCACCACCCATTTTGGTACCTGGTAGCGCATCAGCACATTTATGGAAACCATGTCTACGACAATCTTCAGTGACAAGAGTGAGAGGAACACAACGTGTATCGAGTATGAATTGATCTCGTTCTTTAACATCCGGGACATTCTAAAGTTCAAAATAAAAATAACAACAGAACAAGAGAAAGGGTGTCTAAGATTGTGATAATTTCTTGCTACTAGGATATTGAGTGTGGTAAATTTGTACCTTTCTCTCTATTTAGAAAGTAACGAGTGTGACCTCGTCAGTTGCTTGAACGGAGGCACGTGCATAGATTTGGTAGGAAGCTATCAGTGCAACTGTGTTCCCGGATGGACTGGACAACATTGTGAAACCAGTGAGTATTGAACGAAAGAACTTTACGTCATGTGGTTTTGAATGGTGGGGCAAAAATGAAGATAAGTGGACCCGGGCATCATTTTGCATTAATCACCGATAATCAAGGGAGTCGTTCAGTGTTAGGGTTGGGGTCCACAAAAGCAAAAGGTGACAAAAGATTGAGATCAGTTTGTGTAATTAATGTTATACAAATCAAACATCATACTGGCCATGTGTTTGACTGGGAGGAGAACTCCACTAATGCGAGAACCTGGATTGAAAAGTGCGGCTTTAAGGAAATTCCCCAGTCTGAGACCTGTTTGTTTTGTTGTATTCAATTAAATCATGTGAGACCACTGATTCACTTTTTTCCAATGATAGAATCGATAAATGGATGCCCGATGTCCTCAGATTATTCATCTTAAAGTGTCTCTCCATTCCACCACAGACGCGGTAAAAGCGAGACTGTGTACGATTTCACTAGTGTTTTTTGCCTTATATAGAAAACACTATCATGCAAATTATGTTGCAGAAAGCACACAAGTTTTTATATATTAATTTGAATCATTCATTTCTATGCAAGTTTGCCAGCAAATCAACTGTAAGATAGCCTTATTGGAGATAAGATACTACATAGACCCTTTTCTCCGGGATTGACAACTATTAATTTTAACCAATGGGTGTCAGCTCAGTGTTCTGTCTTGTACAGTCCTGTGACCGCCTCCTGACAAACGTTCACACGATGTCAGACAACATGAGCTGACCACAAAGTTCTGTTGTAGCGTCTGCCAAGAGCAATGGTCGTAGGATTGGAAAGCAATGCGCTAAACCAAGCGGTTGTATCTATCGACAGGGCAAACAGTAATTCAATTTCAATTGATATGGAATTCAAATGATAAAACGTTTGGAAACTATTTTTTTGTACGCATAAATTTATAGGGAGAAATTTTGAAAGCTAATAGTGCGACGAAATGGTCTTGCCATAAAGGTAAAATTTCTGTTACCCAGAAACGTTTGTTAATAATATGGTACGGCAGCTGCAATAAACTTGTAGCCATAGCAACATCCCGTAATTACAGTTGTTTGAGTTCTTTTTAGAAGTTCACGTCATCAATCTTTTTGTATTTATTGTCGTTCTTTGAATAGATATTGACGAGTGTGCAAGCAATCCTTGTCAAAATGGCGGCGTCTGCACCGATCTGGTCAACGGCTACACCTGTACCTGCCCTGCTGGATATGTTGGAGTGCGGTGTGAAACTGGTAAATGACCCCGCTTTTAATTTGTTTCTATTTTGTGACGTTGGGACAATGTGTCACATGCCGAGCAACCTTGAAAATAATACCCTGAATAGTTATTGTTCAGTTTGTCAGAAAAAAAAGGAATTCTTGTGAATTCCATGCTTCTGAATAAGTAGCGGACATTCATCTTTTAGTCACTTAAGTCTGTCTTTTACCAACCTGTAGGGACCACTTTAAGATAAGAGCTGCTAAGATTATAAAAGTTTACTAAGGCAGGTACCACGGAGCTTTTGCTTCGCATAGACAGGGTATCTATACAAGATCAGGTTATATTGCCGGAAATATGTCAATAGGCAATAAACAAAATGGAGGGTGTCAGCCTCAGTGACCCAGGAGAAGAGAATTGTGTTAAACATACATGTAGGCTAGTTGCCTAGAGAAACACAATGACTATACACAGTTGAAACACCTTTTTTACAATGGATTCGTTTGGGTCAAGGTCAAATGAGATGTTCAGTAATTCAACCATAGACCCTCGAATAAACTTGAGGGTATATGATTCAACTTCAAATACAGTAGTTGTCGGTTTATAACAACAGTGGGACTCAATGCAACGGTGTGAATCAACCTCAAAGGATATCTGTTTGTTTCTCGGTAACGTGAAATCTAGGGAGCCCGGGTCAGTCCCGCAATACCGTTAAATATATTACCCAAAAAAACCCTTAGCTACTCAAATTGATGTCATAAAGGGTTCGGAACATATACCAAACAACATTCTAAACGCTTAGAGAATTCAGTCCAAAGTCGTCATGTCCGAATCACGTCTGAGGTATTAAAGACTTTTTTAGAAAGGACATGATAGGTTTTGGAACAAGCGTTAGATAGGGCCTTGCAGAAGTCGCCGGCTGCATGGTCACTTTCGACAACCAAGTCTTGAGTGTCACACCAAATACATGCAGTAGGCATAAATACTGTCAAATTGCTTTTTGGTGTTACTGGTGACGACAGCGAATGTCACTCTTCGGGTGTCACATCAGATAAAGGCAGTCAAGGTTGTCGAATTAATTGTGGGTATGACCACTGAAGAATCACAGCAGTCCCTCAACGTCCTCTTAGTGCATCACTGTCGCCGAATCACGATGCGCCTTCTTCTGTCAATTCGCTCTGAGGAGTAACTCTTGACGAATCACAGTGCTGGTTACTCCCGTCAAATCCCTTCAGAGCTTCACTGCGTCGACTCATACTACCGTTCAACACGTCATTTCAACCCGGTGCAATCCTGACGAGTCCCTGTGCAGGCATTCACTTCCAAGTCACTCTAGGGCGTGACTGCAAAAAAATCACGATGCTGTCACTCATTTCAAATCACACCTGGATGTCACACCTGACCAATCATGATGCGGTCGATACCTGCTGGATGCAACTCCCGATGCTGCAGTAAAATTAAGCATTGCCAGTTTCTGTGGAATGCAATGCGGTTTCTCCACAGCAGTCAAACGAGCAGCGCCTTACAGATCATTACTGTGAGCAGCGCTGCTAAAGTTGAAAGCACAAATGTTGTTATCAGCCTATTAGTGGTGGAATACACGTGATACAGGGATTTATTACAGAATTAGGTGGGTATGTAACTGGCTATTGTTTGTACAGTGAAATGAGACACTGATATATGAATATTTTGGCGTCTTTTTAGTCAGAAATCGACTTACAACGCGGTGTGATCTGTTTCAGATGTCAACGAATGTGCTAGCAATCCTTGTGCGAACGGGGGAACATGTACCGATAATGTGAACGGATACGTTTGTACTTGTATGCCCGGGTACACCGGAATCAATTGTAACATAAGTAAGTGAGAGCAAGCGCATGCCTTGGCCATGTTAGAAATATTGAGAGAGAGAGAGAGAGAGAGAGAGAGAGAGAGAGAGAGAGAGAGAGAGAGAGAGAGAGAGAGATGGATGTAATAAAAGAGTGATGAGCAACTGATCCAACAGATAGTGTTTTAATTACAGTCTCAGTAGGTTGATTGTAAAGTTTGATCCAATGATATTTAATGACACAAGGTTCGTAAGGATCCATTTCTTGAAGAAGACAAAATCGCCATTTTGTGTTTAAAACTATGTTTCTGCTTAAAAACACCTCTGAACTTACCCTGTTTTCAAATTTTAAAATAAGCGTGTTGTCTATTCGTCGACAGATATTGACGAATGTGCCAGTCAGCCCTGTCAGAATGGCGGGACTTGTAACGATTTGATCAATGCCTTCACTTGCACATGCCCAGCTGGTTTTGTAGGCGTGTTCTGTGAAATAAGTAAGTTTATGAAGATAAATGCTTGTTATAGAGGGATCGAATTGGGTCTTAATGCTTCATGTAGAGAGGTTTAATTTGAATGTTTCCTGAAACACCATTGATAGTGTTCATGTACAGTACACACATCAATTATTATCGTCATTGTAATTTTTTTTCAATTTCTCAACTTTCAACTCTGCGTATTTCTCTTACAAGTAACATCAAGCAGGTTAATGAAGAATTGCCTATATAATGCGTCACTTTTTGTGAAATCTATAGAAATATTTCTATTGAGTGGAAATGCCAGTTGTTGATCGGTGATACCTTTTCTAAATAACAGATATTAACGAGTGTAGCAGCGCTCCCTGTAGAAATGGCGGTGTCTGCAATGACGGTATCGATGGATATACCTGCACTTGTGCGCCTGGCTGGACTGGTGTCCACTGTGAAATCAGTGAGTTAAAAATTAATAAATGGTCGGGGTTTCCCCCGGGTTTATTTCAAAAGGCAAAAGAAAAAAAATACACAGCAGATAATTACCAATTTCATGTACATTATTGACGAACAATCAATTAAGCTCTCGGAGCGAGCGTGATGACGATTTATTGTAATTTAGAAGTTAGGCCCATGATGTGAAAACTTTTCCTCGGAGTAAAAGCTTTACTTGTTCCGTGTTTTTGCAGATATAAATGAATGTGTAAGTCTTCCCTGCCTCAACGGTGCAACATGTGTAGATGGTATTAATAGGTACACGTGCGTTTGTGCCACTGGTTTTGAAGGAGACAATTGCGAAATCAGTAAGTGAAGCTGCTGATCCCGGGGTAATTTAAAGTTACTGTGTTGTGAAAATGTCGTTGGTGATGCAGACGATGGAGGGACTGTAGGAACGATTTACATTTTATTATCATTGACTTTGTTGTTTACAAGTATTGGTTGTTGCATAAGTTGTTTTTTTTAAATGGGAGATCGCAATATTGCTGTAGTGGAAGAACGTTACGTGTTTTTGAGGCGACAGTTCTGTTATGGTGTTTGAGGGAGGGAGAGAGTTAGGAATGGATATACGTAAACTGCGCTGTGATGGATGAAATGCAAGTGGTGGGAGTAAGATTGGACGGGATGTGGTTGTGTAGGAATGGTGTATATCATATGGTGAAGGTATGGTGAAGGTATGGTGTAGGTATGGTGTAGGTATGGTGTAGATATGGTGTAGATATGGTGTAGGTATGGTGTAGACATGGTGTAGGTATGGTGTAGGTGTGGTGTAGGGAGGATGTGTGATGTAGTGAGACAGTGGTGGTCAAGACTACTGGTGATGGTATAGTGGGTGTTATAGGGGGATGGCTAAGGTTGCATTGAAGGGAACGTATGACGGAGCAAAGTGAATGGCGCCTGTCAGTATCCATCTGTCACATTTCACTTTTTCCCTACAGACATAGATGACTGTGTACCTAACCCATGTCTGAATGGCGGTAATTGCGTCGATGGTATCAATGGGTACACTTGCTCTTGTTCGCCGCTTTGGACTGGACAAAATTGTGAAACAAGTGAGTCGAACAAAACCCACAATCTGTCTTTTAACAACGATAAAGGCACGTTTGGTTGAAAACTTCATCATCAACTAACCACGTCTCATCAAGGACACCATTGCAAGCCTCTGTGCTGGCCATTATCTATCTTATGCAAGAAAAGCAGAAAATTCATTTGAAGAAGAGAGTTTCTATAACTTAACATTTTGCAAAGAGCTTATGAGGTGATGACGCGCAATTCTCGAAGTGATGCTATCGACGACGAGAAACAGATCTTTTTCGCCTTAAATCGTCGATGTCAGTGTATTCTATTCATTTGCGATCGCGGTAAAAATTTTCAGACACATTGCTGTAGAAATGTCTGCCATTTTGTAAGTTAAATAAAGGAAACCATGCGCCCTGTGTTTCGTCGTGTAAATGTGTATAATACCATACGTTTGTTGGACAGAGTGCTGGTAACAAATACACGACGTTCAACCACACGATATCCCAATTCTGAATGGAAAATACCTTGTCATTATATTGTTGTCATTTGGATTGTGGCAACGCTAACACTTTATCATGAGCATTGGCAGTAGAGGGACAACTCCTTTCTATCTACGTATACGTCCCGATTTACTAGTATCCAAAGACACCGTGAGTGGATGCTGAGAATCTGGCAGAGAAAATATACCATTTATAATAGTTGTATTCTCAGTGCTTATGATACAATTTCATCGAGCAGAGGCACATTGACGGGCCCTCTAACATGTCTGCTCCAACTGTCAATTTCAATTTCAACAGAAGCGAAAATTTAACAGCTATTTCGTGAGCTATGGTTCAGTTATCTTTCATAATGTTGAAGTCTTTGACCGCGGGCAGCCGCAACATACTTTACATGCGTTGGTGGTCACGTGGGGGGTTTTTTGACCCTGTATGACCCCAGGTCATAACGCTTCGGGCAAACTTTGCATGAAATGAAGTAAAATGAATGGCCTGGAAACCGTACCAGAGAGATCGAGACACACTAAGTGTACCAGGTTTACAACGATCAATACAAGCTTGCCGCACAATATGTCTGAACTTAACGATTGTTCCAGTGGTTGGTTTTTATCTGTTAAGCTCTTATGGTTACTGCATTGTGTTTTGTTTTAACGTTTTCCTCGCCGGAATGTCCCACTAACACTATTCTCTTCTCCCCTGCGGCATTTTGTGAGTCTGTCTCGGGTATTTTACTCATCGGATCAGAACAAAGCGACCGACATCCGACGTAGTTGCGATGCGATCCTAATCATGCACAACTACTAACTATCAAGACACAACCCACACCCTGTCTGGCAACGTGGTCCAAATGTGTGCTTGTGTCAGGCTGAAATGAAGAACATTAAAGGACTGTGAAGGAACATGAAGGACGATATTTCTGAGTACTAGAGAAGATGACAACTGAATTTTCGATGCAGAATTCAGTGAAAGACAGCGCAATCTCTCCAAAATAGCGTGATGGCTAGTGTTACCAGTACAAAATGGGTTGCAGGCCGGCATTTCATTACACGATAGGGTGAAGTACAGTATTTTCACAACAGAGTTGGGTGAACGACAGCATTTTCATAATATAATTGGTCGAAAGACAAAGCTATCAGTGAAGTATATGGTTGAAGACAGTATTTTCACTGCAAGATAGGGGGCGAACAACGATGTTGTTAGTGTAGAATATATTATGAATATGCTGCACTATATCGACTGTCCTTCACGCAAGCGCGCCGAGACAGGGCTGACGTTGTCACAAAATCAAGCGTGTATGGCCTGCCTGTGCCGTTCCTGTCACCACAAGAGGACGACATCAACTTTCTCACAACGGCACTTCCGAGAGCGATGCCAAAGCGACCACGCCATCAGAGCGCCAAGGAATGCCCCGCCCTCCCCGCGTACCATCGAACCACCCTCCCATGACGGCCAGAGATCTTGCGCTCGACATTCAAGGCAAAATTCTACGTCGAACGCCCTCTCTCATCGCAAATCCCACAATCATACTCACAAACATATGCTTCTTCAGTGGTCTTCCTGACCCTGCCCTAATAATTCTGGCTTCTTGCGAACCATATTCAATCCTCATTTCATACAGTCCAAATCATTTGGCATATTTTTTTCATTTATTAGCTGTACGATTCACACCGAAGCATTGTTGAGACCCCTGCGGGTGGGATTCATAGTCGACTGCTGTGATATTTAGTAAGCAACCATTGACAGGTTCGAACGTGTCATTTTGGAATTTGGCCCGAAACTACAGAATAAAACTCAATTCTTGAATAGACGTAGGCATATCTTAATCTTAATATTCACGTTTTAGGTGACGTTTACACTTAACTTTTACCACAGGGAAACCAGAATGGATAAACAACCTAACAAAAACACAGGCCAAAACGAACAATTACTTATTACTTGTTTGTTGTTTTTGTTTGATTTTTTATGTTTTTTGGTTTGTTTTTGTTTGTTTGTTTATCCTGGCACGCCTGTGCTATTACTTCTCCCATTACAGTCACGATAAATAGATATCAAGGCTGAACCGCCAAAAATCTCTACAGTAGTCTGAAGCATAAGCAAACCTCCCGCCCTGGCTACGCCGTGACCATGTTCTTTATTCCTAGCACATGTTTGGTATTGATTTGACATCGTAGAATTACGTATTTCTTTCATTTCCTGCAGGTACCGATCCATGCAGCAGCAATCCGTGTCGCAACGGTCAGTGTAGTATGACTCCAAGCGGCGGATTTATATGTCAGTGCAACCCCGGATACACAGGGATATACTGCCAGACAGGTGAGAGGTCAAAGGGCAGAAAGATACCCGCATGCTGTCAAGTTTAATGCAATACGTCAATTCTTTTAGTCTGGACCTTAACAATGGTCTAATGCTGCAACACAGTCGAAACCGATGTCCAACTCCAAATCCGAGTTTTGTCTACATTGGTAAAATTGAAAAGTGTCTAAATCATTGCAAAGATACTTCACATGAATCATATCGTTGCTGATGTGTGGTGTTGGAATTTCAAAACGTCTCTACAGTTCAGTAAACAGAGTAAAGGGAGTCTGAGAGCATTGTAATGGCGCAGTTGCAAATGTAAATCTGTGGATTCTGTTTTTTGTTAGCTGTGGGTCCATAGCTGTGGTGTTTTCAGACGGGGTTCCTGCCTTTTACGGGCTGGTTTTGACTTAACCCCGCCACCACAACTATGGGATGTTCCATAGACAAACGTCCAATCCGCCTCAAGCACCCTTTGCGCAAGTTTGTTCGACGATATTTCGAAAAGTTTTCATCCAAATTACAAAATGCCAACACTCATCGATAGCTTGGTTATTAGAGACTCACCACGACCAGAAACCCACTCAAAATTCACTGAAATATCACCGTTTTCTAGCTTTACCCGACATGACTACCCGGAGACCGCCATTTTGCTAGCGTAAAACTGTCAGTCGACGCTAACTGCAGCGCGGTGCGGTGTGGTGGCCGAGTTAAAGGTCGTAAAAGTCAAAACCAGCCCGTAAGGCAGGAATCCCGTCTGAAAACACCACAGCTATGGACCCACAGGCTAGTTTTTTGTGTGAGTGGGATACATTGTAAGAATTCTGCTTAGGCCAAAAAAAAAAAAAAAAGCTGTTCAACGGGCGGGATGACTTCAAAGTTGGGTAGGTAGGTCGGATTTTTTTTTTTTTTTTGATTTTTTTTTATTTTTCTAAACAGAACATATAATATAAACACTTTTTGGGTGTTTCATACTTTTTCTTAGTCACATAACATATACTGGATATGTTGTTTAGTACGTTCATGAATTTCTCAAATCATCACAAAACCTGTTTTGAAGGCTGATATACCGATTTTTCTTACTTTTGACCCTGACCTAAAACTTGGAGGGGAAGTGAGAGCTGTTCGTAACTGCCCTCCCATTGGTATACACTGAAAATGTGCCTTCCCACTGAATTATGATGCCCACTGCCCTCCGGTATCTACAGTCTGCCCGCTCCCCACTGCCCACAACAATTCACGCTCCCCGCTGCCCTCTCCCTACTACTGAAATTCCCCATTGCCAACTAGATGCCCACTATGCAACCCAGATCAACACAAAACCATGCAAGCAGTTAGCAGTATACCTTGGAACATTGCTGCCCTCTAAGTTAGGTTCTATTAAGCACGCCGCTTTCCCCTCCCTCTACGTATTTTCCGTTGCCCACTGTCAAAAATTTTCTCCCGCCCGCTGAAAGTAATGAAATTTCTTCCCCGCCCACAGTAAATATCGATATTTTCTCCCCGCCCGCTGATTAGTTTTGAAATCTGCCCGCCCGCTGAAAAACTTCGCACGATCACCTTTTTGCACGAACAGCTTCGTTGGCGCCACCTGAATCTAACGGAGCTAATTTCTGTGTTGGTGTCACCAGCCATATGAGCACGGTGCATTCCAACCAAAACTCGCGACTCAGAAACTGACGGGTCAGCCCCGGGGATGTACAGGGTGACATCGTCGAGTGAGGGAGTGAAATTAGACCATTCGTCCTGTGTCCAAGTCAAACAAATGTCACAAGTTTGACTCCTTGTGCATTCTCGACAACGGAAACACAAATCATGTCCGTCCTGCAGTGAGAACTGCTGCTTACAATCACACATTCGATAGGAGAAAGCCATGATGACAATCGGAACGAGTGATGACTCAAAGAACAATTAAGAGTTTTAAAGGAACACTGAAAATAGGAACACTAGAAAATATAGACTGTACAACCACTCGGACGTGAAATAAACGCCGGTGAAACAATACAGTACAGAGTGTCTAAGCTATACGGAACACGTGGCGTAATAGTTTATTTTCCACGGCATATTAACCATGCCCTTCACCTTGACCAAATGTTTGTGATGCGCTTCCACCTTTACTCTTCAAATCATATAGCCTGTATCAATCTCACTCAAGTCAATGTCATTGAAAATGTGAAGGTCATTCATCTTACAGACAGATGTTCACTGAATAACATCTCCGCGTTTCTTCAGATTCGTAAAGATTTCGGGAAAAAAAAAAGAAAAATGTGGAGTGGTCCAAATATGGGTCGGTCGGGCCCGTTGAACAGATATTTTTTTTTCCTCGCCTTAGGCCAAAAAAAAAAAAAAAAAGCTGTTCAACGGGCGGGATGACTTCAAAATTGGGTAGAGGTAGGTCGGATTTTTTTTTTTTTTTTTTGATTTTTTTTTATTTTTCTTAAACAGAACATATAATATAAACACTTTTTGGGTGTTTCATACTTTTTCTTAGTCACATAACATATACTGGATATGTTGTTTAGTATGTTCATGAATTTCTCAAAATCATCACAAAACCTGTTTTGAAGGCTGATATACCAATTTTTCTTACTTTTGACCCTGACCTAAAACTTGGAGGGGAAGTGAGAGCTGTTCGTAACTGCCCTCCCACTGGTATACACTGAAAATGTGCCTTCCCACTGAATTATGATGCCCACTGCCCTCCGGTATCTACAGTCTGCCCGCTCCCCACTGCCCACAACAATTCACGCTCCCCGCTGCCCTCTCCCTACTACTGAAATTCCCATGCCAACTAGATGCCCACTATGCAACCCAGATCAACACAAAACCATGCAAGCAGTTAGCAGTATACCTTGGAACATTGCTCCCCTCTAAGTTAGGTTCTATTAAGCACGCCGCTTTCCCTCCCTGTACGTATTTTCCGTTGCCCACTGTCAAAAATTTTCTCCCCGCCCGCTGAAAGTAATGAAATTTCTTCCCCGCCCACAGTAAATATCGATATTTTCTCCCCGCCCGCTGATTAGTTTTGAAATCTGCCCGCCCGCTGAAAAACTTCGCACGATCACCTTTTTGCACGAACAGCTTCGTTGGCGCCACCTGAATCTAACGGAGCTAATTTCTGTGTTGGTGTCACCAGCCATATGAGCACGGTGCATTCCAACCAAAACTCGCGACTCAGAAACTGACGGGTCAGCCCCGGGGATGTACAGGGTGACATCGTCGAGCGAGGGAGTGAAATTAGACCATTCGTCCTGTGTCCAAGTCAAACAAATGTCACAAGGTTGACTCCTTGTGCATTCTCGACAACGGAAATACAAATCATGTCCGTCCTGCAGTGAGAACTGCTGCTTACAATCACACATTCGATAGGAGAAAGCCATGATGACAATCGGAACGAGTGATGACTCAAAGAACAATTAAGAGTTTTAAAGGAACACTGAAAATAGGAACACTAGAAAATATAGACTGTACAACCACTCGGACGTGAAATAAACGCCGGTGAAACAATACAGTACAGAGTGTCTAAGCTATACGGAACCACGTGGCGTAATAGTTTATTTTCCACGGCATATTAACCATGCCCTTCACCTTGACCAAATGTTTGTGATGCGCTTCCACCTTTACTCTTCAAATCATATAGCCTGTATCAATCTCACTCAAGTCAATGTCATTGAAAATGTGAAGGTCATTCATCTTACAGACAGATGTTCACTGAATAACATCTCCGCGTTTCTTCAGATTCGTAAAGATTTCGGGGAAAAAAAAAGAAAAATGTGGAGTGGTCCAAATATGGGTCGGTCGGGCCGTTGAACAGATATTTTTTTTTCCTCGCCTTATGTGTACTTTTTTATCATTATCGTGGTGTCTTTTCCCTCGATTTTTTTTAGTCTTACTGCGCTTTTCTTCGAGAGAAAGTACAAAAGAGAGGCACTCTCCGTAGTGGTTGCGCGGCAGAACACGACGATATTCCACGTTTTGTCATCAGAGCGTCGAGAGTCTGTTCCCCATTCAACTTCTCGCCGTGAACGATAAGCTGGGCTTCAAAGCGATCAATTACATTTGCACCTGTTGTCACCCGACCTTTTAATCGCTCGGCTGACCTCCAAATAGAGTCCTCCAAAACATTTCAACCGTTTGTTTATGCTAATCACGGCGGCACAAGAACTTTGTCTTTCACTTTCTCTATTGTTGTGTGCCATGACTCTGTAATCGTATTGAACCTGAAAGTACTTTCTTCTAAAACTTACATGCTATTGTGTTTCAAAGCATGACAACGGCCACTGAAAGTATGTACAGGTTTGTACCGCTGTCTCCTTTTCCACCTTTGAAGCTTCGAAGCCAATGATTTTTGCCGTTTGTTTGTCAAAAAAATGTGTTCGAGAGAGTAGTTTTAACACTTCCTTCACTACCCTAGGCTAGCCAACAAGTCGATTGTTACATATTTGAACAAATATCAGAAATCTCGTCTTTGAATGAACCTTTTTTATTTCTTCGTCAGTAAGATCTTGCGCATGTCTCGTATTAGGAAACTGGATGTTTCGGGATCACTCCGCTATTATGTGATCCCACTACGATACCCATTCAACCCCATTGAATGTAAATATAAAATATAAATTTTGACAATTTTTCCCAGTATTTTTCTACTGTTTATCGATCACCTACAGTTTCTTGGTCTACTCCGTAAAGAACATTGAAGTACCCTGTATTCTGCTTGTCAGTACATCTTGTTTGTGTGTGTGGCGTGAACTTTTATTATTAGAAAATGAATTCTGTCCGGACAGTAGTACATTTGTCAACACAAACAGTGCATGCCACACACACAATGTCTGTGTTGAGAAACCAAATACTTGAAGTCTTTTTTTTCAACGTTCTGTGGGGGAGTGGGTTGAGACACTGTTGTATGCAAAACTTGCCAAACGTTACAAATTACTGGGACTTTAAATTTATTCAATTAAGACATTGGTAAGTTCACATAGTAGTACTTGGGGCGAGTCTAGCGCTGCTCATGATCCCGCGCAAAATAAATGAATAAATAAATAAGTAAAGAAATAAAGAAATAAATAATGAATAAATAAATAAAAAATGTGGGAATAATGAAGCAATTTCCTCTTCTATCGACATTGCAAAAAACTTCCTCCTAAATTCGACAATATTTATGAGGAGTGTCACAGTTCAGTCTCAAATTTCGTTACGTGTTAATTGCAATATTTAGACAACTATTTATGGCTGTGTAATTATACAGTGCGTCCAGTCTATAATTCAAGACCCTTGGCTGAATAGACACAACTCTTATATCGTCTATTTTCAGATATCAACGAATGCTCCAGTCTACCTTGCATGAACGGCGGTATATGCAGCAACCTTCAGGGAATGTACAGTTGCACGTGTCGCGAAGGGTTCACCGGCTACAACTGCGAAACAGGTAGGAAATCGCACCGGTCAAACGTTGTTAGTAAATACAGATTTAACCCGTCATTACAATTAGTACCTGTGGATTCAGAGTCTGTGTTGTACAGACGGCAGATGTTGTGACAGTTAATGTATATTGAAAGTGTGGTCTAAATAAACTGATGTCATACTATAACAATATCATTAAATAGATATTAAATTCAGGTAGCACTTTTAAAAGGCGTAAAATGCCACCACTCTTCCCACAGTTCTCAATCACCTGGTTCTCGCATCAGTTCCTCCCGCCTCGTATTATATGAATACATGGTGCCGGGCTTTTTATTTTTTTGATAAAAGTTTACTCAACTTAATCATTTTATTAAAAACTGATAAACAACGTGCGCCCTGAAAGATTTCGCACGCTGGTACAAAGGTAAATTAAATGTGAGTGCCATAAACTTGCATTTATTCCCTAAGTCGAATTGCCATCAACGACTGGGCATGCGCAGATCATTCAACGTGCAGTGACCATGCGCTGTGGTACCTATACTAACAGGATTGTCAGTTCGGTTTTTGAAACCTTCCAAGGCCTCTCCTTTGGTCCTCTAAGATTAGATGCACCTGTTTGTGAGACTTGTTTAACAAAAGACCTGCTTATTTTCGTTTCTCTATGACCTATGAACTTATTTGTGTATGATTTGGTTTTTGAAAACGAAAGAGCATTCCATGATAAAACGACAATTCATATGTTGATGCATTTTTTCCATCAGTTACATTTTGTGACTTGTCCGGCGAATGGTATAATCAGCTTGGAGACAAAATTACTCTAGAATCGACACCAACAGGGATGTTGCTAGGCAGCTTCCAGTCGGCTGAAGAGATCGCTCTTGGATACGATGCCGGTAAGTATAATTTGACTATTGCATTATAGCTTACATCAATACCAGTGAATATTTGTGACGTCATCCTCCAGATTATTAACGTTAATGTATCAGATTACCAAGCATTGTGCCCCCGATGTTTCTACATCTACAAATTCACTGGCATTGTCAAAACTATAAAATAATAGCAATTAATGTAGGCCCTCCCGGTCCATAATTTACTTCGCCTCGTACATTGTGTCATGCAAAGTTTACGTGAACTTCGTCCATTATGGGCCTGGAGGGGGCATATTCTTGCTTAAATACAGACTTCTAAAGTGCAAGTTACATACACTGGCAGGCACATGGACAAATTTAGGAAATCGGCTTTACCCTTGTCGCAAAGATCAGATACTTTTTACTTTCAATGGTGGTCAACTTGGTATGTTTTTCATGACAAATGACGCATTGCACTCCATAGCTCATTCCGAAGCTCCTTTACAGATTGTACCCTAAGTCGCAGCGAGAACAAAATGTACAGTTCATGTTTGTGATGATACAGAGAGGTGTCGGCCTGTTCTTCTCTAGACTTTGAAAGCAGACTTGTCTTTTTCGAAACAATGTAGGAGACAGACAAATTCTAATAGATGGTCCTGCATTATCAGGACTCACTGTTTAATTAATGTTGCAAGTGCTTGTTCACTTTACTAGGTGTGAAAAGAAATCTCCAGTGTTTAAATTTGAGAAACTCGATGAACTTATATTGAATGGGGAAAATCATCCCGCGTACTTGTAGAACTTTAAAGTAAATAATGCACTTAATTTAAACCATGATGTTCATTTTCAAGAAGAATTTGGTTCGAATTTTTTAAATTCTCTACAACACTGCTCTTTCTTCAAAGGTCCAACTCTAGTGCTGGGCTATGCGTCTTCGGGCAGCCAACTACCCACATTCGGGTTCACGGTTGTTTTCAACAACGGGGAAACCACGACCAGCTGGACAGGGCAGTGCGAGCTCTCCAACAGCGTCGAAGTCCTCCTAACCACGTGGGTGTCCAGTGATAAGTCTAACAGCTGCAGGGAAAGTTACCTGGTGAACAAGTGAGTAATACGTGCACACAATTCTCTGCTCACTCCAAAGATTGGTCGGCGAATGGAGTTTATGGGAAAGTGTTGGATATTAAGACTTGATTGAAGTCGGTGAAGTTTTAGAAAAATAGAATTATTTGCACAGTTTTCCCCTTGAACATTGGCAGCCCACTGCAGGTCAGGTTTTCCTTGCGATTGAAACGTGTTACCTTTGAGTCTGTGATTTCGAGTGAAACGTCTCTGTATCGCGCTCACCCTACTCACACGTTTCATATGAAAACAGAACGCATAGCAACGCGTTCACCCGACTCAAACGCTCACAAATCACAGACTTGAACCAAGTCTAGATATAACAAACATGAAACCATCGTCAAAGTGAATTGTATTGTTATCTGGTCATAAAACTACCGTGCTATGTGTGTCCCTCGGCGAGTACCATTCATTACAAAAGTCATTTCAGGACAATGTTTAGCAGGTAGAGATTTTGTATAGTAAAGAAGCTGACTGCTAAAATCAATTCTTTATCAGGGTTAATAGCTTTAGAACTTCATATCTTAAGATGACTGGAACTAAGTGATAATGTGTAATGATCTTACTGACCGTGGCCGCAGAGGTATTATAAAGCCAATACTTGGTGAGAGTAATGTGTTCGTGTTTACACTTAACGATTCCAAAACGATAAATTTAGTGACATGGTATATTGTAGCTACAGAGCTATATAACACCTGCTATGACCTTTGAACACACAAACAGATCCATTCCATTGCAGAAAGCAAAAGCTACTTAAATTAGCTTGTCTTAAAGGCTGCAAGTAGGAATGAGATATTTAAATTCGAGAGGCCCATTCAAGATGCCCTGTTTTACATTTTCACAAAATTGAATGTAGTTAGGTAAATGCAATTTCGGAAAAAATCATTTGGTCGTGCGCACGTTCTGTTTAAATAAGAAGCTTGTATCAGTGTTAAGCAGAAGTAGTCCGCTTTTTGTGTCATGATGTATACAAATGTCGTGGAGTAGGCGGCATTGAAATAAGTGGCAATAAAAAAAGGCTAGGTCTGTAAGGTCCTTCAAGTTATTGAGGTCTTGACATTATTATACCTGGGACAGCACGTCTGAATGGGTAACAATAGAGGCGCTGACACACCTACATTCATTAAATTCCTCGTCTTGTGTCGCGTCATGCGAGAAATGTTCCCGGGCACACGGCATTATTGTTCCCGATGCCTTGACCTCGGCTTAAACACAGCTATGGTCAGACTGGGTCTGCGTTCATACTGGAACTGGCCAAGTTGTTAATAAAATAGCTGTGCCCCCACCGAGCAGGAAATCAATTTGGTTCTACAAAGGGAATAATTTGCTCCCTTTAAAACTTCAGTCATGGTGTTTGCCTGCGATGTTTATCATCTACCTTACAGAAGGCCATGCTTAAAAGAAAATTCCTTCAATATTGATGCATTAGTTTAACCTTTCCTTTCTGTTTCCCTCGCAGAATTGGCCGTGACCGATGGACGCGCTTCCGACAAAGTCTCGCTCCAAAAAGATATGATGAGCTGTAGGTAACTTAAATTGGCCTGTAAAATAATACGTCATCTTTTTGTGTCAGCTTTTTATTTGTATATGTAGCTATTTTGCCAGTTATTCGTCATTTTTACGTTTTCCCCATTTGGTTGTAGTCTCCGCTATTTTAATTTTTCTTACCTTACCTATACGTTAGGGTTATCTACATTGTATATTTGCAATTATCTGTAGTACTTAAAACTTTTAGAATATTCTAACTTATTGGAATGCCCTCAATTGAAAGTATGTCAACAGCCTACCTAAAAGCCTATCAGAAGCTATAAAGGGTGTCTTGAACGAGCTCGTTAAAAGTAGTAGGGCATACGTTTCGCTTTGTATCTAGCATAATCACCCGGTTACATGAATATGCCATGGATGTGCAACTGTCATATCCGCCTAAGTCACAAGAAAAATTCCATGTAGTCGACTTCGCTATCCTGTTCTACAGCTCCACATTGACTTAAGCTAGAATGCGCCTCGGGGACAGATATCTGAACTCTCAAACTTTTACAATTCTTTTCTGATCTACCACTTGTGAGGGTTCATTTTAAAGCTCTTAGTGTAAGAAAACTTTTCACCGTCTTAGTTTTTCGAAAGTCGAAAATTTTATTTTTTCTCGATAGTGTTAGGGATGGCGGCCATTTTGAATTTCAAATATCAGTAAATCTTTGGTATCATTTGTTTCTCCAGTACCAGAATTTTCAAGGTGACCCCGATTTTTATTCTTGATTTTGAAAGGAAATCGTTTAAAGATTCCTCGAGGAAAGTTTGAGCAAAACTTTGTCTTTTACTTTCGAGGCGCATACTACCTTAAACAGTTATACGACGTTTTATTAGATGTTAAACATGGCGTTGCATAGGCGAGCCCCTAATGACGTCAGCAGCTAATATTGTCAGCCTACATTTCATGAAGTTCAAGTGCTCATAATTTGAGTGGCATTGATTATTCGAGGTTATTATCTCAGTGGGTCAACATTTTATTTTTATTCAAGGTTTCTGTCTACACGAGTTAATATCGCAAGGGGGTTATTCATATTAATTTACATTGAGAATGACCTTGAAGCGGTCATTATTTCTAATTGTTTATAAACCGACATATTCACAGTCAAATATGTCCTCAGCAATTATACCTCAGTCTGTATATTTTATGTTGCTCACAGAGTTTATTAGCACGCTGACCTTCGACCTTTCAGCATGACCCAAACATGATTACAAACATTGTTTCATACTAAATACACACTAACATTGAAAGCATTGGAGAGAAGATTCTTATTGTGTCAGCATTAATTAATTAATGTCATTTATTCCATTTGTTCTCTGTCATTATTTAATTCGTGAAATAAATGAGATGTGACGATAGCATCAAACTTGACTTTATGTTGATTCAGTGTCATTTTGTATGTTGAGATTCACCTTGTGGCTTGAACTTCACGTACAAGGATTCAAAGATGAATTACACTACGAACCCATGGCAGATCATTCGCCAACGACATATATCCAACGACAGATTAGTTGTAGCTGACGCATTAGATGGCGAATCGGTGATCAATGGTGTACCACCCATGACGGATCTGTGATTGTAGCTCATCAACAACTCGTGGTCATTGATGTATCCAATGGCAAATCAGTGTTCAGTGGTTTTGCGCGATTCAGCCGTGTGGCACCCTGGGAGAGATTCAATTTGAAGGCCAATGGTGTACTCCATGACAAATCAGCGATCAATCTGATCAATCATGCAGCTGGCAATTACACGTAGTTGTTACAATTTACCTTGTGACAAATAAGCGACCAATGGTGTGCATCAAGACATATTATAGAGGTCAATAGTGTACCCAATTAATGATATACCAAATGACAGCTCATGAGTGATCAATAAATGTCCTGTGACAAGCTAAATCAGTAGATGAAGATCTATATCATGACAGATTTGTGGCCCATAAAGCACACATTTTGGTAGGCAGCCCTTATGTGAGTGACGGTGGGTCAGTGGTCAATAAATGTACCTTGTAATCAATCGGCGGCTAAAGATGTATCTTGTTGTAACCTGATGTAACAAGTTCTCAATAGCCATCATGTGGATTTCACTATAATTAAATTTCAAAATACATAATAAGTATTATAAGTAAGAGTTGGTAGTTTAGCTGATGTATGACAATTATTGATACACGATAAACAATTATTTTAAGCTAAGTAAATATGTGCCACACAGATGGTCATGTCTGACCCATTTACACTTGTGTTCTACAACGTCAATAGTATTTTAGCTGGGATTTGCAATGTAACGGGTCAGTGATGCTGCTTACTGAATACATGACACGAGATGACCTCTTTTCATTCCTCTTATGAAAAGAGCACACAAAGGCTCGTTTTGTTTGCGATTTAGCATGTGAAGATCGTCAACAATTTCTATTTATAAAAAGCCATCTTCAGGGCGTCGTTGCATTCAGGGTTTTATGACGGTACTATGGACAAGATGTCACGCACTTTCTTAGCCCAACTTTTCTTCCTCGCGACGGTGTTCCCCCTCGCCGCTATCGTCGACGCCGCAGACGGTAAGTCATCCAGTACTTTCTTTTTGAATAGGTGTTTCACTTTGTATGAAAATGTAGTTTAAATGTGTCTCCTGCTCTGTCTCCTGCTCTGCAACAAACAACAGAAACGACATTTTAACTTTGCTTTACGAAGGACCCCGTTTTGTACAACGGTCCCCCCACAACCGTATTTGTACTCACTCAAACGAATAAGTATTGACATATATTCTATTGACAGAGGGCCATGGACAATACGAATTGTGAAAGAAATCTAAGCTTTGTAATTCTACAAGTCTCTATTATCAAGGTACTGGGTCGACATAATTGCAAACTCGCTAACAATTGCTTACTTTGTTGTGTCATGCTATGCGTACTTGACAAAAGCGCGGTACAAGAGAATATATCTGCTGCACCAAGGGTCGCCGAATTTCAAACCGGATTACCCCATACATTCAGCTATGCACAAGTCACTTCTGCCAAACCGGGAAAATTTCACCACATTTTCCACTTTACTTTTTGTAAACCCCGCAAAAAACGACAAAAAAGTTTTCGCTCAATTTATCCTGTTTCTGGAAGCCTGGTATGGGAAATAAAGTTTTTCTTTATTTTTTTATCGAACTATGGTGTTCTTAACAAAGCGTTCTTGAAATTAATTAACCTGTTCCGTACAATCTGAAGCGATCGCCATTTTGTACTGACAAGTTTGGGAAAGGGGCGAGCTCATTGAAGCGTGTTTTTGTTCTAAATGACAGTATTCAATGGGATGTAAATTACCTAGACTTTGAGAATTGATGTCTCTTTCAACACTCTCCTTGGCTGACCTGATACACGTCAGTGCTCGCCAATAACTTTACACCGTAATTCACGCAACACTGCTAGCGCCCTCAACATCATGGGTGGATAACCCGGCGATCTCTTGTAAATACCGTGAAAGGCGCGGTAATGGGAATGAAACCATGCGTGTGGGGATCTTGTGCAAGTGTGAAAGGGACGATAGCTGCAATTGTTCAAGTTGATGATCTATCAATGATTTTTGTTTTGCAATACAGATACACCATCTTATTCCTTTTTCAAAGATATGTTGAAGGACAGTGTTAGCCCTGTGTACAACATTGCGACATATGAATTCTGGCACCCGTTTTACAACAATAATACTGGACCTTACACATGCGCAGGCTGTGTTGACAAGCTGAGCATTGGGTCTTTCATCATGACTTTGGGATTTGAACAAGAATAAGTGTTTTATAAACAGAATTAAATACTTGAAAATGTATAAAAAGTTACAGCAATTGAGCTTTGGATTTTTGCACAATTCCCCTCATGGAAACAGCACGCGTACGCTTATTTACGTAGACTCATCATTTCTTTGCGATTTTATAAAGTGTACATAGAGAGGCTAAGCTCTACGAAAGCGTTGATGACATATTTTAAATTTACCAAAACATCTTGTTTGTGTTCAAGGTAGTGTGCGCATCGAAAGTGAAACGCTTCAACTTTTACTCAAACTTTCCTCGATGAAACTTTCAATCATTCTCTTGACAAATCAAGAATAAAAAATAACAGGGGTCAACGTGCAGCGTTTTGCACTAGAGAAACAAGTTTCCTAACATTATACTGATATTTAAAATTCAAAATGGCCGCCATCCCTATGTTGACTCTATTGGGGGAAATAAAATTTCCAAGTTTTGGAAATCTACGACAGTGAAAATTATCTTACTTCAAAAGATTTGAAATGAGCGCTCAAAAGTGGTAGACCAGAAGAGTATCATAAAAAGTCTGAGAGTCCAAATATCTGTTCCCGAGGCAAATTCTACCTTATACGTCGTTATCTTCAACTCGAATGTGTACACACTTTGTATATCATTACTGTCTCAAAATGCAAATTGTCGTCTGCATGTGAAATGCTGATTCTCTTCAAATTTAACAAAACTTGTTTTTGTTTTTATACTAAAAAAATACAGCGTCTCGCCTGTTTCGTGTCCGTGTCCCCAGATTGATTTTGAAAGTGTAGCGAAACCGAAACACGATCAATAGACCATGTTCCGAACCGCGCGAGACATTCCGAGATATCGCGAGAATATGTGGTTCGCAGTGGACGTGTTCTCACAACACAGGACAAACTGCGTAAAACAGGACAAGTCGCTAATTACATTAAACACTGCATAAAATATATGAAGTTGCAATCTTTGCTCAGTTCTGCACTTTTTCTAGTTCCATACAAAGTTTGACTTGTATTACTAAGCTGGAAACCTGTTTCTACGGGCATGTATTAAAGTCTCGCGAGATCTCGCAATCAGCGGAACATCGTCTATTGTTCCGCGCCCTCTGCGGTCACACAGCGTCTAACTTATTAGTGATGTACAGTTAAGTATATGAGCCTGGAAAAGGAAAAGAATGTACGTGTAATTTCAACTTATTCTTGATTTACTCAAAGACTACACGATATTTTCCCATGCTTTGAATAGAATGTTCCAGTTCTCCGTGCATGAATGGTGCTGCATGCGTGGACGGTATGGGCGTTGATGCCTACACCTGCCTCTGCTCCTCCAACTTTGAAGGTGACAATTGCGAGATGTTTGCCGGTAAGTGCATTTTCTATCAACGAGAGAATTTGTCCTTTACCTATGAGTGCGAGTGGTCCCTTAAAGAGCTCATTACAAGACTGACTAACTTATACAGTTAATAAAAATATAAATCATGACAAAATCATAGTTCCATGGGTAAGGACAGTATATGTATATATATGTAAATTATAGACATGAAAATTTAAAAACATTACGTGTTAACCTGGTCAGTTTACACTTTTTTCGACCAGCGACCTCTTGTGGCGACTTTTTCAGCGATGTAAATGGCGTTATACGGTCGCCGAACTATCCCAACCTGTATGGACCCAGAGCGTTCTGTGGATATTACATCCGGGTACATGGAGCGACGGCCATCGAATTCAACTTCAACTATTTCCACACGGAAGGTAATAAAGATGTGTTGGAGTACGGCATCGGGACAGTGGCTGACTTCAACGAGAAACTTGGGCAATACGATGGTAATCTTACCGACCAGAATGCATTGCCACCTAAGTTGACCTTGAACTCACAAAATGCCTGGTTTCTATTTACCAGCGATCGGAATATTGAATACAATGGATTTGAAATCGAATATTCAGCAGGTTAGTATCCTTTTTGCGATTTGTGGTAATTTTCTCGTAATTATTCACAAACTTTAAATTCATGTTCATATATGTGTCACCATTTTCAACTGTAATTCTCTCTCTCTCTCTCTCTCTCTCTCTCTCTCTCTCTCTCTCTCTCTCTCTCCGGCCAGACCGAGACGATTGTTGGAATTCGCCGTGTCTAAACAACGGGCAGTGTGTGGATGCATGGCAAACTTACCAGTGTTTTTGCGCTGCCGGATACATCGGCAACAACTGTGAAACAGGTGAGTAAGCGAAAAGTGAATGGCTCCTTTCTCTTCATCGCATTTCGTTTTCAGTACTTGGCAATCCTAGAAATAATTGTGATAGATCATCCAAGAAATGCTATTTAGGGTGTGTAGCACTAGTTGTAGTAATAGATATATTTTCATCGGTAGTTTATTGTTTTAATACCTCGTACCTCAGTAACAACTGACGTTTTGATATTGATTCCTTGTACATTTCACCAATGGCCCTTCTATGATTGTTGCTTCTAGCAGAGGCAGCCAACTTCAAGAAATTTCAACAAAATGTATTTTTAGTGGTTTTAGGTGTAAATATAGCAATGAAAAAATTGGGTAAAATAAAAATTATTGGGGGAAAGTGGGAGTCGTTCTTTTAGTGCCCGACCACCTCGATATTATAAAACTTCCCCTCCTGCCAAATTTTCCTCCCCTTGCCCCACAACCAAAAGTCCCCACCTCTCTAATCACCGCAAGAACTTACACACCACTCCTCTCTCCCCATAACAAAAGTTCCGAGCACCCCACTGCCCTCTCATCAACATATGGCTTTGTCCTGCCCACTAAAGTGTGCTATCTCTCAGTTTCTCAAAGATTCTTTAATTTGGGCCAAAATATCTCGTTCAGAAAAGACTTTGGACTGGCGACTGTAGCCCAGTGTTGTCCTTATTTTTAAAAGTAGCCGGGTAATTCAAGAAAGTAGACGGGTGGACTGCGAGGGAGCGAAGCGACCGAACGGCGAGTGAGCGTAGCGAACGAGAGGGGAGAGCGCGAGAGGGGGTGTCCCCCCTCTCGCAAGGCGAAAAATGAAATTTTGGAATGCAAATGGTGTTCTCTGGTGGCATCTGAGGTGACATTCAGCTGAGACTGAAACAGTACTTTTGTTTTGTGTCTTAGACGATGACATTCAACAAAACAAACACACATGATTTTGTTTTGTTTGTATTATTTATTACACACTTATGATTTTATTTGCATTGAATATTTAACATTTAATATTAAATCACCTGCAGTCTGCTCATTTCATTGCTCATTTCCCAAAATCAGGATGGATAATTCAAAATACCGACAGTATTCTAATAAAAACACATTCGCTTTTGTTTAAAAACATCGGTAAGATAATTCACTGTAACAGTGTTCGCATTTACGCAAAAAATGCGTATATAGAAAACTCATGACATTAAATGTGTTGCAACATTTCTGTCAATCACTCATTTTGTGTGGAAAGTTTCGGATTCTCTGGGTGTAGTCTGAAAAATTGGCATCGTAGCTCAGAGGCACGTTATCATGTCGGCTGTTCCTATGAACTTACTACTAATTTTCAGGCGAGCGATAGTTTCTGAAACTTGTGACACAAAGTGAGTGATTGACAGAAATGTTGCAACAAATTAAATGCAAACCGTGCGCGATCATTGCTGTCCCCAACTTTGATCAAAGCAGATATGCAGCATGGCGTCGGAAGGAAACAACTCTATTTTTTTTCAAATTTGCTCCACGAGTGAGTCCGTGAAAAAAAATGAAAGACACTATCGGGCAATCAAACATGGAGAACATGGAGAGGTGCAGTGAAATTGAACCCATGCCAAAATCCACGACGTATAACAACAGGAGATCAGCACCACCACAGTGCTAGTGAAGCCGTGAGGCGTGACGATGATCGATGATGCGCCGGTCGGCAACGGTCGGAAACACACATGCCTGTGACCGTGGATTCTAGACTGTACGTAAAAATAATCAATGAAAATAATACCCATTCAAATAAACAGTTGGTTCTAAAAAAAAGCAGTTCTCGCTCATTGTTTTTAAATCTAGAAAATGCGTCGGTATTGCTCTGAGAATAACTCGATTTGTTGAGAAGATCATACTCGTAGTGACGTTGGCAGCCAGCGCGGCGGCCGAAAACTAGCTGCAGTCTCATGAACTTCGAATCGTCGATCAAAATCACATCTTTTCGGCGCTTTTCTCTCACAAATTCAGCCAAATTGAAGTTTTTCATACATAAACTAAATGTATTGTTGGAATCAAGTATACTTTTCGAACGGGCTTTCTTCGGGAAAAATATTCCATCGGCAAGGTGCCAGTGGCCGACGCCACATTTCTCACGCCATCGTTAAAAATGACCTGAGATGACCTTCATACGAATTACACCAATTACACTGCTCGTAACAAAGACAACACTATAGGCGCGTCCATCAGCCAATCACACTATTTAACACAATAAAAGATCGGGCTCAAAAAGCCACAAACGGGTATTCAGAAACTGTTTTATGTTTGTGCAGTTCATGCGGGGAAAGGGGTCGCGAAACTGCTAATCGTACGTGTGCCGTCTGACAAGCTGGCAGTGCAATCCCGAAATTACAGGACTAATTACGTTAAAAGTAGCCGGGAAAAAATGCAAAACAGCCGGGTTATTTACCCGGCACCCGGCTTCTAAGGACAACACTGGTAGCCTACTGTGAAATTAAAGCAAAACTTTTTTCCCGCCAACTGTCATAAAAAGAGTTTCCTTCTTAAGGTATCTCGCCCCCTTTCCCGCCACAGAATCACTTGCGAACATCTTTGTTTACAAATTGACAAACAGCATCGTTGGTTGCCCCCGTTTTAACAATTTAATTCGAAGTAAATGCGATAATAGTACGAGAATTGACCTCTTTGTCTATTCTAGACATCAATGAATGTGACAGCTTCCCCTGTCTGAACGGAGGTGCCTGCATCGACGAAGTAGCCCAGTTCACATGTGATTGTACAGATGGATACACAGGTGTTCGCTGTGAAATAGGTAAGTGCATGCACAACTGAAATACTGTGATTTGCATAGTATTTGAACACAGGAACTGGCAAAGAAAGAGTCTGTTACAGCGGGTACTTGTTTCTCTGATTATAAACATGAAGTATTCGCCAAAAGAAATGCCATGTTAAATGGAGCTTCAGACTGTAACGTTGGTCATCTTCCTCGACCACACTTACTTTTTCTCAGAACCTTGCCAAATGCATCGCTAGAGGGCGTACGCCTATGGACGCTTTGTCAAAGTGAACGATGAGACCATTGCTAGATTCCTGGTCACATATGTGATGTGATCGTACAGAATGGTGTTAAAGTTATCAGGAAAATGAAGGCGATGTCTGTTCATTCTTCACAATAAGAATATCCTCAAGCACTCATGCTGTTTTGAGAATATTACTGATAGAAATCATCAATAACTCCATGATTACGGAAACATGTACAGAAATTATTTTCTTTCGGAAAGGAGATAATTTGTATAATTATCATATTTGTTCATTACTTATTTATTATTCATTAAATATTAAGAAAATAATGATTTACAGAAAACATCTCATAATTTTCAACCATTACGGAAACTGTAGATATCTCCATGCTAAAAGATAATTCACATTATGTTACTTTCTGCAAATGTTTCAAATATTCTGTACGAGTCAGTTGACCATTAAAGCTGTACTGTCCAAAAATGAAGTCCAACGAGTCTTGCAAACAACTTAATTCATAATCTTAGGGATCAATCTACACATGTGCACTGTACTTGTTTAGTCTGCAGAGTTAATTTAGTCACTGTTAGTAAAAGTAGACTTGGTGGGACATATTTGACAACACAGCTGGCCAAACAAATGTTAACAAGTATACTGTTCCAATGGACTGTGTAATTGAAGCCTACCGTTTTAGGCGTTATTTATACGCGTAAAGAGACATCATAGCTCTGAAGTTTGAATATTTGCGTTCATTTTGTCATAATCTAGATATTGACGAGTGTTCCAGTGATCCGTGTGTTAATGGCGGCACGTGCACCGACCAGGTGAACGGATATCAATGTACGTGTCCACCAGGATATGCCGGTGTCCACTGTGAAATTGGTAGGTACATGTTCGATCAGAAAGTGACAAAGGATATCGCATTGTCTGTAAAAACGATAGTGCAGAACTCTGTACAGAGGTTTGGGAATTAACAATGAAGTACATGAAACGGTTAAATCCATAGATGATGTCTGATATCTGTGATTATTGGTACATGTCTCATGAATGTTTCGCTCTGATATTTATGATAGTCCTCTCACAATGTTTCTGCCCTGTTCACCAGTTTTGAATGCAGGAGAGTGTGTTCACTCGTCACCATGTCAAGAAACCCAACTTGCAATCATAAAGCTTGTATAATGAGCTTCGATCAGTGATATAATTTGCCTACCTTGAATATTACTTGGTAAAGTTCAACCTCCAAACGTAAGGATGGTTTTTACTACCCCAGTGAATCTGTCACTATTAACAGTCACTTTCCTTCTATCGTACAATTAGATATTGACGAGTGTGCCTCCGCTCCCTGTCAAAACGGAGGCACGTGTCTCGATGGAATAAACAACTATGGCTGCATGTGTGTGCCTGGCTTCGTTGGTTTGAACTGCGAAATCGGTAAGATTAATTCAATAAAGATCGTTCTTTGGGGGACATTTTGACACTATAGGTTGTCCTTCTTATTTGAGATACTTTGCAAACACTATGGAGTGGTAAACACGATCATATTTAGAAGAACGATTTTGTAAAAAAATTACGGAAGCGCAATCCTGACATGTTAGATATCTTTGACGTCTTTTATGAAGTACAGCTAAGCTGTCGAACAAAGTTGATTCAAATCTCTGATCTTAGAATCCAGAAAGGGGAATTAATGTTTCACAAACCCTTGAAAGAAATCAGACATTTCTAACTTAGTCCTTTTTTTCCCTTCAACCTGCAGATATCGACGAATGTGCGAGCTCTCCCTGTGTTAATGGCGCTACATGTATTGATGGAATCAACATGTACACGTGCGCATGTGCAGATGGGTTTTCCGGTACAACCTGCGAAATTAGTAAGTTTCACATTTGATGGAAGTTTTTAGAATCGGGTCAGTGAAGACATCTCCTACAGGGGTTTCCCTGGATAGAGGAAAACAAAGCACTTTATTTCACATTATTGTGGAACATGATCCCCTAAAAGTCAGTCAATAGGATTGCGTGCATTGAACTTGTATAAAGCAGTACAGTTAAATTGTATAAACCTTAGAGTTTCAACGAAAGGGATCACTATACACGCAGTTTGCACTTAAAACTTGTTGAAGTGTTTGGTATCCACCGTGGTCATTGTCAGCTCATGTTTTAGTGTGCATTCTCAAATGAACATTCAGTGCGGCAGGAATGCTTTCATAAACGTTACTGAGCTTTTAATTGGCCTTTCAGAGTATAGCGTTGTTGTAATCATGAGAGTTTTGTTTCTCTTCGAAATGTTTTTTTTCACAGACGACGACGAGTGTGCGAGCAGTCCGTGTGAAAACGGCGGTACATGTGAAGATGGCATCAATGGGTACACGTGTCGATGTGTGAATGGCTACGCTGGAGTTCATTGTGAAATCAGTAGGAATACCCACCACCCTCCCAAATATCTTAACCAACCACAACGTCAACAACAAAAATCCATATTTTTGCGACACATCACTGATACTAAGTAAAAGGCCCAGTGCGTTTTTGATCATACGAAATGGTATCTTCCTTAATCCATCGTAGTACTTTCAAAAACTTCATTTAGATGATACCAATTTTTATGTCTAAAAAATTCTACCTGCTCTATTGAGAAAGGTTTTTGTTCAACGAATAAAGGAGATTTACTTCTCTTACACGTGTACTTGGAATGAAAACTTTAAATTTCCTCTACAGATATAGACGATTGTGTTCCCAACCTGTGTCAGAATGGAGCAGCGTGCGTTGATGGTGTGGCGTCATTTCAGTGCGTTTGTACACCCGGTTGGGCAGGAACTCTCTGTGAAATCAGTGAGTAGCCTACGACTACTTGACAGACCAATGTTGTAGATATAAACTATTTTAGCTCCTTATACTCATGTTATCGTATGATTCGATATACGGACGAATAGGTTTTATTTTAGCTGATTCATGATTGTTGCAAGCGTAAAAGCAACCGCGTAACCATGATATTGATTGGCAATCTCAGAACCCATCGAATTCCAAATATTTCATCGTCTTCATTTGTATTATACGAAAGCACACAGGCATGCGAAAAATTCAGATTAATCCGACAGAATATAGCAGTAAAGAGTACCGCAATTTTGCTGTAATTGTTACTTATTCTACTGTCGTCTCTTCACCAGATATTGATGAGTGTAGCAGCACCCCCTGTCTCAATGGAGGCGTGTGCAATGATTTGGTCAATGGCTACACGTGTACTTGTCCACAAGGATACGAGGGGACCCACTGTGAAATAAGTACGTATATTGCCACCCTGTAATTCGCAAGGTGTTTCTGTATAATGATCATTAGTGATATAACGCTTGCACTGGTCGATCGGCATAGAATTGTGGAGGTTGAGAGACAGACAGACAAAGACAGACAGGAAAACTGAGACTGAGACAGAGACAGACAGACAGACTGAGAGACAGACAGGCAGACAGACTGAGAGAAAATGATGAAGGCTTTTTATCTTACTATAAGCATAACTATGACACTCGTTCCACATTATCAATAGCATTCAGTGTCACTTCCAATCTTCTCGCAGACACTGACGAATGTAGTTCTTCGCCGTGTCAGAATGGAGGCGCATGCGTGGATGGAATTGCCGGGTACACTTGCGATTGCTTGGCTGGCTTCGCTGGCGTACACTGTGAAATAAGTAAGTCTAAAGGGTGCTTCAACGGATATGGAGGAAGCAACATTCTTCTAGTCGAAATATACAAAGATATAATATTCATCCGCAAGGAAGAAAATGCCGCTATCATACGTTTACGCAAACTTGCAGTCAGAATCACCGCCTAATTGGAGCAATTCTGTTCTGTTGTCCTATGCCAGTAGATAGATATTCACGGTAAAAATAAAAACAAGTGAAAATGCGCCGCCGTCTCACTTTTGTAAGAGATCAAGAATGAAAAACGAACCTTTATATTTTTGGCCCAACTCCAGAAGTTTTGATTCATTGCTTGCTGTGTTCAGGTTGTGGCTGCAAAGTTCGCTCCTGTGACGTCACACATTCTCGAGGCATCGCAGATAGCTGTCCGGTTAGCCACGTCATCGTCACTGGGAATATCATTTACTTAATGAAACGTCTCCAATATAATATATGTAATCTTCATTGACAGATATCAACGAATGTGCAAGTTCCCCCTGCCTGAATGGTGGCACTTGCAATGATGGAATCAACATGTATACATGCACATGCGCAGATGGGTTTTCCGGCACAAACTGCGAAATAAGTAAGTTCACATCACTTCAAATAGGTTTCTGTAACGCAGGAGATTTTGCACCCACGGTGTTCTCTTCGCAATACATCACCACTTTCTTTCTATGAAAGATACGACGAGTGCGGGTGTTCTCCTTTACATGAATTGTGACTTGAAGTGCACACTGTTTACGTCATTGCCAAACTTGTGACCATTATGAATAAAATTATTCGACTTCTACCAACTGAATATTGCATATACTGCGCATGTGCAAACATATCTGAAAGTGTAAGGAACAGATGAACGATCGAAATGAGAGTTGTGAAAGTATGTACAGTTTTGAAAGCCCTCCATTTATGCCATAAACTATTCTTCACAACGTTATTTTCAGTGCTCACATCAATTTCACAAATATTTCGTCATCTCTACTCCACTATGGTATTACAGTTATCCGTCGCCGGAAATTTACAAGTATTCAAAATACGATGAAAAAAGAGGCCCGTCAGCCATGCTAAGTAATAGAACATCAGTGGGACTACTAAGTGTGGACTACTAAGTTTGGTGGCGCACTTTTCTGTGCGGCCCACCAAGAGAAAATAAATGATGATTGGTCGCTGGGAGGCAGGTGATTGAATTTGGCGCGTAACGAAGATATCTAAATCCTGGCGTAATTGATAAAAGTACTGAATACTTTAAAGTTTCTGTTTAGACAGCCAAGCCTAATAAGACTCACAGTACTCACACATGGAATTCCATCGAATTTTATATTTACTGAAAGCATTTCACGCGTCCAAATTAAAACACTTAACTGTTTACCCAATTTTGAAAATGTACACAAATTCAAATGTACAGACGACGACGAGTGTGCGAGCAGTCCGTGTGAAAACGGTGGTACGTGTCAAGATGGCGTCAATGGGTACACGTGTCAATGTGTGAATGGCTACGCTGGAGCTCATTGTGAAATCAGTAAGTTATCTGTAGTTAAAGGGACAAAGTCGGCCATTTTTCATGAATTTTGTTTGATACGAGATACTACTTATTTTGTTTGACATGTTGAAAGATACTGAATGAATGGGTGACCATGCACATATTCAACCCCGGTTTTAGACACGATACATGAAACCATTGCGAAAATGAATTAATGGTCATGACCATTAATTCATTTTCGCGATGGCTTCATTTCATTTCATTTGTCTAAAACCGGGGTTGAATATTTGCATGGTCACCCATTTATTCAGTATCTTTCAAGATGTCAAACAATATAAGAAGTATCTTGCATCAAACAAATTTCATGAAAAATGGCCGACTTTGTCCCTTTAAGTTTTCAGCACATTTGTAAATCATCAACGTCATAACCGTCATCGAACTAGAACAGCAATGTAAAAACTTCACAACTTTCATTATTTACATACTGATGTGTAAGATCAGGACCATTATGGAAACATACATAGAGACATAAAGTACCGAATAATATGTTCCCCTTCGCAGTTTCTCCTTTAACCTTTGTTCACTCATCCAAAGCATTAAGGACCAGAACTGGGTTTACATCATGATTTCAGTATTTGTTATATGTCAGATTTTTTTTCACATTTTAACCATGAAAAGTTATCTATTTCTGTTTACAACAACCTTGCGAAAGTTATCTGTAAGGACGTGAAAAAATTGAATTTAACTCCAGCTTTGGGAACTGCGTATGCCATTTTCTGCATTTAGCATTAGCGGTCTGTTGAGTTGGTACCGCATAACATGTTTTTACCAAGTCACAGGTGATGACCGTATTTCATTGTAATTTCTGATCACTACGCATGCGTAAACTGATCAGCTTGACCGAAAAGTATAAATAACTGTCTGAGTCAGCATTTCGAGGCAAACCAATAAATGTCGCGAATCACTTATTTGCATATATATAACAGCCATGGCAATTAAAAGCTCAGTTTTCACTGACTTTTGCCCACGGAAGAGCTTTAAGTTGACGACTTTATCTTAGAAGTTTGAGCAGATCAGGTCCAAGTGCAATGGCAGCGCCTTGTCAACCAGTAACAATCAGATTTACAGATATTCCGTGCCATTATGACAATATACCTATGCCTGATGTATCGTTGCATTGCTTTACTAAATAAGTAAGTTTGACCTCAGAGGAAAACGACATATTTTGAAATAACCAAACTGTTTGCGTGTCACGTGGTCATTAAGACAACTTACATGTAAAATATAATTTGCGTTTCTCAGACATTGACGACTGCGATCCCAACCAGTGTCAGAATGGAGCAGCGTGCGTCGATGGCGTCGCATCCTTCCAGTGTATATGTAACCCTGGTTGGGCAGGAACTCTCTGTGAGCTCAGTGAGTACTGTTAAAGAAAACTGCCGTACACGTTTGTAGAAGTCAACTCTTGTCTTGAGATGGTGAAGACTAAAGATCACCATCATAATTCAGCCGTATTGCCATGACCGACAAAGTTATCGTTTCTCATAACAGTAAATCCTCTGATTTCAAAATCACTCTATTTCGGACAATAATCCAAAATAGTCCGTATAAGCGGTGTTTTGAAATTTATTGACATTAAAAGCGCTTGGGGTGACTCCACCTAATGTGGTTTATTCGTTCTCCTATCGTCCCTCTCACAGATATCGACGAATGCAGCAGTGGCCCCTGTCTTAATGGAGGCGTATGCAACGACCAAATCAATTCTTATACCTGCACATGTCCAGCTGGATTCGTAGGAACCCATTGTGAAACAAGTATGTACATGCCCGCACTGTAGTTTTGTGTAGGATGCCTTGGTTTATGAAATTTTGCCTGTACATCAACATTATCGCCATCAGAAGCTTTCTATAAACAAACAGCTTGAAAATATGAATGTATTTGCCTGCATACATTAACCACGGTCACAGACTTACGACCTCATACAGTGCACTGAAATAAGCCATCAATGTTCGCCATATATACGTGTTGAAATAACATTATTTTAATATTCGACCAGAGGAATTTAAGCTTTTGAGTCGTCTTCATGTGAAAGCCACTTTCTTCATCAAAATTTCGCAATGTCACTTCTTTTGTTTCTCTGTAGACGTCGATGAATGCAGTTCCTCGCCATGTCAGAACGGAGGCGCATGCGTGGATGGCATTGCCGGGTACACTTGCGATTGCTTGGATGGCTTCACTGGCGTACACTGTGAAATAAGTAAGTCAAACCAACGTTGAAAATCATGTAAAATAGATGGCGATCAAAAGCAGAGTTACAACAACGCATTTTATTCCTTATCAGGCCGACAAACCACAACTTTGCACCAGACTTCGATAAAGGATAGATATACATAGCCCATATACGTGTCTTTGAAATGCAAATGAATAAATGAAACGAAGGCGAAAACGATATATACAGCAAAGTTTACAACAAATACAGACTTGTCTTTAAAAGTATGAACTGGCCATTGCACTTTTTCCAAATTTCACTCAAGCCAATTCATAGACTCGGACCCTAGGGGTTCAATGATCATATGGAATGCTTGGAAGTGCCTAACATGCCAATTGAGACTTTTCAGTACTTTGAATAACAATTTCTTTTAAAGAGCAGAAATCAAAAAGTTCCTCTTATATTTACACATTTGGTCGTATTGGCCTGAATTAATGTAATCGAAAATACTCATCACGGTCTTGCTGCTCGTTAACATTCACTATGAACTACAAAATATGCATTTCTCCATCCTCTGTTGAACACGGAACTCAAGTCCAAAACAATGAAAGCTACATGTATATACCAGAAGTGTGCGAATCCTCTGTTCAATGTTCTCGTAAATAACTGTTTTACATGTAATCGTTTTTTCTTCAAAGATATCGACGAGTGTGCAAGCTCGCCCTGTTTGAATGGCGGCACATGTATCGATGGCATCAACATGTACACGTGCGCATGTGCAGATGGTTTTTCTGGTACAAACTGCGCTATCAGTAAGTTTCCGTCAAAGTGCATTGGTCGACTTAATTTTGCCAATGCTTTCATTTGATCTGCCTTACATTAACGGTATGACAATCCATGTACACTCTTAATCCTAACCCTGGCCGTGAATATAACTTCAGACGAATAACATCAATAACTTTTGACCCTAGAGCCCTGGAACGTTCTAACTTCACAACTGAAACCTCCTCACCATAACGCAGACTGGTAATTCGCCACCATTTGAGCCACTGCTGGGAATGAAACACATAACATACTTCGCTTCACTAATCATGTCTTCCCAGGAGTCAAATCCATCGCCTTCACCGTTTGAGGTGTCTCAAGAAAACCTCAACCTCTCACTTCTCTTCTAACAACGAAAGCTAAACTAACCGTAAGTGGGTTTCAGTAATTCCATTTAAATTTAAAACCATTTACAAAAAAAACCTCAATAACAAGAGGAAAAGCCAAATATTTTGATTTCTTTTGCATGGCAAATACGTTAATCATCAAGTCATTATTCAACTTCTAAAACATAACAGATGGTTGACACAATTTATGAATTTCAAAAGTTTCATTTTCACTTATCATCGGATATTATTGAAATATTCTCATTTCAGTTAAAGAGACTGATAAGGCGAGTGCCTTTCCCGTCCCGTAATTCCCATCAGAGTCTTATTTTCAGTTTTTAACTTCATCAATTGCAGACGACGACGAGTGTGCGAGCAGTCCGTGTGAAAACGGTGGTACTTGTCAAGATGGCGTAAATGGGTACACGTGTCAGTGTGTGGATGGCTACGCTGGAGTTCATTGTGAAATCAGTAAGATATCTTTCCGAGGCGTTTATTTTTTTTTCCAACAACAGTAATGCCCGCTGCTGTTATACATGATTTGTATCGCCATGTTGATTGTCTTAACGGCACCAGTACCACCGCAATCACCACCACTACTACCACCACCACCACCACCACCACCACCACTACCACTACCACTACCACCATCATCATCACCATCGTGCTTCATAGGTTATGGGTAGTGGGTACTTCATCCTGCAAATTGTACATCGGCTTATGCTCATCAGATGATTTGCTGGATAAGAATAACAATGATTTGAACAGATATCCCTGCTATTTGGTTCACAGCAGTTGTTAGCCACGATGACTTTCTGAAACAAGAAATTATCAATCTTACGAACGACTCTCAGAAATAGAAATTAAGAACTATTGAGGTACCCATATCAGTTCCTTTGTTTCCTGACCAGCAAAACCTTCGAACATACAGCTAAGTATCATCTTGAAAATGTTTCTGCATTTTGTCTACTCAGTCATCAACGGGATTTTCAATACACAGATACTGACATAACTTTTTATGAATATTTGGTTTGTTCTGCAATATTATGAAGTGCCTTAATCTCCCTTTTGGCCGACATTCTGCCAGATTAGTGACAATAAAAGTGAGAAAGTATTTCACTGAACTGTAGGTAAATTTGTCTCGTGCGGTACGTGACAGCGCCCTCTGTGCTTGTAACTGTTATAGAATATTCCTTATACAAGCTAAATTAAAACGTGTTTTGTATGTTTTCAGAGACTCATTTTATCGTTTCTTATCCGTGACCATGACCTTTTCCATTCCTCTTGCAGACATTGATGAGTGTGATCCCAACCAGTGTCAGAATGGAGCGGCGTGCATTGATGGCGTGGCGTCCTTCCTGTGCGTGTGTACGCCTGGTTGGGCAGGAGCCCTCTGTGATATCAGTGAGTATTCGATTGGCTGGCACAGAGCAATTGTTATGTGTAATTATGGTATTAAATCAGACTTCCCTTGTGTTTGAATCACATGAGTGGCTTCATACTCTGCACTTTTTGCCCTGATAGAAGAATATTGCGACAGGTAATAGCACGGTCCCTCCACAAGCAAGAGTGACCGTGGTAATAGTATACTCATTCTAAATGACTGAGCCCCCGAGTATGAAAGTATGAGAATGAAAGTTTGCTTGAGGAAAGTTTGAGTAAAAATTTTAAACCTTTTAAACCTACCTTAAACAATTATTGTGTTGATGAACCCAGCAATAAGCATTGGTCCCTCTTCTAGATATCAACGAATGCAGCAGTGACCCTTGTCTCAATGGGGGCGTCTGCACGGACCAAATCAACTCTTACACGTGTACTTGCCAACGAGGATTCACTGGAACCCACTGTGAAACGAGTATGTACCGCACAAGCTTCAAATTTGCCTTATCTCTTTGTCTGATATTAGTCATTCGATTGTTTTCATTTTCGTTTTTGTCGGCGAGAAATTGTCAATTTCAAGTGGACAAGAACTCGATTTCTAATTTAAAGTTCACAAACACTTCAAACCGATATGTAGGCCCTATAATTATGCAATACAATAGCTGTTTTTCGTTTCCTGCGTTTTTTCCCTTCGAAGTCGCCAGAGAGAAGTAAATTACCAAAGCCAATTTGATGAACATGAGTTCGTTGATCGTTGAGGACATGAAACTTACATCAAAACACTCAAACAGCGTGACATCAATTCAGAACCATTCCGAAGTGTAAACCTCGACAGGTCTCTCTCCATGTCGCAGTTCAAAATGTTTAATACGATTCCTCCATAAAACTGTGACCCAGACAATATTTTGATCTGATATCATTGCCTATTATGTAATGAATGAGTAAGCCATCTAACGAAATGGAAACACTGCAGTTTCAATATATCCCGAATTTTTAATGATACATAGATAGTAGAAAATCAAGAAAAACGTGCTCTTGACCATAAAATTACATAAATTTGATATATGCACTGAGAATGAAAAAATCATTCTGAAGATTATTACATCGTCATCATTGTGTGCCGACGAACGTTTCTTCTCCTCTTGTGGGAAAGACGATATTTTCTTACTGCAGTAAACCCCACTTACATTTGACCTCATTTTTGTGAATCGTATCTCATCTCTGATACGGTTACCTACTAGACATCGACGAATGCAGTTCAACGCCATGTCAGAATGGAGGCGCATGCGTGGATGGAATTGCCCAGTACACATGTAATTGCTTGCCAGGCTTCGCCGGGGATAACTGCGAAATAAGTAAGTCTATATATCTTCACTTTGAATTTAATTACAAACGGTAAAAAGTGTGACCTTGGTTATGGCAAATTTAAAAATGAGAATATTGAAATAAGCTTAAGTGATGTGAACAGTGAGTGCCAATGAACAGTTTACCAAGGACAAAATGATGATGATGATGATGATGATGATGATGATGATGATGATGATGATGATGGTTGTTGTGGTGGTGGTTGTGTGTATAATAATAGTCGGTGTTATGGTTTGCTAAACTTTTTGTGTTCGTTCTTTCTACAGATATCAACGAATGCGCAAGTACTCCCTGTTTAAATGGTGGCATTTGTAACGACAACGTCAACATGTACACCTGCATGTGTATGGCTGGTTTTGCTGGAGTTCATTGTGAAATCGGTTTGTACCCACCGTTTATTGAAAAGTTGGCAAAGTAAAAAGAATGCTCCTCCGGTTTCAGGGGCTTGAGTTGCTTACATTGTCCAATAATTACATTTACGCGTAAAAGTATCGAAATTTGTTCTGCAAAGATCGTTTTCAAGATAAATTATGCCTAACTTATTTATTTAGCCCACGGCGTAATTCGATAAACTCATTATCCTGCAAGGAGTATTTCAGACTACACGATGTGACAATCTCGTTTTAGCAAAGTAGAAATCATACCTTGCGGTATATGTACGCAATCATGTAGCCCCTCCCGGCCAATAATGGACGAAATGAAACTTTGAACCCGAGAATGTACGAGGCCGAGTACATTACGGAGTGAAAAGTTTGCTTGAGTCAACTATTGCCCGGGAAGAGGTGCATTATTGCTATTATTTTAGTTTTGGCAATGCCAGGGAATTTTGTAGATGAAGAAAACATCCGGGCCACACAATACTGGATAAACGGATACACTATCAGGGGATGACATCACAAAATGTCACTGGTATTGGCAAAACTCAAATATAATACAAAATATATCGCATGGTATGATTTGTACATCTAATACCCTGGCATTGCCAACACTATAGGCCTAAAATGATGTCAATAATGCCCAAGCCTTTCCAGCCCATAATGGAAGAATTTTAGATTTGCACTACATAGGCCTAATGTACTTCGCCTAGTACATTACGCTGTGCAAAGTTTTCTTTCGTCCATTATGGTCCGGGAGAGGGGGGGGGCACATTATTGCGCAAATAAGGAATAAGTGAATCATTTTGATTCAGTCGCTACCGAGTTTAGATGGCCGTCCCATAAATGCCCGGATGTAAAATGTCGAATACGGAGACTATTATTAGGCATGCAATTAAAGGAAGTTGTTGACTCTTGTTATTGTTAATCGCTCAAAATTTGAGGGAAATATCACCACTCATAAATAATTTCGAAGAGAAGCAAGTCGATATCATGAGCATATTGATCGTTAAAAATCGCAGCTACCAAGGGACGAATGCCATGTGTATCATGTTTTTTTGACAGACGATTTGACATGAGATGTATTTCAGCGGCACTTTACAGTGGGCGGGATTCACCATTTACGCAAAACAGGTTCTACTTCTTGAAAATTCACGCAATGTCAAATCCTTACCTCAGATATCAACGAGTGCGCAAGCGCACCGTGCCAGAATGGTGGTACATGCAGCGACTTCGTGAATAGATATGTCTGCACGTGTCCTCAGGGTTACACCGGGACTCACTGTGAAGAGGGTAAGTGTCTTTTAGTGGTCGATGATTGAACCATAGACCCTGGATCTATAAGATCTGTGATTGGATGATGTGTCCTGTCAACGTATTTTCAGCGCCGTTTATTATTAACTGTAAATAGTAATCATAGTAATAAATGGCACGACACAGAATATGTTGTTATTGGTATCCCACTTTAGGTTACATTAATTTTCTTGCGAAGTAGCCAAACATTAGCCATTGTTTGTAAAGCGTAAGACTACCTCTATTTAAGGTGGTATGCGCCTCGAAAGTGAGAAACTTAACGTTTCGCTCTAAATTTTCTCAATGAAAATTAAACCATTCTCTGACGAGAGCAGGAATGACAATTAGGGATGACCATGCAAAGTTTGGTACTATAGAAACAAATAACCTGAAATTTACATATTGGATTTCGCAAAACTCTGAATTTAATCTTTAATAATCTCCTTCTCCAAAACCCAAAACGCCGATTGAACTGAAAGGTCACTTATATCACCCTTAGTTTGAGTACTATCAAGTATGTCAAAAGCATTTCTATCGGTCATTTGGTTTGGCGGCCATATTGGTGATTGCGAAAAACCTACAATTACCAGCGAAACCTACAATAACCATGAGATGATGTTTAAAATTCTTCTTTACAAGAACTAATAGACACAGAGTGCAGAGTGCAGAGTGTAAGTGTAAGTGTAAGTGTTTAAGTGCAGAGTGTAAGTACCTTAAACCATGGCAACCGCTTGGGCCCCACCAACACTGGTTGCAGCATTAATCTTCTTCTTCTTCTTCTTCCTCTCATGTTCTTCTTCGGTAACTTTTAAAAAGTTACTTCAAATTCAAATTGGTCGCCATCTCTGTGTTATTTCTATGGGGAAATAAAATTTTCGATTTTCAAAAATCTAAGACTGAAATTTTTTCTTGCGCCATCAAGCGGTGGATCAGAATAATTTGTCATCCTACAACATCGGAAGTTTTTCTTTTTAAGGGCAAAAACGCTGAAATTCGTTGCAATGAGGTTTAGAACGTCTGACGTGAGACTCGTTGCTGATCAATCATAGAAAACATTGCATTCATTCATTCATTAAAACTTATTGTTCTTTTGAATTCCAGATGTATACGAGTGTGCCAGCCAGCCGTGTTTGAATGGTGCTACGTGTGTGGACGCTATCAATTACTACATTTGTATATGCGCTGCTGGATTTACCGGAACAAACTGTGAAATAAGTATGAAGACGAAGGGACTTTAAAATAAGTGAACTGCATGCATAAACAACTTGCTTTATGTATATGTATAATGTACAAGAATAATCAGTTATCTGGAAGTTCATCTTTTTATAGATAAATGAAAATATAACGGAAACTTTAGATAATTATAAGGAGAATTACGTAGGCCAGTTAGAACTTACTTGTGTGTTTAACTAGATTTTGGAGAAATTACAGACATAACACTTGAATTGCTCTATACACGTTCAATCTTCCAGATATCAATGAATGCGTTCCCAATCCATGTCTCAACGGTGGTGTCTGCACAGATGGTATCAATTCATACTCCTGTTCCTGTGCTCCTAATTGGAGTGGACAGAACTGTGAGATAAGTAAGAAATGTCACCTATGTTGGGTTTGTTTTCTGGCAGCTTACGCAGGGTACCACACGCATCAGTGTAAACCAATGAAAGGATGTATTGTTTGAGCGTGCTACTGCCCTCTACGATAAAAACACAATGGAGTTTGATGTTTTTCAAGAGAGCGTGTTGCAAAATTAACAGAAATGATAACAAAAGACAGATGATTTTGCATCAAACATTTATATACCACGCTTCATTGTCAGATTATGGAAGAGACAAATAATGTTGTATCTAATATGAGTGTTATCAGACCATGACCCATGCATTAATATATACTGATAACGTCAACACATTTATCTACGTACGTCTGCAAGAATTCACGCCCTGGTCGAACCCCAGCTAAGCATTTCTTTTACTTTTCGTTTTTCTTCTAGATATAGATCCGTGTCAGCCAAATCCATGTGTAAACAGTGGTGTGTGCGTTGATCTTGGTAACAGCCAGTACGTGTGCGATTGTCCGCAGGGATACACGGGCATGAATTGTCAAATAGGTACAATTTCAGCACTTTTGCTGCGTGTAGAGTTTTAATAATGAGCACGTTCATTTCTTAAGTTAGAATGGGCCTTGGGGACAGATATTCTTACCCTTATACGTTTTTACAATACTCCTCGGTGGGCTCATTTTTAAGCCATTGGTGTAAATACAAATTTTACCGTCTTATTTTTGTGAAGATCGAAAATGTATATTCTATTGAGTTAACACAGTGGCCATTTTAAATTTCAAATATCGGTAAATTTAAAGGTTATTTGCCTCTTTGATGCCAACGTTCAAACCGTTGACCTTGATTTTTTTTCTGATTTTGAAAGAGAATAGTTTAAAGTTTCGCTGAAGAGACTGTGAGCAAAAGGTTAAATCTTTCGATTTCGAGACGCATACTACTATAAGATAATGTCTATCATCATGTAAATATATATATATATATATATATATATATATATATATATATATATATATATATATATATATATGATTTACAATATATAATCTTAGAAGATACAAACAAGTTTATATATATATGCATGATTAATATATATATATATATATATATATATATATATATATATATATATATATATATATATATATATATATATATACATATATATATATATATAATTGTATCGTTACAGATATTAACGAGTGTTCTAGTCTTCCCTGTATGAATGGCGGTACGTGTAACAATCAACCTGGTTCCTATTCCTGCACCTGCAGAGAGGGCTATACAGGATACAACTGTGAAACAGGTGAATTTAAAAATCAAATACCCTCATTTTTGTGCTCTACCGGGTTTGCAAATCTGAAATCGTGTTTTTGGTTTGAGGCCTGGGCTGTCGTCCGTGGCGTACGTCAGCACTGGTACTGGATTATTAAAAAATATGGCATATTATGAATAATGCTTTAAAAAGATATGGCGACAGGAGAGTTGAAATGGCGATGACTATGCTACATGTGATGTTTTTGGTCTTGTCTGACACATTTGCAATTGCACATTTATGCGTGACATAGAAGTGAACTCTTTTTTGAGCTGATACAGTAATGTGGCATTTCCTAATTAAGTTACTCAAAGTAGCATCAGTTGCATTGGTGTCGAATGTAGACAGTTCCTTCTGTGATAAACACTATTATTTTCAGCTCTGACATTGGGCAAGATGCGCTCACTCCTTTCGATATACCTGACGTCACTTCCTGATTTAAAACCAAAAGACTATATATTTTTATGTATTTTTTGTTCTACATGGGATTTCTCAACATTTCATGATGACTTAATTGAATGCGTACATTACACATCGATTAGTGGCTGATCCAAGAGGCTTCTCATTGCAATCCTGTTATTTGCTATCCGGATGTCAGTTCCCGGTCGCCTGATGTTCACCGCTTCTTAATGGAATATATTAGAAGTGAAGAATTTAAAATTGGGAAACTATAGAGTAACGGCTGGTGAATTCGCAACAAAAAATAATCCCTTTTCATTGAAATAAGTCCACTTCTTACCAATCATTAACCTGTGTTCACTCTGGTTTTTGACATTTTGCAGCAACATTCTGTGATTTAACTGGTACGTGGTACAACGAACTCGGAGATGAAATCACGCTGGAGGTAACATCAACTGGTATGCTCCTAGGAAGCTACACATCTGCCTATGAAAGAGCTCTCAATTACGATGCTGGTAAGAAAAGTTCTGTGTGTGGAAAAGTCTTTCATTGAGTGTAAATGTTGTCTAGAGGTTGTTCATTAGGACAAATCAATTGCCCTAAATCAGGTGGAATTCATCGGCGAATTATAAGATTCTACAACTGCTACATTCATGCCTGACCTGTTTGCAATGAGTGATGTAGCAATATCTAGGTAACACTTTTCTGTATTCGCACCGAAGTTGGAGTACATTTCGATCGCTTCCCAATAAAAGGATTCATTTCACGTATGTTTCTATTTGATCATATTTCATGAGTTGTTTGGTATTCTTAGGTAGTGCCATGTTTCTAGGCATGCAGCTTATCAATCAGCCCTTACATGTGTAAACTGCCTTGTTATTGCTGACAAGTAAATATTGGTCCGGACTAGAATGCAAGTGTAAACAATAACAGTGCAGTCTACACCTATAGAAACTGCATCGACAAGCTAAACAGTTGTTGTTTACATGCTTTTGGAAGACTGTCAAGACCTTGCAATTGACGTACAACACAAATATATCGTGAAAAAAATCAGCAGAAGCTACAGCTGCTAGCCCCTTTGGAATACATGTACATATTGACAATCCAACGTGATTTTGAAACTTTAATTTGTCATTCACTGGTAAATTTTTCACTTACCATTTCATTGCATTTAATTCATAACACCCGTGATGTTATCGAGACAAGAAATTGACCTTATTAATCTAACAATTCTCTAGTGGTTAATAAGCTCAGAACCCCCGTAAATTATACATTTTCTAAAAGCCTAGATATAGGGAAACATTTTGGTAACCACAGTGTCACCATTATTTACATAACTATCACGTGACAGGTAATTTGTATACCCTGTCAAAAATCGGTTTCCCTATGTTTTGTCTCAATACTTCAAAATATCTGACTCGAACTTTCTGGAATGCAAGCTGTCACAACGCTCTTCCAAACTGTGTCTCACATTTTTTTATATCTTGCTTAGTTTTTAGAGCACAATTTTAAAGAAATCAACTAGTGTTAAATTCACCACTCTGGAAGTTTTTCTGGCATAAAATTGTTTTAGAAGGTTGAAAAAAATTCTGAGACAGATTTTGGAAGTTCCTCAGAACAGCTTGCACTCACACAAATTTCAGCCACATACCTTAAAGCATTGAAACAAAACATACTAGGGAAAACCGATTTTTGAAAGTTTATGCAAATTACTTGCCACGTGATAGCTATGTAAACAATGGTGACACAGTGGTAACGGAAATATTCACCTACATCTATTCTTTCAGAAAATATATAATTTACGGAGGTTGTGAGCTTATTAACCACTAGAGAATTGTTAGCTTAAAAAGGTCAATTTCTTGTCTTGGAACCTTAAACAGTCTCCACATCTACGATACAATACGATGTGATTCTAAAATCTAAGAATTTTTCAAAATTTTCTCTTTCTGAAAGGTCCGACACTTTGTGTTGGCTACTGCTCGTGTCAGAATGGAGGAGGAGACTTCCCTACATTTGGTTTTACCGTCGTCTTCAACAATGGAGACCAGACAACGAGCTGGACCGGTCAATGCCATCTCTGCGCCGGCGAAGAGACTCTAATCACCACCTGGGTATCGACTGACAAAGCTCATGCATGTCGGGATAGCTACTACGTGAACAAGTATGTCAGATTAATACTTTTACTTCTCTAACCCTTTGAGCGCCAAAGTCAATTTCTGTCACGGCGTATATAAAATAGACTCCAGTAAATTTTTTCAGATTTTTGCCAAAATTTTGATAATAAGCTCTAGCAAAGGAAATGTGATGTTCCTTTGGTCCAAAATTATGAGACAAATCAAAAATAAATTCATAAAAATTTGTAGAAAGTTTTACTGAAATTTTGGTGGGAAAAAATTATAGCTCTCAAACTGGTTAAGGGTGGCATCGCAAATCATTATTACTCGCAAAGCAACGGACACTTCATTTCTAAATTATTTATTTATAAAATCACATTCTGATGATTTATTACAATTGACATTTTCTGCTAGGCATTATTTTGTGCATTTATTTTTACGACCTACAAAAATAGGCTGTGTTCTAATCCGTCATCAAACAGTATCTGTCAGCACGTGGCATTTGTTAGCTCATTCCTTCGAAATACTGACGAAGCAAGCCTTTATTTTCATAGAGTATGATAAAATAAAGCATAGCTATTGAGAAATAATTTATTAAACCTCGCAAAAATAAATTCATTCACAACCGTTTAGTCACAAGCAAGGCAGGATTAAAATCAACGTAATATTCATAGTAATGGCGCCGTACTATGCTCGAATCGAGAGCGGCGCTTTCCAAGCCGGTTGGATCAAATCTCTTATGCCATGAATATTGCCTCTGTTTTGCAGACTTGGCCGTGATCGTTGGACCCGATACGAGCAAAGTTTGGCACCGGCACGTGTATTGCCATGATTGGTCAAGATCCATGCCAATTGAATAACACTTTAAGTCGGGCGAAATGAATAAGCATGTCTGTTTCCGGCGACGAGAGCTGCCTGAACTCACACCCACCTAACCTGATTATTTTGTGATTTAGCCAGTATTTACCGTTATTTTTAACATTTTACTTGGGGGTCACAGCGATAAGGAGTTCCAGTCAGAGGTGTCCTGTTTCACGGAGACGTACTAGCAACTCGCATGCTTTTTATCTTGTCTGTTTGAGATGAACTAACATGAGGCAGGGTTATATATTGTAAAGTTTCTTCTTCCGGTAATCTTTTTTCTTCTGACACACATTTACAAGTAACCAAAAAAAAATGATACAAAAAACTATTCTAACGCTTATTTATTAAATTGCAAGATTTTTTCCCGACGATCTTTTGATTAGTTTCATGTTTCACCTCGACGAATCATGGTGCCATAAATTTGTTTTAAGGAACTGTCGAAATGGTGACGAGGTTCCCGCAACATGAACGCCATCATTATTCGATTAACAAACGTCATCGGTTTCTCTCCGTCGTTTCGACTTATTGCTTCCAGTAATTAACGACGAACTTGGTTAGAAATTCAACTTCGGACGTCCTCTTGTAGTAACTGTTTTTAACGCCAACATGGGCAGATGTTGTTTTCGGCTTGTCAATGTATTTGGCGAACGAAATGTCTTCTTTACCGTATTTCTCTACTTAAACACATTGACTCCATCTTTTTATTCTCAAAACAAAAGTTTGTCGTTTTCTCTTCCGCCACAACGAACAAACGTGACAAAGGTGGGCGACAAGATAATCTTA